>NW_022103906.1:33116237-33132228 GCF_000313985.2 Echinops telfairi
GTCCCCCAGAGAGGAGGTTATATGTAGACCCTTGTGATCAATTCCCCCTTTCTATCCCCCCTTCTCTCCTGGTATCGCCACTGTCACCCCTGGTACTGAGGGGTTCATCTGTCCTAGATTCCCCGCATTTCCAGTTCCCATCTATACCGCTGTGCATCCTCTGGTCTAGCCAGGTCTGTAAGGCAGAATTGGGGTCATGGTAGTTGGGGGGAGGAAGCGTTAAAGAACTAGAGGAAAGTTGTGGGTTTCATTATTGCTATACTGAACCCTAAGTGACTCATCTCCCAACTACCCCTCTGCAAGGTATGTCCAGTATCTCCAAGAATATAAATACAGTCCCAAATTAAAAATAATTTTCCTACAAAGGGGAAAATCCTCAATGATAGGCTCACTGGAAGAGTGATCCTAAGAACTGTATGTAGAACTATTTGATGTTATAATATAACACATGTGCTAATTTCTTTTTTCTAAAACATTTTCAAGACAAAATTCAATATTAATGATAATATAAGTTATGCAATGATGAGATCAGGCAAGTCAGGTTTGTTCCTGATGATTCAATGGACAGCTTTAAATGTTTCATCACTAAGCAGGTTTGTTTTAAGGTTACTATTCTAGATCATGTTGAAGAATACCTATTTATTAAAACTTTTATAAAAACTGAGACTGATCCTAACCCCTTTACAACTTCCTATTGGTCAGACACTGTTTCAAAGCAACCACACAAATCACTGTATTTTCCAGTTTGAAGATGTTTGTAAATAAAATTCACTGGGAAATTCCATATGACTTCATAAATTTCTGTTAAAGTGCAGAGACAGAGAATAACAATATATTTTTTCCCAAACCATTTTATTAGGATGGTGGGCTCAGCTGAGTGTGAAACAGTGCCTTGTCATTCTAAACATCTCCATTCCATGCTTTTTCCTCACAAGTTCTCCCCACTTCCCACATTTCCCTCCACATTCCAAAAGCCTTTCCTATGTGTCTGAGGGTCCCCTGAACTCCCTTCATTCAAACTTGCCAATCAGGAGAATACAGGGGACTTTCCCAGCCCCAGTCACAAGACTGAACTCAATCATTAAACCAAAATATCTAACTTTTTTTATAAACAGATCTGTCCTCAATACAAATTAGATAATGACTCACAATGGCTACAAGATGGCAATCTTGATTTAAAAGTCCTCCTGAAGCTCAATAGGTTACGTCAGCTTCATGGCAAATTCCTAAAAGTTTCCTATGTGCAGACCTTTTTCTTAGTTCTCACCCCCACCTGTGTCAACATTTCCCCAATTGCTGGCTCAGGAATTACCCTGTCTCCCAGACAATTTTTCTTTGACACTGCCAAGGATGTTCTTCTGTCCAAACAGCACATGCTGCCCCTCCCCTTCCTTCTCCTCCACTGTCTGCTCCAGCTTTCTCTCCTCCTTACAAACTTCCACCAGTCTCGTCCTTAAACCCCCTGACTTCTTCCACCTCCTCCGACCTGCCATCCTCTTAACCTCCATTGACCACTCCTCCTTCCTCTGTGTACCCATCTTTCCTCGCACTGCTGCCATCTTCTGTGCAGTCTCCTCCCTCCCCTCTGCTGCCCGTCTCCACGCCACACCCGTCGCACTCAGCTCTTCCCAGTTCAAAAGTCTCTTCCATATATCTGAAAGTTCAACTCCAGACCCTGCCCCACTTCTCCCTTCCCACGAGGTGGCAGCAACTGAGCGACACGTTAAAGTGCATTTTCCTTTTTCTCTTTCTGACTTATCAGTCCTCGCAAAACATCTGGAATTTTCCCCCTCTGATCTGGACAATTATATTAGAGTTCAAATATCTCACTCAGTCTTATGACTGAACCTGGAAAAATATTTATATTATTCTTACAACTAGTTTACCACCACCACCACCACCCCCACGCCGCCACCAAGACAGGGAGAGAGTCTGGGTAGTGGCCCAGCACAGAGACACAGAAATTGATGCCCAGGACCAAAAGAACCCAGTGGGCTCTGAGGCACTTCCCCAACAAGACCCTAACTGGACTTATCAACTCAGTCATGGGGACGACACTCTCTGAGATGAAATGGTTATGTATCTCATGGAGGCCTTAGAAAATCACAGCCAATAAAGTAGTCAATTATGAGAAAATTAGAGAAATCCTTCAAGATCCAAAAGAAAATCCTGCCCAGTTTTTCTCTTGCCTCTTAGAGGCTTTTCCTAAGTTCACCAGGGTTGATCCCTCAGCACCAGGGGACACTGCTTTACTCCAGCCTCACTTTCTCTCTCATCCAGTTCGCAGCATTAAGAGAAAACGTAAAACAGCTTGAGGATGGTCCTCAAACTCCACCTTGAGACCCCCCTCAATGCGGCCTTTAAGGTTTTCAATAATAGAAAGGAACAAGAAAAGTTAGAAAGAGGCATGGCTAAATATCAGATGCTAGCTAACACCCTTCAGGGTAGCATGAATCCAGACCTATAAACACTGGGCCACAAATGGGTAAGCCACCTGGACCCTGCTTTAAATGTTCCCAGATGGGACAATGAGCACATGAATGCTACAATCCTCGTTCCCCGCTGAAGCTTACCCACACTGCATACAAGGAGGACACTGGGATTGCCCTTTTCTCCAGCAAGCAGGAAGGATAGTCTCTTCCAAAACACCCCCAGAGTAACTAGCTCAAGACACCTCAATGCCAGGGCTTCTAGGACCAGCGATTGAGGATTGACAGTGCCCACAGAGATCCCCTATCATGAGCCCGGGGTAACAATTATTGTCTCAAATAAGCCTATTTCTTTACATTTAGACATGGGGGTCACTTATTCAACACTACCTGAACATTCAGGACAAACTTCTGTAGTGCCCACCACCATTGTCTGACTCTCAGGTATAGTCTCACAACCCCTCATTACATGGCCACTTGCATGTAGCCTTTATAAGGTACAATTCTCACACCAGTCTAGTCATCCCCAAATGTCCTGCCACTCTGCTGGGCACAGATATTCTTACTAAATTCAAAACAGTAGTAACTTTTCATTAACTGGGGGCCTCCTGGGCTCGAAACATGTTGCTTCTCTTATAAGCTACACCGGATGCTCCTCCTGCCCTCCCCACCACCACCAAAAAACTCCAGTGTCCTGACACACCCTATTCCGATTCCCTTCCTTTACCACTTGCTCTGGTTAATCCACACATTTAAGATGTCACTCAACCCTCTCTCGATTCGATCACCAACCTGTTTACATCAGATTAAAGACCCTTCATATTTTCCTAATGTTCCTCAATACCCTATTGCTCTCTGACACTTAAAGCACCTTAACCCCACAGTTTCAAAACTCCTTAATGCAGGCTAGGTCACATAAATAATAGGGGGAATCTAATACAGGTCTTCAGGCCAAAGGTAATTTTTGAGTTTTCTTGGGTTAGGAGAGCAGCTGCCACCAAGGCCCATAGACATGGGGCCCATATTGTGACATGGGGTCTAGTAGACTAAATAGATAAGCTACAGGAGCAAGGGAGGGTCCGATTTCCTGGCCTGGGACTCTCACAGCCATGCCAGGCGTTTCAGTCTCGTGTAGAGTGAAAGGGATGATTAGATTAGGGAGAGAAGGAGCAGGAGATGAGAGCAGGGCAGGCTGAAGTGCTTTGTATGGGTTTTCAATAGATATTGTTGCATCTAGAGGCTCAGTGTGATCCCCCTTTTGCCACTTCATAGAGGGGTTTAGCTCACATGCTAAAATTGAGAATCCCCAGCATGAGATAGCCCACAAAGCCCCAAAAGAAGAGCATTGCAGCTTTATTAGAGGGAGTTGGAAGCTGCTTTCTGTCTAATTTAATCTCTCTGGAGGGTTTTGTGTGTTGGACTCTCAGGTAGATGACAGAGGGAGAGAAAGTTGGACCTTGGCAGGGGGCACTTGGTACCCTCTAACTGCTAGGAAGTTTACAAGTACATTGGTGTGATGCTGTGAGTCCAGAAGGGAGGAGCTACATAGTAGGTCATCCACATACTGGAGGAGAAAACTGGGGGAAAGGTTGAAAGACAAGAGATTGGTTGCTAGGGGGTGACTGAATAAATGAGAGCTGTTTATGAACTCCCGAAGCAAGACTCCCCAACACATGTGTTGAGAATGTAGGGTGTCAGGATCTGCCCAGGTAAAGAAGAAAAGGTCTTGAGACCTTTTATCAAAAGAGATAGTCAAGGAAGCACACTTTAAATCTGAAACTGTATAATGACTAGTATTGGTAGGATAGTGGAGAACAGAGTGTAAGGATTGGGAACAACAGGATGGATAGGCAAGATAGCAGAGTTGATGGCGCCAAGATCTTGAACAAGTTGGTAGCTGCTATCGGGTTTAATAACTGGCAGAATGGGTGTGTTGTAGGAAGAGTGGACGGGGCTTAATGGGCCTGCATTGAGGAGCTTTGTAAATTATGGGTTTAAGGTCCTTTAAATGTCAGAGAGCTATAGGGTATTGAGGAACATTAAGAAAATCTGAGGGGTCTTTTTATCTGATGTAAACAGGTTGGTGAGGCAAATCAAGGGAGGGTTGGGTGACAACCCAAATGTGTGGATTAACTAGAGTAGGTGGTAAAAGAAGGAAATTGGTAAGGGACACTAGTTATTTGGCTAGGTGGGGGAGACAGGATGAGTGTCTTACCCTTTGGGTAACTACGTCTGATTGTAACAACATTTTTCTAGTAAACAATGACAGGTTCCCCTTTCTCTGCAGTCAGCAAAGCCAGGACTCACCTATTTTGTAGTGCTAAATGTTCGTAATGTTAAAAGAGTGCCACCTCTTTCCTTCATATCCATGCTAAAGTCTTTTGATAGTTTGTAGCAAGAATGTGTAACCGTTTCCATTCCTCCCACTCCAGTTTCCAGAGCTGCCAAGATTCTAGTTCCAATGAGTATCGGGGCTATAACTACTCTCTTAGAGCATCTGTAAGACTCAGATTTGTATTTTATATGGTGCATTCCATGTCATGTTCATCTAGGAAAGTTATATCTAGAGTAATAAAAATTGGGATGCATAGTCCTGTCCAGTCCACCTGTACACATGTGTAGTCAAATATGTCTGTGATAGGTACGTTTATTGTGCCAACCTGGCCAATAGGAACATGTGGGATTAATCACGGCAGAGTTTGATTGGAGGGCAAAGAGGTAAATGGCTCTGCTAGTCCCACCCCTCACTCTCTTGCTCTCTGGAGATCAGACCAGCATGCGGTTGCTTTAGCTAGTTCTGTGCCTCAACTTGTGAGCTACACTACCTGTGGGGACAGCCAACCTGTGGATCCTGTCGCTAGAGGTTGCCTTGAGACCTGCTTTGCCATGCTGCTGGTGTGTACATTGCTTGAGCTTGAGGCTGATGGATCCTGTCATCTTTCACTGCTTGAGTTTGATATCCCATTCGGGCCTGCTTCACTAAGCTCCTGAGCTACTGTCTGTTGGTGACCTGCTGTTTGCTGCCTGTGGGCAGGATTTTGCCTCCATTGCAGAAGGGCAGACTCAGATGTCTGATTCCTTGACCCTGGACCTTGTGAGTTGAAGGTCTTCCAGCATATTAACTGTTCCATGGAAGTGAGTTGAACTGAGCCCTCTGTACTGCTGTGTGGATGAAGTAGCTGTTATAGTCCTTCATGCTGTATAAATCAATCTATCTATCTATCTATAATCATAAGTGTCCTGATTTTGTTTCTATAGAGAACCCTGCCTCACACAAAAAGAGAGTTTGACTGCAAGGGCCAGTAGAGACACTGCCAACCACATCCTTAAATCTCACTTATCCAAACTGTTTCTCAAATGCCATCTGCCCTGGATTCAGCTCTTACCTCTTGCCCTTATGCATACAAGAGCCACTCTTTGCAAATATTTTCTTCTCAGCCCCTTCAAATTAATGTACAGCAGACCCTTTCTTATAGGAAACTTCCCTTCTTCATCACTTCCTTTAGGAAACTATACACCCCCACTAAACCTGGTCAGACATATTCTCCAAACAGAAGCAAACATGCAGCTACCTCAACCTTATCCCCTAGATAAGTTTTCAGTGTCCCCATGACAAGTATTACTAAAATCAAAATAACTCAATCCCATAGCACCTCAATTGGAAGGACCATATGCAGTCCTTCTAACTACCCCCACAGCTGTAAAGCTGTTAGGAAAACTTTCCTGGTATCATCCATCTTTCAGTGATCAAACCTTTCCCTCCCAAATCTCCGTTTTCCTCATCTAATCCATCTAATAAGGAAATTAAGCTATCCATCAATTCCTACTCCTCTCAGGTATTAGGACCAATAAAGTTTAACTTATCTCACAGGCTCTATCAAATTCCTGAGGAGATAGATGCCCACACCTCTGCAGTGCCAATGTCAGGCCTTCCTGGAGTGAGCATTCAAGGATATCACCTGGTTCTACCCTCCAGACAGCACCCCTGAAGCCATCCTGCTGTCGCTTGAAGACTTCTGATTACAGGTTACCTTTATGATATTGCCCTGTGAGGAAACTGATTTTTTTTCATTCCTGTTAGCCTGCTGCCCAGCCCTCGTCTCTTCCACCATTACAGCTCTCACTACGCTAGCCAATCCGGTGGGCCACTGTTCTAGTCTCAGGAGACCCTTTGGCATCGTATATCTCATTGGGGGCCTTCTTAGTGGGTTCCTTTTTGGCATCAGCCTAGGAACTGTTGCTTTGATTGGAGCAGATCCCAGAAATGTCCATGTATAGGTGTATATTGGGAGTATCCTCTGAGGTGCTCTCTCATGGTTATGTAAGTGGGTGGACAACAGATACTCCGCTGCCCTTGTGATTGTTATAAACCCTCCTGGATGCCCAGGACAATGTGATCCTTTATATACCATATCATCTTTCCCAATGAATGTTTAAAATCCCCGAGGTTATATAGGTGCTGGGATGAACATAGCGAATTTTGGACAGGCAGAATTACTGAATTGGGGGCAGACATGAAACCAGCTGAGTGTCCCCCACACTTGTTCAGTATATCCGTTGGTTCTACAAACCTCCCATGTGGGATTGGTGCAAGAGGGAGCATTTAAACCAACAGTTCTCAACCTGTGGGTCGTGACCCCTTGGAGGTCGAAAGACCCTTTTACAGGGGTCACCTAAGACCATCAGAAAACACATATTTCCAATGGTCTTAGGAGCCAAGACGCCACTCCTCATTCTGTCTCCAGGCGGGTCCACCTACATGCAGATAAATCCACATACAAGTACCTGGCGTGAAGACTGTTACCCATGCGACATCATGTTTCAAGACAAAATTTCATCTATTTGTCATTAGAAATAAACATTTCACAATATGTAATTACACACTGTGTGATTAATCACTGCACTTTAATTATGTTCAATTTGCAACAACGAAAATATACTTTGCATATCAGATATTTAAATGACAATTCATAACAGTAGTCAAATTACAGTTATGAAGTAGCAACAAAAATAATGTTATGGTTGGGGGTCACCACAACATGAGGAACTGTATTAAAGGGTCGTGGCATTAGGAAGGTTGAGAACCACTGCTTTAAACAAACGACCCAGACTGGCATTGAAGGACTCGGGAAGCTTATTAAAATCTGGGCTCCGTACAAACCAATAGACTGAGCCAGACCCAGGAAAATAGCACAAGCTGATTCCCAGTCATCAATTTCATCTCTCCTTATTACCATTCACCAACTTCTTAGCTAGACACTGCACACCACACGTGTTGTGGTTATGCCTCTCTCTCTCTCTCTCTGACAGAGAAGATATCTAGCATCTCCAATTCCATCTTCATGGGTAATGCCCAATATAACCAAAACAATTAAGGCATCCCCTACCATTGGACCAGTGGCCACTGAAGTACTTCTCAGTTCCCATCAGGGTGCTGTCTGCCTCCTGTCCTCTGATGAGTTACAGTCCATAAGCAGTTACTCTACTGATTCCTGTAGTCAAACTCTCTTTTGTCAAAAAACTGAGGCTCAATGTGCCTCACCTAGAGTGTTTTTCCAATGTAACATTTGTCTATGGGGGGACTAGACAGGGCTGTGCATCCCAATTTTTATTACTCCAGATATAACTTCCTAGATGAATGAGACATGGACTACGCCATACAAAATACAAATCTGAGTTCTATAGATGCTGCAAGAGAGTAGCTGTAGCCTCTACACTCATAGAAACTAGCATCTTGGAAGTTCTGGAAACTGGAGTGTGAGGAAATGAAATTGTTACACATTTTACTACCAACTATCAAGAGACTTTAGCATTGATATGGAGGAAATAGGTGACGCTCTTTAAACACTACAAACCCAAATTAATTCCCTACTGCAGCTGGCACTACAAAATAGGTGAGTCCTGGATTTGCTCACCTCAGAGAAAAGGGAACCTGTAATTGTTTAGGAGAAAAATGTTACAATCAGACGTAGTTACCCAAAGGGAAAGACAACTAAAGAAATGAATCTAACACCGATTAATTAAAGGAGTTTGGGGATGTGGGATCTGCAAGGGAAATTATTTTTGACTCTTGGAAATCTTGGGCCCCGTGGCTTCTGTCACTCCTGGTACCTCTTAGTTTATTATGTATAATTCTGTTCTCCGGGCCTTGTCTGTTTCACTCTTTTCAAGATGTTTGCAGGGACAAAGATGTGCCTTCACCGATCAAACCTCTGCAGAGAGGTATACAGCAGGATTCTAACCCCTAAAGCGCTCACTGGACCATGCCTAGACAGGACAACTGTAAACCTCTCACCACCCCTGCTCAGCAGGAAGTAGTTACAGAAGATGAGACCTTAGCCCCATTCCCCAGTACTAAATGGCAGGGATGATGGGTCCAGCTGAGTGTGAAACAGCGCCCGGCCAATCCAAACGTTTCCATTCCACGTGTTTTGCTCACAACCTGTCTCCACCCCCCACAACTTCCCATGTGAGCCCAAAGCCCCTCATACATGTCAGAGGCCACTTCACCTCCCTTTATTCAACTTGCCAATGCCGGTGGCAGGGGTGGGGGTGGGATACACAGCCCCAGTCACAAGTTCCCACCCCCAAGGGTATATTTGTCCATGATTCCTTTGTCTTGGGGCTATTCTCTTCCTCTCTTCGAGGTAGCCTGGCAGCTGTGCTCCCCAATAAAGTCTATTCCTTGATACCCGAGGATTGGCTCAATTCTCCTTCCATCATAGGGCATTACTGACTTATACTCATGAAGGAATTTTATCCTTTCAACTGGTGGATGAAGTAGGAATGTGAAATAAGAATGTGGGAGATGACAGGCCAATGAGTGCAGGCTTGCAAGGCCCTCAGGAACATGGCGTGCTGCTGAGAGCTCCCAGGGGTGGCAGTCCACTTGGACCTCATGCCCATGAAGCCAGATGCAAAACCCAAGCAAGGAGCAAGGTGAGGAGGAACAAAAGAAGGAGGCGTTCTCAGTTTCTGTCATATGCAAATGCCCTACCCCTTAGGAGGTATCAAAAGGCCTGATTGAGAGGCTGCACTCCACAACTACTCTCATGCCTTACAGGGACTATCAAGTGGATATGAAATCCAAACACCACAAAAGGTACATACAAAAGGAGTCTAGTGAATCCTGTATTTATTGCTGAAATACTGTAAGTTTTACATGACAAATCATATGAGAAGATATTTTCAATATATACAGCTAACAAAGAGAGATTGAATAAAGATATATAAATCCTGTATAACAATATAAGGAAGTTAATATAAACGTGGGCAAAAGATTTCAACATCTTTTAAAGAGCTCTGATAGTATAGTGGTTATACATTGGTCAGCTGTCCTATGTACAATAGAAGAAAACACCGCCTGGCCTGGCATCATGCTCATACTTGTTAAATTTGAGCCCATCTTTACTGTGTATACGTCAAAAGAACACAGAGAATGTATAGTCTAGGAAAGAATTTGGTAATCTTTAAAATTATAAAAAGTTTCAACACCTCAACAATAAAAAGACAAATAATCAAATTTTACAAATCAGAAGAGGCCAGAACACACACTTGCCTAAAGAAAGCATTCATATAATTAACAAATACATAAGAAAATGCTAGAGAACATTAGTCATTGTTGTTAGGTGCTAATCAGTTGATTCTAACTCATAGTGAGCCTCTGTACAACAAGAAAAGAGAAAATACTGAAAGATCTTGCTCCATTTTTAAATTGTTGCTTTGTTTGTGCCCAATATTATGGCCACTGTGTCAAGTGATCTCCTCTAGGGGTTTACTCATTTCATTGACCCTCTACTAAGCATGATGCCCCTGTCCAGGGACTAATCCCTTGGGATAAAATGTCCAAAAGAAGTTGAGATGAATTCTGGCCATGCTTGCTGTTAAGGGGTATTCTGCTGCACTTCCTCAAAGAGAGATTTCTTTCTTAGCCATTGTTGACAGGGGCCCTTGAGTTTAACTCATAGCCACCATAGGTACAATAGACGAAAACACTGCCTTGCCCGCCATCATCCTCTTGTTAGATTTGAGCCCACTTTTGCAGCCATTAGAGAGACCAAAACAACAATGAGAATTGTTGGGGGAAAATTTTTATTTTGCATATTCTCCATTCTTTTAGTTATCAACATATTTTCGACATATCAGTTATGAACAGAATAGGTAGATAAACAGACTGGTTAGAATTCATTGTTTTTAATTTGGCTTTATCTTTTGTTCTTAACTGTAGTGCTTCATACCTCTTCATTTAATGTAATTATATATTTGTGTTAAAATATTTTATCTTCACTTAAGTTTTTAATTTACTCTACATTTTATGTGATAGATATTGTAGCAGTTATGCAATCTGTTGTCAATTTGAGAGTTGAGAGTGAAGGGGTGAAGTTCAGTCTGTCAATCAGGTCACAGCTTGATGACCTCATTTGGAGGCGCTAAGGAGATAAATAGCTCACTGGAAGTGGGACACATGCTCACTCCCTGGGAGACATTGCTGTTGACAAGCCACATGGAGAGAGGCTGATGAAGCCAGAGCCCTGGAGCTGAGGAGTCACATGGAGACCCATGCCAGCGCTGAGATGCTTCCACCACTACTGGACCCACAAGGCTTTGCACCCACTGGCCTGTGATCTTCCTGCATTTAGCATCATTGCATGTGTTGCATGAGTCTGAAGAAGAATTTATAGACCGATAATGCACAGATGGGCTAATATCAGATTTAGGCACTTGACCTAGACTGGGCTGGGATATTTTCTCAATATTCAACTGCTCTTGCATATAAAGCTCTTTCTTATAAACACATGTGTGTTTATGAATTTGCTTCTCTAATCTACTCGGACTAACCATATGTTTAGTATATATTTTTTCCTCTTTGTCTTTGTTGGCTAATTTTAAAATTGCTTCTGTATTCTGTTTTGTATTTTTAGGGTTGTGTTGACTTTGTTATTTTTAAAAGAGCCCCAACTTCCTAGTCAGACATGGGCTTCATTTTTGGCTGAACCTAATCTCACAGGAAAGGGCCCTGAGTAAATATGAGTTAAAATACTCCATTACTAATTTTAAAATGTAGCATCTCCTTAGGCAAAAGTTCTGTTAATCCGCTCCCATAAAAATTGTAACCCAGAGAACCTGAGTGATTAAAAGTTTCTAGGTTGCAAACATATTGTGTTTTATTTTGATGACTCTTATTCAAGGTGGCTTTTTTCCCTCATGGACTTTGAATAGCTATAACTGGGAATCTTTGGGAATCCTGAATTATTTAAAGGTACCCTGGTTGAAGGTACATTCTTCCAGCAAGAAATATTGTTTGCTTTGATCAGTACACCTTGAGATTTTATCAACTTGGGACAAATGTAGCTGGGTTTAGAATCTCCTAACTCCGTAGTAGCCCCAGGCCCCCAAATGAAAAGAACAAGAACAAAAGTACCCCACTATACAGCAGACTCCTACTCATAGCATAACTGCTCCCTAGGATTTCCAAGGGTGTGAATCTTTATAGAATTAGACTTCTTGTCTCACTCCCACAGAGCACCTGGTCAATGGGTTCAACCAGCCATTTTATAGTTAGTCCAACATTTAACCAACGTAGCCACCAGGAATCAGACTAAAACATACATTGTATCATTTTAATGCCTACATACATGCAAGAAGTTAATTTTATTTATGACTTCTCAAAATGAAAATTTCGTTCATTTGATTTTCCATTGTTTAATTTACTTGAAAGTGAGAACAAAAGAGAAATTAACATTTTCCCTTTGATTGAAAGAAGTAGAATATTTGTTTCATAATTTACCTTTTTAGTGAGATTGATAGTTAAATCCACTTTACAAAAACTATCAGATACAATGCATACGTGTTACTTATAAATTTTGAAGGTGCATTAATTAATTATCAATTCAAATTATAAAATAAATGTTTATCTAAATAGCTGTAATTCTTCATTATATATTTAAAATAAAGTTACAAATATTAAAGCATTTAAAAATAACTGCATAAAATAGGACCAACCAGATCTTTATCCACGATAATGTGCATTTCAAGATATCGCTGCCATAACTTGGAAACACCGGTGCTCTGGTAAAACACAACATGAATCCTGAGACTTTCCAAAAAATTGCCTTCTATTTAAAATTATATTCAGAAATAAGCAGAGAAAGATGTTCCTACTAATTATCTACTAAGCTGTTTTCAAATATAAAATATAAGTTCTAACTGGAGCTATTTAAATGATTTTAGTTTATAAGTGCCCTTTTTGGTAAGAATTTCCAAATATCTTAAGAAATAACTTAAATTTACTTGATAGCCATCTAAGAATTCAGCCAGGGCACTTAAGAAAAGCAACATAATTTTAGTATGAAAAGGTTACCAATTAAGCTTTGCTGTAATTTTCCTTTACAGAAAATTATAATTTGTAATGTGTAATGTGGTTAAGCTAAAATCAGAGTCAGTACTTACTTTTGAACTTTTCCTGGCTTGATACTGTGAATCAATAGACCAAGAATAAATGTCACTGTCTCCTAATAGAGGAATATTAATATCGCTTTTTTCTTCATAGATCTTATGCACAAATCCTGATAAGGCCTCCAATGGTTCAATTCCATATGAGATGTTTGTAAACTGCAATATTCCTCTAAGGGTTAAAATAATCAAAACAAAATTCAAGTTATTCTACCATAACCATAATCTAGGATTATAATGAGAAAGCGTGTCTACCTTTTTTCATTTCATTTCATTTCATTTTCAGAGGTTCTTTCATGTTGTTACTTCCTCTCTCTACCCTTTGAAATCATATCCCAGAATTGGATACTACACCAAAAGATGTCTTTGGTACCATAGCTAATAGATATTTTACGAGCAATCCCTTACTTGCCTTAAAGAAAGCAGGTTACTGGAGTGGTTCTGCGTACTTAAAACTAGAATATGGATTTTCTGTGAAACTCCTTAGGTCCATTTATTCTCTCATTGATTCACGTGGCCCTAAAAGACTGAGTGTAAAGTCTGGGTCAATCAGACTCAAGCAATCAGCACATGCTAATCATCCAGCAAAATGAAGACATCAGACAGAAGTGCAAAGGATTTAGGAAAATTAAAGCAGTACGGAGAGATCAACCGACACACCCTAAGCACTGAACTGTGAAATTCTGTCCGTATCAACAAACAGTCTTCCACCAGGAACATCAGTTGCCAAGGAGACTAAGACTATTTTTTGGTTAATTCCAGTTCAGACTGTTATTGAATTGAAATAACAAAGATGACCATAAAATCAGAAAACATGTGGAGGATGAACTCAGAGATAAGGAGGACCTAATCTTGGCAAACTGAATATCCTTAAATAGGCTACAACCTGAGTCCTGAACAAGTGCTGAGTGTCACCCTGGAAGTTGGAAATCCTGCAGCATATCCCTGATAATTGCAATCCATCTAAAGAACAACAGAAAAGGGTAGGGAAAGAATTACTTTTTTTTTTAAATGAACATTCCCAAATATACCATTTATATTTATTAATTTAGCTACCTCAGCACAGTAATGTAGTTAGCAATTATCTCATGAATTTGTGAAAGGTAAAAGAAATACTAATTTATTCAAAGTGGAAATTCAGTTTTCCATCTACATCCCTTGATTACACTTTGAGAGTTTAGACATGGTTACCATGAAGTAAAATACTTTATACGAACCAGTGGATGTATAAAATAATAATGGAAGTACAAAATATTCACCTCGGTTTTTAAAACTCCCCAATAAGAATATGTAAGAAAAACAAAAATTGAAATTGAAATCCTACCTGAACGCTTAAAGGTTCAGAATGTAATAGGGTGTTCTCTTTGTCATAAGAAGAAACAATAGCCCCCGATGATAAAAACGACCTAGGCAAAAGCAAAAATAAATACTGAAACAGACAAAGGAGTATAATTTCATAATATAAAATTTATTTTTACAGAGGAATTAAAATCATGCTAATGAACTTGGTATATCCTCTCCATAATCCAGATAATTTGCTGCCACTTACAAAAAATGCTGAAGGAGACATTTTAAGTAGACTAATGTAACACAACGCCGTACATAGCATTACAACCTATATCTTTCTGGTTTTCCCTGCTTTCAGCCAATATTGATACCCCCTGCTGGGAAAGTGCATTTGTAACTAATGCTGTCAATGGAGTTTGGACTTCTTTCATCCATGTGAGCAATCAATAATACTCCTTTGCATGTCCTATTCTGACCTATGAATTTCTAGTAGCTTCCTATAGCTATATTGCCACAGCCATTTTACATTATCTTCATCAAAATAGTACTTGCATGGGATATTCATGACATTGTTTGATAAATTCTGCTGTTAGTTGGGCCACCTTTCTTTGAAATAGGCACAAATATTGATCTCTTCCAGTCACTTGGCCATGTAGTTGTTTTCCAGATTTCTTGCCATAGATGAATGAGTGCTTCCAGTGCTTCCATTACTAATTCCATCACAGAAGGTATTTTGAATGAATGGAAAAGCAAACAAACAACCATCGAGCCGATACTCTCATAGTGCCTCCCTGTGGGTTCCCGAGATTATAACTGCGTATGAGAGTAGAAAGTCACCTCTTTCTCCCACAGAGCAGCCGGTGGTATGAAACCGGTGGTATGAAACCACTGACCTTGTGGATCACAGCCCCACACAAACACTACACTACCAGGGGTACCAGTAACTGCACACTTACGTCCAAAGAGGTTTTTGGTGCCAAGTTGGTGGGATGGAGCTCGTTTCTTCAAACGCATGCAGTTATACAGGACCCTCTCTGGATAGCACCAACTTCTCACCAACTGCCAAGGCAGAAACGTAGGGACTTCACCTTTCACTGTTGCCCCTCATCTTCCTCACTGATGTTGCCTAACCCATGCTGTACAGCCTAGTTTTTAACTAATGCCTTCCATGCAACTTGGACTTCATGAATATCATAGGTTCTTGATCATAGGCTACATCTTGAAATCTTTGGATGTCAACCAGTTCTTTCTGGTGCAGTGACTCGATGTATTCTTTCCATCTTCTCTTTTGATGTTCTCTGCATCATTCTAACTTTGCCTATAGAATCCTTCAATATTGAAATTTGAGGCTTAGATTTTTCTTTAGTTCTCTCAGTTTGAATATGCTGAGGATGCTCTACATTGTGGCTTTCTGATTTTATTATAAAAGTTTCCTTTGTCTTCTTGAGTTCCTCTTTGGAATTTCCTGTTCATGTCTTCTACTTACCATGGCATTATAGATCTTCCTTAACCTGACTCCTCTTGGCTCCTTTTCTAGAATCTTTTACTTTGATGCTCCAGAAGAGATACTCTTTATAATTCACATAGGCTTTTTGCCCACCAAAGAACCCAATCTTTTTCACATCTGCTGGTTTTGCACATGCTTTTCTTTCTAAACAGATTGTCCAACTTCCCTACCCTTCTTAATATAACTTGTTATCGTGCCTCAAGATTTGCTTTATATCTTAACTCCTTTCCAAAAAGCCTTGTAACTTCCCAGAATCTCATCAATGCCTTTATTATAATACCACATTTTAGTAAGCTCCTATATAGTAAACTTATGT
>NW_022103906.1:33132328-33136633 GCF_000313985.2 Echinops telfairi
CATACCTGTTTTATTCTCTTTTGTACCCCTATGATTTGGCCCACTACTAGATATAAAATAGATTTCAGTATAGCTGAACTAAAAATCATATATTTTTCATAAAAACCAAGAAACCAAATAATCAAATTTTGAAAGAACTAAATACTTACTGCTTTTTGAGATGGATTAAATGCTTCTTTCCTTCTATTGTAATGATATAAGCCACCTACAACATGAGCATTCACAGAAATTTTAGTAGTAACACTTTAAAATAAGAAATGTAAATTAAAACTTTAACTCTAAATTGTGCTTAAACAGAATGGCTAAATTAATAATATACAAACATTATATATGTTTCCTGAGCCATTGCTTCAGGATACTGAATATTATATGAGACTACTGTTCTAAGAAATCCAAGATAATGTTTTCACACTAAAGGAAATATTTTTTGATGCTTTCCAGGAGTGGAAATAGGAGGTAGGGATGGGACGCATGGGCTACAGAGTAGACAAGTCTTAACTTGGGGGGAGGGGAACACAATACACAATAAGAGGGAGGTTGGCAAAAAAACTATAGAAGGGGAAAACACTGGGAGATTTTTGAGAGTCAAATCACAGTTTTTCCTGAAAAGACTGAGTGTGCCTTTGGAGTGCTCCAGCCTAGGGAGTCTTCTGAAAGATCCTCCCACCACATCAGGAAAACTTGATCCTGGAGCTCTTTCCTCTAGCCCTACCTGAACAGCAAGCATGTGAAAGCTGGACATTCAATAAAGAAGATGAAAGAAGAATTGATGCATTTGAATTCTGGTGCTGGAGATGAATATTGAAAACCCCTAGGACTACTGAAAGGACAGACTGATCTGTCTTGGAAGAAGTACAGTCAGAATGTTCCTTAGAGGCAAGGATGGCAAGACTTCATCTTGCATACTTCGGAGGTATTGTCAGGAGAGGCCAGTCCCTGGGAAAACCTACCACGCTTGTTAAAGTAAAGAAGCAGCGGTGTAGAGGAAAGCCTTCCATGAGGTGGATCGACATGGTGGCTGAGACAATAGGCTCAAACACGCGGATAATTGTGAGGACCTTGCAGGACCAGGCAGTGTCTCCCCTTCTGGTGTGCATCGGGTTACTGTGGGTCAGAAGGGACTTGATAGCATCTGCCAACAACAACAATCATAATCTTTGCAGCTCCAATCAGATGACTGAATGAGATTAGGCAAATGTAATAGATTTCCTCTATTCCTGATGGGTCTCAGTAAGGGAAGTGATAAAAGATAGTGATAGGATTCTATTATTCTGTTATAAGTGACTGCTAACAAGGTTGACTGGGATAGTAAGAAATTGGAACTTTATTGACATTGGTCAGTATTATCTCAGAAGTAAAATAAAGCAAACCTGTGGTGCGTGTCCTTTGGGTCGCACAATCCCTGCTCACTGAACTTTTTTGATCAATGGACAGGAATTTGTGACACCAGAGAAATGACTGAGGAATGGCAAAGGATTGGCATCAACAGAACCATGGCCCAGAGCAAAGGACAGAGCAATGGGCTACTTGGCTACAGAATATGTTGCCACTTGCAAAACTGGGGGATTTAGGTTTGCTGACCCAGCTGAGCGCCTCCAGGTTGAGGCATAGGCAGGAGAGGCATGACTTTTACACCTTGTAACCTTGCCCTTGTAGGGCAGACTCCAAGAGCTCCCTCCCCCCACCCCCGTGACTGAGAGGTCATGGACCAGAGAGAGAACTACCTGAGGGCTTAATAGGAGAAGGTTGCCCTGACCAAAGAACTATGCCTTGAGGATTTCTGATCTGGAATTGTAGCCTGCTAACTTCCCTTATAAAGCTCACAATCATGACTATTGTCTCGGGGGCCATGGTATTGAATGATCCAAGCCACCTGAGAAGTGAGTAGTTTTGTGGCAAGGTTGTTATCACAGTAGAGAAGGAAGGTTGAAAGGTGGGGACACGTCTATTTAATCTCAGCCTTGGGAATTGCCCTTGGGTTTTCACTTTTAATCTAGTTCCCCCTTGTGAAGTCAGAAGAGGTCAAATGCTACTTCCTCACTGTTTACATAACTCTAGAGAAACTTTTACACAATTCCACATAGTGACAAAGACAAGGATTTGCACGCAATGCCAACTGTGATTAGAGAATTATAACTATATCCCCCCTGGGGAAATAAATGTGATACATGTGCAGTATAGAACAGAAAATGGATGTTAAACTTATGAAGTAGATGTACATATATCAATAAAGAGAAATGCACATAGAGCAACAAAGATAGTTCTTAGAAACTTATGTTCAGCTGAAAAAAGAGAGAAACCTAATTGAAAATAGAGCATAATGCCATCACATAAAGTAAAACATATTCAAAGTAAATGTAAATATTTCTATAAGTTTTCTCGTGCAGCCTAAGAAAACATTACAAATCTACATGCTTACAACAACATACATTTATTATCTCAGAGTTTCTGGAGATCCAGAGTCTAAGCAGTTTCATCAAATCCTCTGCTTAGGGTGGGGCTGTGATCTCCTCTGGAATGTAGGTTCAAATTGCTGACCTTGAGGTTTTCACAAACCACTATCTTACAAGGGCTCCTTAGAAATATAATTTAGAGAATTTTTAGTGTTTTGACCATCAGGTGCAGATGAACTCTTAACAGCCTCTCTTGTTATTTCAAAGCACACTAAGTGTGCATCCTCTTATTTTACTTTCTTTTTGTACTTCCATTTCCGTTTTTCTTCTCTCCACTACCACACGCAAAGACATTCATATGATTATACGAGGTGTTTTTTTTGAATTTATGGATATCTTTGTATAATATTGTGATTGACAGAACTCTAAGATGTCTGTGGCCAGGTGCACATGCTCTGATGTCAAACCAGTCCAGAGAGGCTGAGATCACCGAACCCGGAGGCCAAATACCGGTGTATAATAAAGCTCATTTTACAAGTCAACTTCCCTGCGGAAATGAGGAATGGCTAGGTGAAGCAGCTGGGGTCGAGACTGACCACAGTGGTTCTCAACCTTCCTGATGCAGTGATCCTTTCATACAGTTCCTGATGTTGTGGTGACCCCCAGCCATACAATTCTTTTCTTTGCTACTTCATAACTGTCATTTTGCTACTGTTATGAATAAAGGGACCCCTGTGAAAGGGTCTTTCGACCCCCCAAAGGGGTCACACCCACAGGTTGAGAACCACTGGACTAGAAGAGAGATGAAGTTTTCTAATCCCATTAGGAGTTACAGTCTTGGAAGCCCACCGAGGCAGTTATATTCTGTCCTACAGGGTTACAATGAAACTGATTTGACTACATGGCAGTGAATATTGAGTATGTTTATATAAACATGCCATTTGACTCAACTTTATTAAGAAATCAAATATCGCTTAAAACACTACTGCTAGAATGAATTGGAAGGTGTAGTGTAATAAATTGTTTAATATGGCTCGTCTAGCTATAGTTTTTTTGTTTTGTTTTTACACCGACCATATGCCTTTTTCCTGATGGGTGTTTGTAAGAAGGTAGAAAAAATTATTGATAGAATTATATGATTCAGCTATGGATGATTATTAATGGATTTGGGATTATCATTACTTTTGCATATAAAATGAGCCACTTCAAAAACAAAAAGTGGGGTAGGGGTGTCTAACTACTATACTATCAAAGAAGAAGGGCCAATAGTGGAGAATATCATTTGGACCTTGAGAGACCTAACCATTGAACCTCCTTGGTCCAGGCAACAGCAGGAGCAGCAGAAGCAAGAGCCAGAGCATGAGACAGTGGTGGATGTGCTAGCCTACAGAACAAGTATAGCTGAGGTCCTTTAGGTAGGAAGGAGGCCGGCTTGTAAAGTTGGGTGCTTCCAGGCACTTACTTGGGGTAGCTAGGTTTGCTGACCAATTGAACTAGAGTTGAAGGTCTTCAAGATTTATTGGTAGCCTTAAAATGCCTTTGGGCATTTATGGGTGGACCTAAAAAACATTGTAACATTGCACCAAGCAGGGCAAATGGTAGGCCAGGAGGCTGAGTGCCAGAAAAGCCTACCTGTGGGAAAAGAGAATCTCTTGACTAGACAACTGTATCCTGAGTATTTCTCACTTGAATCCGTTAACTTCCCTAATAAACCCAATAACTGTGAACCTTACTTATTGTCTGTAAGTTCTGTGTGTCCATTGTCAGGAATTACTGAAGACAGCTGAGAAGCAGGGAATGGGTTGGAGAGATGGCTGGGGTCAGAACTGGTAAGAAAGGTTGTCGGGGGAGCTCTGACCTCAACCACATAGAAATTGTCCTTGGGCAGCTGAGGCTAATAATGGTGATGCCC
>NW_022103906.1:33138440-33150345 GCF_000313985.2 Echinops telfairi
AAAAAGGCAGTCGGAACTATTTTCTAACACAATAATTGGTGCTAGAATCAAGTCAATGAAAACCAGGCCTCCACTAATAAAGATCTTGATAAGGAATGTCCCCTCTGTCACTAATGTTTGTCTGATTAATGTCCAAAAGACTTACATTTTCATATTCAAGAAAAGACTGCTCTTTGGCTAAAAGTTAAAAGTCATTAACAAGTAGCCAACCTTATAAAGAGATAAATCTTTGGGTCCCTGTATGTGCTCTGAAAATCAGCCACTCAACACAACGATCTCTCAAATAACTGTCTTCTGATGAGATTGTAAATTAATACAGTCCCAAATTTCTGAAATTCCTGTGAATCACTGACACCCCCATGCTTCTAGACAGCAGTTAGGATGTTACTCACTCCACTGGTGAGGCTTCTCAAAGCCAGTTGGCCAGCTAGTTACATTACTATAAGACCATATGAACACAGCCGAAATCTCACAGGAGTTACTCAACCCTTATGTTTAGCAAATCATCGGAGAAGCTGGACTTTCTGAAGGACACAGCATCAGGGCTGAAGGAAAGCTGCAGTATACAGAAGATAATCTTGCTTGCTGAAATCGAGAAAGACTTGACGCATTTGGTAATGAAGATCAAGGATTGGAGCCTTTCAGATGGATTAAAAAGCCTCACATTGTGGTAAATGGAGAAGAGATTGAATTTGTCAAGGATTTCATATTGCTAGCATCCACCATCAACGCTCATGGAAGCAGCAGGGAAAAGATCAAATGACGTATTGCATTGAGTAAATCTGCTGTGTCAGACCTCTTTATAGTGTTGAAAAGCAAGGATGCTACTTTGAGGACTAAGGTGTGCCTGATCCAAGCCGCGGTCTTTTCAATTGTCTTGGATGTATGTGAAAGTTGGACATTGAATGAGGTAGTCCAAAGAAGAATCCATGTGTTTTAATGATGGTGCTTGTAAAGAATAATGAAAGCGCACGGACGGCCCAAAGAGCCAGCAGATCTGTCTTAGAAGAAGCACAACCAGAATGATGCTTGGAAGCAAAAATGGCAAAGCTGTGTCCCGTGGACTTTGGACATGTTGTCAGGAGAAACCAGTCCCTGGTAAAGGACATCATACTTGATAAAACAGATAAGCAGTGTAAAGGAGGGAGACCCATGACAAGACAGATGTACACGGGACCGCAACAAGACTAAAATATAGCAATTGAGGGATGGCGCGGGATGCAGTGGCATTTTCTTTTTTTGTATCTCAGGTCGTTTTAAGCTTTAACTAACATGATAGCACCCAACAACATAACTTCTGAGGTGACCTCTTTGCCTTGAATTTAACTGCCTGACCGTCATTCAGAAGCCACTGTTTTTATTGGACTGTGTCATCTGGATTTTATTCGTATATAAAAGTCCAAGATTCATCCCTCATTATGATTCACTTCCTAAACTAGTCCTCTACCTTGTTTCAAAGTCGGACAGATAAATCAACTCTTTGAGACAGCTGATCTTCTTGGAACTCTTTTGGTCTCCATTGAGCCAGCTTCCGAGGCCAAGGCATTTGCATAAAGTTGAAATCGTGAAACAGGTGAGATCGGCTATCATATCAATAGCAATTCTGGAGTATTTCAGCAAGGTACTTGACTTTAACTATAGTTTCTTCACTTGCCACTCTTAAATTTTCAACCTTCCTTAAAATACTTCATTCATCTGAACTCTGCTGTTTTATGTCAGGCAGTAGGCCTATAAACGTTTTGCACCTTTCAATGATCTGGGAAGATGTCCATTTGAGTTTTATTCATTTCATATTAGCCTTGACTTCAAAGTAATTTTTCTATGGTACATAAAGTATCCTTTCGTGAATTAACCCTAATGAAATGAAGACAAAGATATTCCTGAGAGAATGAACCTGCAGCCATTTTCTGATCACAGAAACATGGTTAAATGGGTTTGTTTGGAAAAAACTTTTGTATTCACGAAATGAAATCCTAGTGGCAATTTTTTTACTTAGTGTGATACATTTTACTGGAGAATAATTAAAGAAGAGATGTCTACTAATATTTACACTCAAATTGTAGAAATCATGTTCTGCTGGTTATCAAATATGCCCGATTAAGGATCATCAACATTCAAATCCTCACAGACCCACTTAAAACAGACCACGCGATAGAAAGGATCACAAAGGCTAGATCCAGAGTAGCAAACACCTCAATAACCAAGAGAAATAATATTTCAATGCAATCCTTTAAAATATCAAAAGTAGTACAAAGAAGTTTATAATGAACAAACTATCCACATTTCAAATGAAGACAGAATCTAATGCTGTACTCACACAACTAGCTTCACTTGTTGAGTGCCCTGGTGCCAGTTATGACTCATCACCACCTATGTGTGACAGAACAAAATGCTTCCTGCTTGGCACCCTGTTGTGTTGGAGCCCATTGGTGTAGCCAGTGTGTCAATCTAGCTCACCAAAAAGGGTCCTCTATTTCGCTGTGCTTCTGCTTTACCAAGCTTCCCTTGCCTCACCCGGATTCTGGCCGTACGCACCATGTTTTTAACTGCAATGTGTGCCAAGCCTACCTCATCCTTGCCCTGGAGTTGGGGATAGAAACACTCCTTCCACCCCCACTCACTCCCATCCCACTCACACACCAACACCCATATGTGTGAAAAAGCCCCTTGTTGCTACCAGTTCTGAGTTATCAACTTTGCTTCCAAGAATTGGATTACTGCTGATTTCCAGTAACTTTGATTTTTACCTTTACAGGCAACTTACTACAATTTAAGATATAAGAAGCTGTCATGTTCCAATTACATTTTGTTCTACTTTGTTTATGTTGACAGATGACGAAATCTTCTCCGGAACTGTAGTTTGCAGAAATGTTTTATGAGAATCTAAAATAAAAATAAGTGATGCTTTTTAAATACCTGTAATTTTACAATCCATTTCTAAATATAATACTGTATTTTTTGTGTGCATTATCACAATCATTGTCTTCTTTTTGCATTGTTTTTCCAGCCATTCTAACCTACAAATTTCTGAGCCCTTGACTGAATCTTTGTCAAAAATCTCACTTTTATTCTCTATTTCATTCTCTCTCTCTCTCTCTCTCTCTCTCTCTCTCTCTCCTCTCTCTCTTCACTCATCTCATCCAAACCCTGACAATTAAATAGTTCAACTCAAGTAATACTGAATATCCATTTCCATTGTAATGAGGGGTAAAAATAAGAAAATATGGACACATCAAGAAAGATCATATGCAGGGAAGAGATGTGGAATACTGGATACAGGCAGCTCTTTTTTCAATGGAGCAAGTAGATGGAAGATGGTAGTCATCAAATTCATAAATCTTTATAGAATGCTATCTTTTTTCATAATACAATTATTCCTAAAATCACGGATTTCTGTAAGTGGAGGAGAAGGTCACATATTTCAATTTTGTCCGTTTTTACAGATAAAAAGAATCCCAGAGAAAGGTTTTCTGCTTGGAAGATGACGCATTTAACTGTCTTAGATTTAGTCACAGATCCCAAAGCAAGAGGCGAGAAGAATGTGGATGGAGGGAGGGAGGCGCGCATACCCAGACCCTGCTTTAGAAAGCATTGGACCCTAAGGGACCAAAGCCCCATGGATTAGAGAAAGACGCGGGAGACAAGTACGTACTGAAACTTGCATGCAGTTGGCCAAGTCCAGTGAAAAGGACAAGAAGGAGGAACATGGCTGTGCTGCCTGAGTAACGGCAGTTGAGACGTTAAAGCAAAAGTAGAAGCTGGGCTCTCAAGCACTGGCTCTCTCAAGATTCCACATTCCACGTGGGCTGGAGGTACGAAGTGGTAAGAGGGAAAACGCGAAGTGGAGCACGCAAAGGCCGGAGTTGGCTCTCTTGTAGACTCCCAGGAAGGAGAGGACTTGAGATGGGTGATGCTTTGCTGCCTGGCAGCTGTATGCACAAGAGAAGTTTGTCAACCTTGGGCACATACAGCATATTGTATAAAAAAAAAAAAACAGCTTGGTAATTATCAATTCTCTTGTAAAGGCTGGCAAGACTTCCATTTGTATCTTTTGCTTATGCCATCGCTTTAAATTTTTTAATAGTTTTGTTGACATATTCTATATAATATACAGTTAAATAGTTTAAGCATGTTAAAAGAGTTGTACAATCATCAGTACAATCAAATTTAGAACATTTTATTCTTCCTTGTACTTATGATTAGCTCATTTCCTCTCTACCACCCTGCCATAACTCCAAGAAACTAGTAATCCTGTTAGTCTCTATAGATTTACCCATCTTAAATTTCACATAAAGAAAAGCATACAAAACCAAAAAGTAAGCAACCAAACAAAAATAAAGTAGCAATAACAAAATACGACATAGAAAAATTTCAGTTGAAAAGATAACAGAAAGTAATGAAACCTAGAACAAGTTTAAAATAGACCAAAAGAGAGAGCAAACAACAAGCTGTTAGTACATTTCCACCTAAACGCATCTGCATTAGTCCACTTGATAGAAAGGCTGTTCACATCCTTGGGCAATGGTCAGAGATGATTCACTAGAGGTTTAATTCTAATGGAGACGCACCAAATGAGTTCTGGGTTTTCACTATTATCTATTATCTATAGCCTACTGCAAGCTGGGGACTCAGAATTTACGCACTAATACTGTTCCCTCCTCCAGTCTTTGACTTCAATATTCACAGTCCTTGTATTATACAGGCTGGTGTTCTTCTTTCATGTAGAGTTAGTTGACTTCTCACTGAGATGGGTGCTTGTTTAAAAAAGAAATTTTTAAAAAGTCTTTAAGACCCAAGAGATTACTTTTTCTGATAGCTGGGCACCATCAGATTTCTTCATCACACTTTGCTATAGCACCCATATCTTCAGAAATCCCTCAAGAGGGCAGGTATACAGTAGTGTCATGTCATAAGTTCTAATGATACTTAGATTAGGGCTATAATTAAGTACTAGCTCAAAATTCATTCATGTACCTATAGTTTATATAGATCCCTGGACCTCTTTGAAGAAATCATTATCCTTTTATTGCAGAACATTATAACTCACCCCCCTGGAGCATATAGTAATTCTATTGATAGTGTCATTAATTTAGCCAGTGTTACAGAAATTTAAATACTGATTAGAAAAGGAAAAAATGTATGTAAAGGAAAGGTTGTTAGGCCAAACTACATATATTGTTGACCTGTACAAATCGAAAGCTCAAGTGATTGGATACTATTTACACAAAAATGAATGTTAACGATAGGGTAAAACTTTCAGTAATGCTGATTCAAAAAAGGCAGAACCATGCCTGCCATGTCACAGAAAAGCAAAGTGGGCATGAAAATCATAAATATATGGTTTCCCCAAACTGCCATTCATTTGGCATCCTAAAAGCAAAAGATCCCAACCAAAGTCCAGCAACTTCCAAAACTGTAACCTTGATTGAATTCACACTCTTAGGTTCTCGCACTAGGGAATTTGAACCTGTGTCAGTCCGGTAGACTACAGAAACAAATCCATACAAACTCATATGTGTATAAGAGAAAGTTTTATATAAAGGGTAGTTGTACATTAAGGAAACAGCCCAGTCCAAATCAAGTCCATAAGTCCAATATTAGCCCATATATCTGATACCAAACTATAAAGTCCTCTTCTGACTCACAAAACACATGCCATGATGCCGAATGCAGGACAATCACAGGCGAGTGGGTAGAAAGTCTTTGTATACAGTGGTGTTGTAAGCACTTCAGCGCTAGCAGGGGTCTCATGTGGCTCCTCCAGTTCCCAGGACTGCATCAGGGTAGGTCCATGTGGCTTCTTCTCAGAGGTCTGGTTGCATCAGGGTAGGTCTATGTGGCTTCTCCAGCTCAAGGAACTAGCGCAGTTCCATGTGTCTTGTCAGCTGCAATGTCTCCCAGAGAGTGAACCAAGAAAGAGAAGTGTCTTCCACCTCCAAGGAGGGAAAAAATACCAGCACTCCCAGAATCCTCAGGAGAAGATCATGCCACGCAGAGGCCTCATTGGCCATGACCTGATTGACAGACTAGACTCCAGCCCTTCACTCTTAATCCTCTCAAGTCCCAAATTGACACCAGATTAGGTAACTACCACAAACCTTAAATTCAAGGGAGTGTTTCAAGCTCCTAAATATTCTACAAGTTGGTTTAAGGAGAAGTTCAATTCACTTAGTGAGGTTTCCAAACAGAAATCTCTGGTGTTATACACGGCAAAAAAGGCGTAAGTCCAAAGTCCTGGTTGGCTACAGCACTCGGCTGGCCTGGATCTTCAAGGATTGAATCGACTAAGCAAAAGTGCCCAATTAGAAACATCCTACTGGGCATATTCTCCCCTTGAGGATCTACATAAATAATATTCAGAATTTGTTTTACCAGTTGCAAGTTGCCCCATCTAGTTTATGCCAGAACATGAGTGAAATCACTTCTCCAAGACAGACATTCACCTCCTCTGGACTGGGAGTTCCATTAAGGGTCACTGGGTAATGTTGTAGGAATACCTGTCGATATGAGGTGCCCATCGAACACTGTCATATGGCAGCGATTGGTCTTCTCTCTCTTTCCCAACATGAGAAACTGACCACAGCTGATGTGAGATCTCCGTTGAAGTGCTTCTTAAAATATACAAATAAGAGAGTGATATGTGTATCATGAGCATTAGGCTGTCCCACTGCTTGGGATACTGGATTAGAAGATTATATGACCTGAGAGCAGATATCTGCCTTTGTCTTGGTGCATATCCTTATTGCAGGGGTAACGTAAAATAGTGTTCTTTTGTGATTAGCTAACATCACTCAACATAATGGTTTTCAGGTCCATCTACATTATGAGGTGCATTGTGGTTTCATCGCCGTTCTGGAGGGATGCATGGTGTATATGTATGAGCTGATTTATCCATTCTTCTGCTGATAGACATTTGAGCTGTTTCCAGCACCTTGTTATTGTGAACTGTGCTGCAATGAACAAGAGACCGTACATATGTTTGTATTGTTTCTTATTTCTCTGGGGTACATACCAAGCAGAGGTATTGCTGGATTGTATGATATTTCTATTCAGTTGTTTTATTTAGTGCCTGAATTGTGATACTGGCAAAAATGTAGTACCATGGACTACTAAAAGGAAAAATTAATCTGTCTTGGCTGCTGTATGGCCAGCGTGCTTCTTAGGGGCAAGGACAGTACTTTAGACATGTTGTCAAGTACTTTAGACATGTTGTCGAGTACTTTAGACATGCTGTCAAGGAAGACCATCTCGAGTACTTTAGACCTGCTGTCAAGAGAGACCAGCCCCTAAAAGAGGGCATCATGTTTGGTAAAGTAGAGGGGCAGCAAAGGGATAAGGCCCTCTAGGTGGACTGACACAGCGGCGACAACAATGGGCTCAAACAGAGGAACAATTGTGAGGATGGGGAAAGATTGTGCAGTGTTTTGTTCTGTGGTCCGTAGGGACAGCATGGGTGGGACCTGACGCGAGGGCGCCTAACAACAACAACAAAATATCACTGTCCCTGGTGGTTGTGCATGTTTACAAGGCCACTATCGGCACATAAGAGTTCCAGCTTCTCTACACCCTCTCTGCATTTATTACCCACCCTCCCTTTTTTCATATTGGCCTATTGTTGTAGGTACAAAGTAATATCTCATCAATGTTTTGATTTTCATCTCTAAGATAGCTCGTGATGGTGCGCATTTTTCCCCAGGTGTTAGCAATTTGGGTATTATGGTGAACTGCTTGTCTTGCCCACTTATCCATCATACTGTTTTGGTTTTGTTTTCTTATTGAGACATTGCATAACTTTATGTTGTTGTTGTTAGGCGCCATCCAATCAGGTCCAACCCATAGTGACCCTATACACAAGAGAACAAGATACTGCATGGTCCTGCACCATCTTCACAGTTGACCTTCTGCCTGAGCCTGTGGTTACAGCCACTGTAGGACGCAATCTTGTCAAGGGTTTTCCTCTCTTTTTCTGCCCCTCCTCTTTACCAAGCACAGTTCTATACATTTAGTAATTAACCCTTGGCCACTGTGTCTTTGCTAAAAATGTTTTCCCAGAGGTGGGCTATCTTTTTACCCTTCTGATGAAGTATTTTGGTGCATGTAAGTGTCTTGTTTTTAGAGGCTCACAGTCATCTATTTCGTCTTCTATGCTGTGTGCTTCCTTTATTATATTTGGCAGAGTGTGTACGCCATGCCATAGGGCACTTAAGTCTGCCCCATCTTTCCTTCCTGGTTGATCCTTACAGCTCTGGCACTGACATTTAGATCCTTGTTCCAGCTTGACTTCGTTTTGTTTTGTTTTTTATGCATGTGGCCAAGTATGAGTCCTGTTTCCTTCTTCTGCAGATGAAGATATCCAAATTGCTAGCACCATTTGGTGAGGAGGCTGTCTCTTTCCCGTGTAAAGATTTCTGGCCCTCTATCAAAACTGAGTATGTGAATACCTGTATTTCTGGGTTTTCCATTCTGTTCCATTGGTCTGCATCTCTATCGCTGTAACAATACCAGACTGTTTTGACTACTAACACTGTGCTACTGGTTTTGAGGCCTGGTGGTACTATGCCTCCTGCTTTGTTCTCTTTCTAAAGGAATTCTTTGCTTATCTTAAGTCTCCTTCCTCTCCACATAAAGTTGACAATGAGCTATGGCATATTTTATGTTGACTTGAAGCCTTTTGAAGTTTAGTGGTCGAGTACGACCTATCAATCAGGTCACAGCCTGATGATGTCTCCTTGGGATGTAGCCTTTTCTATAAGAAAGACAATGAGGAACTCCTTCCTCTCTTTTCCCCTTTGTCTTCATTTTTGCTGGGACTCTGTCTGCTCCCAGGGATGACTCGATGTGGGCCCCTGACCCTGGGAGGTAACCTCTAAGCTGTTGGCACCCTATGATGTCCCTACTGATCTTAGATCCACATGACTCTACTTCCACTAGCCTGTGAGCCCCTGCTTCTGCTTCACCTTCCTGCATCATTGGCCTGTGGCTTTGTGCATCTGACATGGAACGTATGGGCTTGAGGAGTTGGACTGGATGGGTTGGGATGCTTTCTTGATATAAAACTACTTCTTGATATAAAGTTTTTTCTTTTCTCCTCCAGATTGAGAAGACAATGGGACAGATGGTTCTGGAGGGCCATGGGAGAGGGGGAGGTGGGGGAAAGATAAGGGGGAGTCAATAAATTCAGGGACAAGGGAACAACAAGTGATCTAAAATCAATGGTGAGGGGGGTGTAGGATACCTGGTGGGGCTTGATAAAGTGTAATGTAGCCAAGAGAAATGAATCAAAGCTAAATGAAAGTCAAACATGATTAGTCAGACAAGAGGAAAGTAAAAGGAAATAGAAAAAGAACTAGGAGGTAAAAGACATTTATAGAGATCTGAATACAGGCATGTACATATGTAAATATATTTATATACAGTAGTACCCCATACTCAACTGCATCAGTACTCGACATAATCGGATTTCAACACAAAAGGTCGAGAAAATGTTGAGAAAGCTGAAACAAAACAACAGGATCTGACCCGATGCATGTGATTTTTGTAAACAAAAGCAGTTCATGTTTCAGTCACTCAGCATTAGTTGGTGTTGTTAGTATGCATTGTTTAAACTTTTAAAAGCTGTTTTCCAAGTGTTTTGTTATAATTTTCTTAGTTTTTGTGGCATTTTGTTCTGTTTTTAGGTAAAAAATGTGAGTCCTAAGAAAGATGTTTTTTTTAAAAGAATCAACTGTGTTATTAATATTGCTAATGATAATTTAGTAAACCCTTCTAGAAAACAGTTAAGGAAACACCAATAGCAGACCACATTAGACAGATTATTATTATTTTTTTTTTAGAGAAAGCCAGCCAGGTCCTAATGAAAAAGGTATAGAAGGGGAAAAAACTCCTGAAAAGCAGCTACCAGTTGATTTTATGGAAGGGGATTCCCCTTCCAAACAAGGACTCTCTCTCCACACCTCCTCTCCACATCCGTGTCCACAGATCCAGATCCTCATCAATCTCAAGGTATGGGCCATACTGTAGTTGTTAAAAACTCTTTTAATGTTGTTTTTATTATTTAAATTATATTAGTTAACTCTGAACTTATTTGACATTTTTCTGTACTGTTTTGTATCAAAAGGCAAGGTTAGGTAAAAACTTGGTGGTCTACAACAGATTGGAGGACGGTTGGTTCACAGCCTGCCATAAGCCAATGGCACAACCTTGCTTGCTGAAAGTGCGAAAGACTTGAAACACTTGCCGATGAAGATCAAGATGTGCAGCCCTCAGTATTGATTGCATCTCAATGTAAAGAACTCAAAAAGCCTTACTAATGGATCAATCAGAAACATGATAAATGGAGAAGAGATTGAAGTGGTCAAGGATTTCATCTTGTTTGGATCCACAAACAATGCTCATGGAAGCAGCAGTCAAGAAATCAAACAGCACATTGCATTTAGTAAGTCTGTTGCACAAGACCTCTTTAAAGGGATGAAAAGCAAGGATGTAACTTTGAGGCCTAAGTGCCTGACCCAAGCCATGAGATTCTCCATTGCCTCATATGCATGTGAAAATTGGGCATTAATAAAGGAAGGTAGATCAAAGTCTGATTTTTGACCTCTAGGCGTGGCCTCCAGTCAAGTCCAATGGGGCGCCATGCTCTGGCCCCAGAGTCTATCCTTTGCTCTCCCTCGAGCACTCCCTGCTCTGCTCCTCACGTTGCTCTGCCACAAGCCTTTAGTATTTTGCCTCGGTGTCTCGGGCTCAGTCCGGGCCAATCCCGACCCTGAGTCTCCAGTGTTGTCCTCCATAGGGCCATGGGTCAGTGAGGGACATCGTGTCTCATAGTGGGATCAGCCATATGGTCCACTCTGTGCATTGGCTGTTCGGAAGGAGGATATCATCCTCCAGGCCTGGTGGGCCAGGATGTGCTCCACTCTCTCTTCCTCCCCGTTCATGTGCTCCCGTGCTCAGACATGTCCCTCTCCCATAGCTGAAATTTCAGTGCCGTCCTCTAAAGTAAATTCTGGGGAAAGGGGCAGTTGTCGGTATAGCTATGGGGGCCCAGCCCTCAGGCCCCTCCACTGGCTCCCCTCTCCATGCCGGCACACTGCACTCACATCCCAGAACACTGGATTCAAGTCTGGTCCCCCTTTCCCTGTGAAGACACAAACAATACCCTCCCCTTGGGTGGGTCAGTGCCCTATTCCCCCACCACATATATCTTTTTTCCCCCTTTCCTCCTCCCTCCTCCATTTTAGTTAGCTACCATATATACCCCTAGGGTAGGGTAGCAACAAGTGATCCAAAATTAGTGACAAGGAGGGTGTGAGAGGCCTGGTAGGGACTCAGCAAGGGCAATGTAACCGAGAGAAATTACTGAAACCCAAATGAATGCTGAGCATGATAATGGGACAAGAGGAAAGTAAAAGGAAATAGAGGAAAGAACTAGGAGACAAAAGGAATTTAAGAGGTCTAAATACAGGCATGTGCATATGTAAATATATTTATATAGGATGGTGGATAAATAGATCTATGTGCGTATATTTATAGGTTTAATATTAAGGCAGCAGATGAACATTGGACCTCCACTCAAGTACTTACTCAATGCAAGAACATGTTATTCTATTTAATTGGCATTTCATGATGCACACCTTCCCGACACGATCACTGAAGAAAAATGTGAACATAAGCAAATGTGGTGAAGAAAGCTCATGGTGCCCAGCTATCAAAAGATATAGCACCTGGGGTCTTAAAGGCTTGAAGATAAACAAGTGGCCATCTAGCTCAGAAGCAACAAAGCCCATGTGGAAGAAGCACACCTGTGTGACCATGAGGTGTCGAAGGGATCAGATATCAGGTATCAAAGAACAAAAAATCGTATCATTGTAAATGAGGGTGAGTGCAGAGTGGAGACCCAAAGCCCATC
>NW_022103906.1:33150990-33152954 GCF_000313985.2 Echinops telfairi
TTGCAGTGCTGCAGCAGAATCATGAAAGTATCATGGTTTGCTGAAAGGACAAATCGACTGGAAGAATAAGGCCAGAGTGTTCTTTGGGGTAAGAATGGCAACATTTTTCTTCAGCTGTATTGTCAGGAGAGACCAGTCACTGGAGAAGGACATCATGTTCGTTAAAGTGTTACGGTTGGCGAAAAAGAAAGTCACCCTGAGGGAGATGGATTTGCACAGTAGCTTCATCATTGGGCTCAGACGTAGGAACAGTTGTGAGGATGGTACAGGACTGTGCAGTGTTTAGTTTTGTCATGCATAGGGCATCAGGGGTTGGAGCTGAGGCATCAGGGGAGCAAGTGAGGCACAGAGGCTGGAAGATACTAGCAACTGACACTTGGAAGGCTTGGCTTATCACAGTCATTCTGGCGTGGAGACAGGTAATTCCCTGAACAAAAAACACAGGACATGAGTTAAACTGAGGAAGCTTTGCCCTTAGTCTTGAGGCCATGCAGCATGACAATGGAGTTTCCAGGCAGACCAGTGGCGCAAGGTTGAAGATACATCAAGCAGCTGTTGGATCTTGCCAACTCCAGAGGCAAGCAGGCTATAGGACTTAGAAGAGTGGAAGTATTCATGACCCAGCCTTCTGAGGCAAAATGAGAAAAATGCATCCGACAGGAAACAAATGACTCCTTGCTCACAGTAGGACATCATTGCAGAGCCTGTACAGGAGACCTGCGATGGAAAGACGTAAAGCACTCCCCAACATCATTACAGGCAAGTGGGAGCCTACCGAGCATGTCAGTGCCCACAGCAGTGGACAACCCTGCTGCATGCGTGTGAAACTACAGAGCCGTAAACATCCACATCTCCCGTGGCAAAAAGAAGTCAGCCCAGCCATCTACCCAACACCACCACCCAAGCTTCAGAAGACAGAGAGAACTGTTACACCAGTGAAATCAGCCCGAGAAATACCTGCTAGAGTCAACACACCAAGATGTACTCATGACGACTCACTCAGAAATCCTCTCAGTGTCACGCAAAAAGAAGCAAAAGAAGTACAAGAGTGCCCTCCAGCGGCTATAAGAAAAACGAATCAACAGAATGAAAATGCATGTATTTTTTATTCTAATATAATTGCAATTGATGTATATCAAATCGCTCGATCTTAGCAGAATATAATAAAACAATCAAAATTGTTTGTTAATTAGCCAAAAGAAAATGGCTAATTAAAAGGAAAATATGACAAAGAGGAAATTGCTCCAATGGAGAACAGGAAAATGGGTGGGTGGAGGGGAATTTAACAAGGGTCTTAAACATAAGAAAGCAGAAAAGAAACTAACAGAAATAAGTAAACAATTTGAGAAACAGTAAAGCAACTGAATTATAAAATGCAAGAAAGTCACTCAGTAACAGGGCCAAATAGACAGAAGTAGGAAACAGAGGGAGTCAAATGCTTTGAAGCCAGCCACATGTTGCCTCCTCTGCCCACACAAGTGAGGACAAGCCAGCTCCTCAGTCACCCACGGCCTTGGCTACCTGGCAGAGGTAAGACATGTTTTCACACTGGCACCAATCCTTTCCCTTAGAACACCTAAACATTACCAGTGTAGTGCCAGCAGATGAGGACCCCAGACTGAAGACACTCAAAATATGATTTAGGAAGATCTACCTTTTTAAAGTAATGTTGATTTTAGTAATACGAGTAAAGCTTTTAGGATCTTCATTTCATGATTTGGCAAAAACTCAAAATGTGAAGAAACAGTGGAAATATGTAGTAACAGCGTGAGCGTCATACCTGACTTCCTCTGGTTTCCCTACTGCCAGGAGCCAGAGGTCAGACATGTCTCTAAGCTCCACAGAGAAGTTTTTGCAACGGTCACAAAGAATTTACAGACAATATTCACCTTTAAGGGTTCTTTTTTAAGGGAGTTAACAATTTACTGAAGTCAGGATCAGCAAAGAGTAAGAAGGCACCCACC
>NW_022103906.1:33153629-33155708 GCF_000313985.2 Echinops telfairi
TGATTACCCAAGAAGAAGTGCACTATACTCATAAAGATGTGCTCGAGTTTTTAAATATGTACAAGCAGAAGCCTGGGGAATATCCCTGGGAATGGTTACGAAGGGTGTGGGATACTGGTGCACGAAATATAATATTAGACCGGTCTGAGTTTCTGGATATGGGACCCCTAAGCACAGACTCTTTCAATGTCTCTGCGAGAGAGGCTAAGTGAGGATCTAATTCTTTATTTGGTTGGTTCAATGAAGCATGGACTGCCAGATGGCCTAGATTGGACCAACTTGAAGTACCTGACCTACCTTGGTACACTGTAGAGGAAGGCATCCAAAAGCTTAGAGAAATTGGTATGTTGGAATGGATCTATCAGGATATTCCCATAGACCCAAAATGGGGGTGTCCTGAGAACATACCCTTTACCACAACCATAAGGAACAAGTTTGTGAAGTGGGCCCCAGCATCTCTTAAGACTCCTGTATTGCTATTTTATGTGCACCAGGATTAACAGTGGGCACTGCCCTAAGCGAACTCCGACATTTGCCCACAATGGGGCTGATTGGTTCCCGTGATGGTAGAGGGCAGGTGTCAGCACTGAATCAACAGAGACAAGGTGGGCGTGGTTATAATAGACAACAAGGTTTTTCCGTAGTAATCAGAGCAACCTGTCTCGTGTGGAATTATGGCATTGGCTACTTAGCTACGGTGTCCCTAGAAATGAAATAGATGGGAAACCTACTAAATATTTACTTGATCTATACAGGCGGAAGAATGGTAGATCAGGTGAACAGCAGAATAGACAGTCATGATCTCTCAATCAATTCCCAAACCTGAGCCAGTTTACATACCCACAACCCCTTGAATGAGGACCCTGCTACATCAGCGAAGGTCTCTACTGTTAGTCTTTCTTCTGGCCTTCCCCAAAGGGACCTGTGGCCTTTCACAAGAGTGACTTTTCATTGGGGGACAGGAAATAATCAAACTTTTCAGGGATTACTGGACACTCTCTCAGAACTGACACTAGTTCCAGGAGATCCAAAGTGTTTCGAAGGCCTACCAGTCAGAGTGGGGGCTTATGGAGGTCACGTTATCAATGGGATTTTAGCTCAGGTACGCCTCACTGTGGGTCCAGTGGGCCCCCAGACCCATCCTGTGGTTATTCCCCCAGTTCCAGAATGCATCATTGGAATAGACATACTTAGTAACTGGCAGAAACCCCATATTGGATCCCTGAAATGTGGAATAAGGGCTATGATGGTAGGAAAGGCTAAGTGGACACCATTAGAACTGCCATTGCCTAGGAAAATAGTAAACCAAACACAGTACTGCATTCCTGGAGGGATTGCAGAGATCAGTGCCACCATCAAAGACTTGAAAGATAAAGGGGTGGTGATTCCTACTACATCCCCATTTAACTTGCCTATTTGGCCTGTAAAGAAGACAGATGGATCCTGGAGAATGACAGTGGATTATCGTAAACTTAACCAGGTGGTGACTCCAATTACAGCTGCCATTCCAGATGTAATTTCATTTCTTGAGCAAATTGATACTTCTCCTGGTACTTCATATGCAGCTATTGATCTGGCTAATGCTTTCTTCTCAATACCAGTCTCGAAGGACCACCAGAAGCAGTTTGCCTTCACCTGGCAGGGGCAACAATATACTTTCACAACTTTCCCCCAGGGGTACATTAACTCTTCTTCCCTGTGCCATAATTTAGTCCGAAGGGATCTTGATCACCTGTCTATTCCACAAAATGTCACACAGCACAGGTCCATTATATTGATGACATCATTCTGATTGGACCCACTAAGGAGCATGTATCAAAGACTCTAAATTCATTGGTACATCTGCGTACAAGAGGTTGGGAAATTAAACCATAGAAAATTCAGGCACCCTCCACCTCAGTAAAATTTCTAGGGGTCCAGTAGTGTGGGGCATGTCGAGATATTCCTACTAAAGTGAAGGATAAGCTATTGCATTTGGCGCCCCCAATGACTTAAAAAGAGACTCAAAGCCTACTGGGCCTCTTCGGATTTTGGAGGCAACATATCCCTCACTTGGGTGTTCTACTTCAACCTATTTTC
>NW_022103906.1:33157013-33157942 GCF_000313985.2 Echinops telfairi
ATGGAGCAGCATCTTCACTTACTCAGGTCTGCAGAGGTCAGCTGGCAAGGCCCAGAAGGAGCAGCAAGAGAGGCAGCATTGCTTGGTCTGCTGGCCTCCAATTGAAGGGCGGGGAGCTGTTGAGGGAAATGGCTATAGTTCGAGGCCAAGGGTCTCTGGGCTCTCCATAAATCCAGGAGGAAGAGTAGAAGCTGGAGAGGGAAGGGGGTTGTCAGGATTACAGGGGACTGAGGTTTGGCACCCCACCTGGCATAATTTCTGTAGTCAGGTTGATTCAAAAGCTTGCAGTCCCAGGGGCCCCCACCCACGCTTACAGATGTACATCGAAGCACACCAGAGACCAGGCTTTTGCATACATAAGCTTATTTTCAAGACATTTGAAATGATCAATTCTTCTGAAGTAGCATAATGATTATAAATGACAACTTGTTTTTCTTAAAATGCGCCGTTTGCTAGTGAAGTTGTTTCTATTGTGGTTAGGGGCCATCAAACGGATTCGGACACAGAGACCCTGTGCACCACAGGAGTGACTGCTGATCACACTGTCCCCGCCTAACACTTACTGTTAGCTGCGAGCCCACTGCTTCAGCCGCTTCTCTGTCAGACCAGTTTCTCTCGGGGCTTCCTCTTCTCTGCTGCCCTCCTACTTGACCAAGCATGTTGTCCTTTACCGGGACTGAGCTCCCCTGATAGATAACAAGCTCAAAGTACGGGAGACAAGTCTTTAGATCCTTGCTTCTGGCGGTACTTCTTCCAGAACGGACTTATTTCTTCTTCTGGAAGTCCATCGTACTTTCCGTACTTTTTGCCAGCCCTGCCATTCACAAGCATTGACTCCTCTTTAGTCTTCCTTATTCAGTGTTCAGCTTTCACATGCAGATGATGCAATGAAAAATGCCATTGCTTAGGGGAAGTTCTTATTTTTTTTT
>NW_022103906.1:33160004-33161547 GCF_000313985.2 Echinops telfairi
CAACAATTGATAACTTTGATATCAATAAACAAATTTTATAATTTTGCTTTTTATATTTAGATCTATGATCCCTGTTTTACTTAAATGTTATGAGAGTTTTACAGTCTGTATCTAGTTTCATTTTTCCAAAGTGGCTAGTTATTCCAGAGTTATTTGTTGAAAAAATTCTTTTCTTAATTAAATTCTCTTTCCTCCTTTATCAAAAAATCAGATGAACGTATTTCTGTATGTCTACATTTGATCTTAGCCAAAAGGCTGAGATGCGATTTTTGTATGTCTATTTCTGTGGCTGTCATTAAAGTCTATGTCATTTATTTATTTATTTTTCTTATACCACACTGTAGCTTCATCATAAATGTTAGTGTCAAGTGGTGTCAGTCCTTCAAATTTGTTCTTCTTCAAAATGGTATTGACTATTCTGGACTTTTTGCCTTTCCATAAAAAAACCCCCAAAACTAAAAAAATTCACTGCCATTGAGTTGATGTCACCTCCTAGTGACCTTATAGGCAAAGTAGAACAGCCCTCTTTCCAGAGACTGTAACTGCTTACGGGAGTAGAAAGCCCTCTCTGTCTCCATGGAGCAACTGTTGTTTTGAAATTGCCAACCTTGTGGATCACAATCCAATGGGCAACCAGTATACCACCAGGGCTCCACACAAACCTTAAACTGTTGTGCCTTTCCATACAAACTTTACACTTGGTCATTTGTATCCAGAAATTAAGTTGCATGAATTTTGATTGGGAGTATAGGTCAAATTGGGGAGAACTAACATGATTACAATATTGATTGTATCTTCCTACCCAGGAATAAAAATATCTATCCATTAGAACTTCTTTAACTCTTTTCATCAAAGTTTTGTACTTGTGTTAGGCTGGGTTGACTAGAGAAACAAATCCAGGGACACTCATATATGTAAGAAAGAACTTTATGTCAAGAAGTAATTATATATCAAGGAAAAAAATCCCAGCCCAGTCCAACTCAAGTCCATAAGTCCAATACTAGTCCATAAGTCCTTTTTCAGACTCACACAGCCACAAGCAATTATGCAGAATGCAGGAAGATCAAAGGCCAGTGGGTGCAAAGTTGCATGGATACAAGGTGGTGGGCTCTGGCAGCAACCAGGGCAGCCAATGGAGAGGTGAAGGCAGAGACCTAAGGGGAGGTTCCCAGGCCCTCCCTGGCCACACCCACAAGGAGGTACCAAAAGCTGTGACCTGACTGACAGGTTCAATACCTCCACTACACTTTTATATGTCTTCAGGTTGACATGAAACTATGTAACTACCACGGTACGTTTACTCATAAAACTTTCATATATATTTTGTTAGGTTTCTATATAATTGGGTCATCGTTTTGATGTTAAAGTTAATGATGTGTTTTTAATTTTAAGTTCCAATTGTCCATTTCTGGTCTGTTTGAAATAATTTATTTTTTTAGATCGGTCTTGTATCCTGCAACTTTGCTGAAATTGATGAATGTCTCTATATGCTTCTTTGTTGATTCTTTGGGGGTTCTACATTGATAATTATTTCATCCAAAAA
>NW_022103906.1:33162556-33182947 GCF_000313985.2 Echinops telfairi
AAAGGATTGATTTTCCATCTCCGTCTACCCATGTGTGATTTAGAAGTAGTTGTCTAATCTCCAAAATTGGGGGGAAGCCTAGCTCTTCCTGTTACTACTTTGTCATTTAATTCCATTGTGGTCTGAGAGCATACAATGTAATGGATTGAATTGTGCCCCCCCAAAATGTGCATGACAGCCCTGATCCCAGGTATTTCTGAGGCAGGGTCTTTGGATCTTATCGCTTTCGCTGCTATGAAGTCATATCAGAATAGGGAGCTTTTATTCCCATTTGACTGATGTTCTTGAAAAAGCTGAAAGAAGCACCAAGAGACAAACAGTTAAAAACGGTCTCTGTTAAGATGCAACAAAAAGCAAAGAAATACCTGGTAGTACCAGAAGCAGGGCAGGACAGAGTCTTCATTCCTTGACAGTTTGAATTCTAATTAAGTCTCCCAAACTGTGAGACAACAAGTTTCTCTCTTAGAAGTCACTGAATTTGTGGTATTTTGTTAAAGCAGCCTTAAATAAACACCCAAAAGTATTAGTGCCAAAAAGTGAGGAGCTGGTATAAAAAAATCACAAAAAATTGAAAGGGATTTTGGCGTTGGGTAATGCTAGAGATGGGAAAATTTAGGAGCATGCTTGGAACAGTCGAGATTGGCTTGAGCCTGTTATGAGAGTTATGGATACTAAAGGCAGTGTCAATGATAACTCAGAAAGTAAGGAGAGGTGTTTAAAAATCATTTTATTGGGGGTTCGTACAACTCTCATCACAATCCATAAATAATCTATTGTGTCAAGCACATTTGTACATTTGTTGCCATCATCATTTTCAAAACATTTTCTTTCTTGTCACGAACAGAATATTGTCACGAATTCGACATTATGTAGTAATTGTACAAAACAAAACATGTAATATGCTACTAAATACTGGAGGAAAGATGATCCTTGTTAGAAAGTGGAAAGGAATCTTGTTGAATTGTGTTTGAATGTTTTGTGAAAAGTAAATAGTCTTGAATATTAATTGAAGATTTCTAGATACCCAAAGTGATAAATTGAAGAATAAGGTGTCCAGTAGGAAACAGATATTTAAGAATTTGAAAATTCTCAGCCTAAACACGTGGTAAAAATTTAGAACACATATATACTCTGGAGAGATCATCAAGGGAGTGACTGGACAACTATTCATTAAAAAGAGAAGATGTGATATATTGAGCCAATCTATCACCTGAACAGAAAATTTGTAAACATTGATGGAAAGGGATAGTTAGAATGAAGTAAACCAAGGTTATCAAATGACTGGGCGTCTTTATACCAAAGAGAGAGAGAGAGAGAGAGATCAATGGAGTTACTAAGCTATAAACACGTGTTATCTTTTAACCAAATGAAAGATTAATCCCGAGTGGTGCAGACACACATAATTTCTATTCTAGATGCAGGAGACAGGCTTACTGCCACCTTGGGTCTATGCGTCAGCTGTCAATGTACCACAAAAGGAAAAGACATGAGCACATACCACTGAGAATCAGGGCCCAAGTTAATCTAGAGAGTCAGCACAGAGGTAGAGGATTATTTTTACCTAGTAGCATCTGAACTTTAATTAGAGTCATGATCCCTGGATTTATCCCTTTCATAAAGAGAATTTTAACTCTATTCTTATGCCATTATTGTATAATGGAAACAGGTAACTTTTATTCTAAGTGAAATATATGGAGACAAATTTTGTCCCAGAATTAACTTTATCGAAAAGTTCATTCACCCAAAGTGAGATGATATAGAATACAACAATAGAAGAATAATGAGTAACCATTAACATGCATTTCCAATTATTCCCTTATGCTTAAATTCTATCATTTCTGAGATGTTTTCCTTTTTTTGTTCTAAAAATAAAAAGCAAGTTCCAAAAGTTTTTTATTGTTTGAAAGTAGCACACGAAAACCAGGCAGAGAAGTCCCGGAGGAAATGGTGGTCATGTTTCACTGGGATCTGCCCTGTGGTCCTTCCTCTTCGAAGCATGTAGAGATTTTTCTTTTTATGCTAGTCCACCTTTATTTTGATCACAATGCAATCCAAGTATGAGTTTTAAAAATGCAGTTTATCTTTTAATACTTCCTGCCCACATTCCTTTAAATAGGGAAGAAAAAAAGGGCTCAATAGCTTCTCAGAGCCTATTTAGCCAGTTTCCCCACCTATTGCTTCAAAAACAGACTGTAACTCAGTCTTCCAAAAGCCTTCTTAAACTGTAGCCCATTCTGCTCAATCCAGGGGCCGCAGTCCTGACGGGTGACTTCTACAGTCTCCAAAGGTGAGGATGGGAACGCGGTTGAAGGCACCTGGGAGGGATCTTCAGCAGACTGAGGACCATTGGGAAACTGCACGGAGACAAATCTTGTCAACAAGATGCCAGCTCCTTGTTGGTACAAGGCAGGAGAATGTCACTCATTGAAGGTGACCCACCCATGACCACCAGTCGATTTCATGCTGCAGTAAGTTAAGGCACCACGTGTGATGGAGCTCCAGGGGTCTTCTTTGTCTCCGACTTGAACTATACTGCAGTCAATCATGGAAACAAGCCTCCCCAAATCACAAAGCTGCCTCCCGACGGTGGTGCCCTGGTTTTAATTACTGTCCAACTTCCTCGTAGTCTACGGTTGACTCCCACTGGAGAATTGCAAAAACCTTTGGTTGCTTGGAAGAGACCCCCACCTATGGTGCCCAGTGTGGAGGCTCCATCACAGTCATCTACAATGCTCCACGGGCAACGGTCAAGGGCGCCCACTCCTTCATCTTGACTCCAGCTGTGTGAGCCGTGCCGGGCAAACTGGGCGAACTCTGACCCCACAATGTCCATTCTTCATTTATTTTTTCATCTAATAAGCAATGTTTTACTTCTTCCAAAACATCTCATTCCTTTTTTTTTTTTTAATTTGTAAGCACATGAATTTATTGTCTGGAAAGTATCTTACAGCTTCTTTTAAAAATTTTTTATTTTAATAAATCATCTTATTGGGGGCTCTTACAGCTCTTATAACATTCCATACATCCATTGTATCCAGCACATTTGGACATATGTTGCCATCATTACCTATCTCATTCTTAATATCAGTTTATTTCCTTCCCTTTAAAAAATATGGCATAAAAATTTAACAGAAATAAAAGTAATTCTTGACAGGAACATGTTATTCTTTCTCTCTACAAACTAACTTGGTCTGTTAAAGCTATAACCCTAGAGGTCTTCTGTGGTAAATTGAATGGCTGCACAATCGAGTCAAACAGCTCATTAGTCATTGCAGAGCTGTATGGACTTGGTCAGGACACTCTGAGCCTATGTAATGAGGTCCTTACACCCCTGGCCTCGGAGGAGCTTTCCTTTTCACGAAGACTTTGTTGGCTCTAATAAACCCCAGGTCATTGAAGAATAAATAGAACCTCACTGCCATAAACTCACCACTACATCCCCAGGAGTCCTCAACAGTCTCCAGATTGGCTGTTGCACCCCTGCCCATTCACAACACCATTAAATAGGCGGAAATACACCCATCTCAGGAAGGTAGGAAAATGGGTGATGGAGAACAGAAGGGGAAAATGTTACCTAGAATAATCTGACATCTGTGAAGAGAGCAATTTTGGGTTCCTCCAAATGGCAAAGATATACCATAGTTACAATTTACATGGATGCAGTGCTCAGTATGGCCTTACCAAGATGTAATGTCCTTTGCATGTGACCCAGTGGGTTGTGCTTTGGACTGACAAGCCCAAGGTCGCCACCCATTGTTCCATGGCAGAAAGATGCTCCCTTAAGATGTATAGCTTCGGAAACCCTCAGGAGGAGGTCCAATTATGCCCCATAATGTCACTATGAATCAGAATTTATTTGATGGCAGGGAGTTTGGTTTTTGAGTATTCAAAATTCTGGAATGTACAGGAGAGCAGCATAATAAGCTACTGAAGAAATATGAACTTTTGATTCTGAGATTAGAGCAGTCAGTGTGATTATAGGCAGCTTAAGGCCTCCAGCAGCAGTGGACTGTTTTGATCTTGGGATAAAATAACCATCTCTGGAGTTAAGATAATGCCAATGTCATTATTTTTAACTAACAGATCGCAGTGGTTGCAAAAATCAATAGATAGATGCTTGTATAATTTCAGAGGATTTATTTTCACTGATGAACTTGAAAACCCTATACCTTAACAAAAGGATATATGAGCAGATTTTTTTCACTCTTGAATAAGCGTCATTCGTGGTTACTTTCTTGGTAATATCCTTTTGTTCTCCTGTGGCTTCTTGACATCAATGCTTAGTAGCTGCTGTAAAACAAACACATTGTTAAGAAAAACAGAATGATTTAACTATGTAACAATAGGAACCTCAATTAAAATTAGTATAAATAAGGCAACTTGCGTTGCAGTACAAGAAGATTCTATGGGCAAAATATCATACAGAGAAGAAAGCATCGAATAACAGATGATTTGCAGAAGGGTATGGAGGAGAGGGGAAGCCTGAAATCCTTTTGCAGGGCCACACATGGGTTATGCCTCCCGTGAATGCCCTCTGATCCGAGTGAGAAATGTGAATAGCCTTGTCATCAGACAGAGAACATTGCAAATATGTTCTGGCAGATGTAGTTAGGTTAAAATGTAATATCTTACAATTAGATCTCCTTGTCAACCATTTTTAAATTGTTGCAGCTAAAAAAAAAAAGTGAAGAAGATTAAGCCATGGTGGAACCCCTCTGATCATGAACCAGGCATGTGAATCACCCTGTTAACACGCAGAGTGCATTAGAAAGTGGATTGCTGCAGGTACAGTTAGGTTAAAAGTTAGCACCCTATCATTTGATCTTCCTTATGATCCATTTAAATGTGTTCTAGTGTTTTATATTTTCTGCTTTCTTTTCTATTGAGGTTTTTATCTGTTTTAATTTGTTATTCTTGTTTTGGTTTTTTTGGTTGCTTGTTTAATATTTTTCTGTTTATGGAAACCAGGACTGGGAAAGATATAGAGCTCGTACCTGAGGATGGATGGTTATTTGGGGGCATGACAGGGAGGATGGGAGGAAATGGAACACTAATAATGCTGAATACAAGAATGAAGAAAATGTTCTAAAACTGTGGTGATGACTGTACAACTCTTCTTGATATGATTGAACTATTGAATTGCAAGATATGTGAATTAAATACCAATAAAACCGCTGGGGGGAAAAGATGGAAGAAATACACAGAGTCATTTCACCAAAAAGAACTGTTTGATATTCAACATTTCAAGAGGTAGCTTATGATCAAGAATCTGTGGTACTGAAGGGAAAATTCCAATGTGCTCTAAAGGCATTAGCAAACTCAAAGAAACAAAAACAAAGAAAAGGCTCCAGGAATTCATGAAATGCCAATTTAAATGTTTCAAACAGTTGATGAAGCATTGACAGTACTCAATTACCAATGCCAAGTAATTTGGAAGGCAGTTCCCCAGGCAACTTACTAGGAGAAATCAATATTTGTAGCCCTTTTAAAGGAAGATGATCCAACAGAATGCAGAAATTATCCAACAATAGAATTACTCTCACATGTAATTAAAACTTTTATGAAGATCATTCAGCAGTGATCACATCTGTACATTGTTCACCACAGGTTCGGGCAGATTCTGAAGAGGACATGGAACAAAGAAAGTTGTTGTTGGCATCAGATGGACGTCACTCAAGAAGAGAGGGCCATAAAGATGTCTAATCTGTTGTAAAGACTGTTCAAAGGCATTCGACTCCATGGAACACAAACAAAAGACTGTGGATAACCTTGAGAAAGGTGGAAATTCCCGAACAATTAATTGTGTTCATTAGGAAGCTATCCACAGACCAAGAGGTAATCTATGGAACAGAACAAGGAAATATTGTATGGTTTAAAATGAACAAAGGTTTGTGTCAGGGTTGTATCCTCCAACCATACTTATTCATCTGAATGATGAGCAAATAATCGGAGTAGCTGAACTAAATGAAGCAGAATACTACATCAGGATTGGAGGAAGGCTAATTAACTATTTGTGATATGCTGATAACTTAACTTGCTTGCTGAAAGTGAGGAGGATTAGAAGACCTTGCTGATGAATATCAAATAGTATAGCCTTCAACATGGCTTATGTGTTAGTCTAGGTAAGCTAGAGAAACAAAGTCACAGAAACTCATATGTACAAGAGAGAGTTTTATACAAAGGTAAGTGTACTTTAAGAAAGCATCCAAACCCAGTGTTGTCCAAGCCCATAAGTCCAACATTAGCCTATATGTCCGACACCAATCTACAAAGTCTTCCTCAATCTCACAAAAACACACGCAGTGATGCCCACTGCAGAAGGAAAGCCGAGTCAGTGAATATGTAAGCATCTCAGCACTGGCAGGGGTCCCCACGCGGCTGCTCCAGCACCCAGGGCTGCATCAGGGTAGGTCCATGTGGCTTCTCCTCGGTGTCTTGCAGGAAGTGAGCCTTGCTAGCTGAAGCAGGGAACTGGCTAAGGCAGCTGCACCCTGGTCCAACCATCAGGAAGCAAGAGACCCGAGAACTAGAAGGTGAGGCTCACCGAGCCATTTTATCTCCCCGCCCTTCAATTAATCCCACCTGTGTTTTTCATCCAGGTTGGTACAATAAACCATAACTATCTCAGATTACAATTTATTATATAGAAAACAAAAATACTCATATCTGGACCAATAGGTAACAGCAAGATAAACAGAGAAAAGGATGAGGTTGCTGCATATTTTAGCTTGCTTGGATTCACAATCAATGCTCCTGGAAGCAGCAGTCAAGAGACCAAATGACCCATTGCGTGGGGCAAATCTACAGTATAAGACCTCACTAAAGTGTTGAAAGCAGAGGTGCTACCTTGAGGACTATGGTGCTCCTGTCCCAACCCATGGTATCACCTCATCTGTATGTGAAAGGTGGATACTGACTGAAAAGACTGAGGAAGAACTGATGCATTCGAATTATGGTGCTGGCAAAGACTATTGAAAGTGCCCAGGGACTACCAGAAGAACAAACAATCTGTCTTGGAAGAAGGACAGCTAGAATTCCCATTAGAACCGAGAATGGTAAGACTTCATCTCATGTACTTTGGACGTGTTATCAGGAATGAGCCATGTCTGGGAAAGGACCTGATGCTTGGCAAAGTTGAAAGTGAGGGAACATGTGGAAGACCCTAGAGCAGTGGTTCTCAACCTTCCTAATACCGCGACCCTTTCATACAGTTCCTGGTGTTGTGGGGACCCCAACCATAAAATTATTTTCATTGCTACTTCATAACTGTCATTTCGCTACTGTTATGAATGGTAATGTAAATATCTGATACGCAGGATATATTTTCATTGTTACAAACTGAACATAATTAAAGCATAGTGATTCATCACAAAACAATACATAATTATATATTGTGAAATATTTATTTCTAATGACAAATAAATGAAATTTTGCCTTAAAGCATGGCGTAGCATGGGTAACAGTCTTCACGCCGGGTACTCATATGTGGGTGTATCTGCATGTGGGCAGACCCGCCTGGAAACGGATAGATGTCTCGGTTCCCAAGACCATCAGAATTATGTGTTTTCCGATGGTCTTAGGCGACCCCTGTGAAAGGGCCTTTCGACTCTCAAAAGGGTTGCAACCCACAGGTTGAGAACCGCTGCCCTAGCTGATAGGAATTGACCCAACTGCTACAGCCCTGAGCTCACACATAACAGCAATGCTGAGGATGGGCCGCACAGTGCAGTGGGTCATTCTCTTGTACATTGACTTGCTGTGTGGTGGAACTATCCTGAGACTATCCAACAACAACAAAATATAAACTATTGAGATCATTAATCCCTGTGATCCATGTAATCTGTAAATCCACATCTATTTTCCTAAAAAAATGTAACAATGCCATTAAAAGGAAACATTGTAAATTTGGTATTTATATATGTTTCTTTACATAGTGTTTAGCTTTATATAGCTAAAAGAAGGTCATTAGTGGAGAAATTGACCCAAAAAAATATGTGAAGAAGGAAAAACAATAAGTAATCATTAGATCATACTTATTTGTAGATGAAGACTACTTCCAAAAAAACCACTTGCATTTCCAACAGGTGTCTCACTACAGTTATCAATGTTCAAAACCCATTATTTGAATTAGCTCTTAGCCCACTATACTATGTGTCATTGGCAAAAGATGTCACCATTAACTGCGTGAGAACATGGAAGTCTGATTCTATCTTTTACTCTCAACCAAATGCAGCCGCCTAGTTACAACTCCAGTCCCTCCACCACTGTTTCCTCTGTTGAGATGCTTTGTTTCTTTCCTGCGTATCACCCCGGCTTCATCACTCCTTTCCTGCATTTGTATACTCAGTAGTCTCTTGGCTATTTTACTGATCAGAAGAAGATGGAATGAGAGCAGCGCCGGGGCTCGAGGCAAGAGGAATTAAAGGAATGCCTCTTGGTATTCCTTGGAAAACTTGGAAAAAGTCCCAGCCCCATGGGCGTGCTTCACGGATGTTGGGACGGCCAAATCAACAGCAACCACTTTCATACTTCTCAAAACCAGGAAAACACTCTTCTTTGATTGTGTGCAAGGTAAGCACAATCCAGAATTATAACTTGTTCTCTAGAGATGTCTTCATTAAGTGCAAAATGGCACAGAGGCTACATCTGACCTCCTCTGGTTACACAAATGAAAGGGAGACTACATCTCCACACCAGCCAGACTAAGGCCGATTGCCACAATGAAGAGATCAGACAAGCTTCTGCTATCCATCTTTCTCTACCCTATTCTGGCACCAACAGCCTCTCCCACAAAATGCCACATGATATTAACCATCTCAATGAGAGAGAGATGGACAGCTGACAAAGAGAAAATAAGCTTCACAAGACATTTTATTGATACTTTTTCCATAAGTGCCCAAGAGAAGTCTCTGATTCTTTGTATAAGCTTCTCTCCATACAATCTACTTAGAACTACATTCATCCTCGGGGCCAATAATTTCTCCCTGCATTCCATACAGATTCTAAGCATAGCCTCTTTGTCAAATGCAAATGGGGTGCAAGCATTGAGAAAGTCATTAAAAAAAACCCGAAAAGGCATCTGGAAACAAGATGGAAGGAATACCTCAGAAAGAACGGGTAGACAGGCAGCAGTTGTCGAGAGGCAGCATACGTGTTGCCCGGAAGGAAGAAGTCCAAACTACCCTAAGGGCATTCGGGAAACTAAGTCTCCAGAAGCTGACAGACTGTCACCTGCAATGTTTCCACAAACTAATACAAAACTGGAACCTCGCACTAGTCTATGCCTAGCAATTTGGAAGAGCACTACTTTGCAAAATAAAATATTATAACTAAATGTGCAAAGACTACAAATCATAAATCCAACCAGGAAGCATATATTCAGAATATCTTAAATGGAAAGGACTATATAAAAATCAATCTTGGAGTTATAATATTGAGAGATTTTGTGGGAAAAATATTGGATGATGCATGAATCATAAAAAGACTAGAGAAAGCATATCAAAATGTATTTATTTTACCAAAAAACATTGGTTGGCACTCAGCCATTTCAGATGGTGGCACATGATTATAAACCAGTGTTGCTGAAGGAAGAAGTCTAAGCTGCACAGAAGACATTTGTGAAAAACAAGATGTCGGGATTTGATAGGATGCCAATTAAACGTTTCAAAAAGTTGAAGCACTCATTGTTCTATGCCAAGAAAATTGGGAGACAGCTACCTGGCCAGTCTACTGTTAAGAGATCCATATTTACTTACATTCATTCCAAATAAAGGTGGCCAGAATATTGTGAAAATGGTTACACAAGATCATTATTGTCACACACGAGTAAAATTCTGATGAAGATAATAACTACAAGCTGGTGCACCAGCGCATCGTTGGCAAGCTGTCAGAAGTTCAAGATCATTTCAGAAGACTAAAACTAGGGACATCATTGGTGACCTCAGATGGACCTTGGCTGAAAGCAGAGAATAGCAGAAAGGAGCTAACCTATGTTTTATTGAATATGCAAAGGTATTTGACGATGTAGATCATAACATAGTTTTATCAACTTAGAGAAAAAATCAACCCCAGAGCCTTTCATCGTGTTCGAGCACAACCTGGACAAGGACTGAGAGGCAACCACTTCGTTTAAAACCAGGAAAAATAAGTGTCGGGTTTGAGCATTTCAAAATATTTTTCAGTCTGCATGCTGATCGTATCATTTGGGAAGCTTGACTATATGAAGATCATCAGGACTAGGGGTTCATTAGCAACCTGCGCTGTATAGATGACACAGCTTGCATGATGAATGGAAAGACGATTTGAAACACACATGAGAATCAAAGGCAACAGCCTTCAGTGTGGATTCCATCTCACTGCAAACAAAACTAAACGTCTAACGGACTAGCAATGAGATAGATATAGTTGAAGTAGCCAGGTGCCTGGACAGAAAAAGAAATATGCAAGACGGGTGTGGAGACAGGCAGTGTTCTGTTGTATGGAGTGTTTCCATGTTTTGACACTCACTGGATAGCACCTAATAAAAACAGCAACAACATACTCAGATTTTGTTAAAAAATAGAAACCAACTGGTCATATTGTTTTCATTTTGTCAACATTTAGCTTTCTGTAATTCACACATACCTCTCAGTAAGGCTGCTGTTACTGTTGCTGTCTTCTAATACAGATCTGGGGGTAAAAACCATAGCATTTGTTGGAGTAGGAAACATTGAAATCTTGATACACTTATTTGTGTGAAGAACTCAGTTAATATGCACTAATGTTGACTTGACGTCCCATGTTCTATTCTGAGCTCCTGTGTTTGCTCATTTTTGAATGGCGGTCTATATTTCAAGGCATTTAAGCAATTTAAAATTTTAACTAAAATCGAACTTCATATTTTTCCTCTGCTATATTTATATGGAACATGTCATATGATATAGCTTCTGCAGAGTTAAGACATTAATTTGCAATTAAAATGTCAAATTTATATATTTTCATCCATGTGGCATATAAACAAGTATAGAATTCGTTGCAATAGAATTCATTGCAATGGAATTTCTTTTTTATCTTTACATATAAATAGGCAAAGAATTAGTTCCAATAGAATTTCATTTTCATTCTTTCATCATGAGGGCTCTTTATCTTTTAGTTACATGTAATGGTATTTTTACAGCTTCCATTTTTCTTTGCAATTATTTCTATGTATGGTCCCTATTAGAGTGGAGGTAGTCCTTATTGAAAGGTCCTGGTAGGCGGATGATATACCTGGCTCATATACCAACGGCCTGTTGCTTACAGGTGACGGACTCAGGTTTGAACATCTGGGGCAAGATTTACAGTTCTGAATTCTAGCTGAATTCAGGTACACTTTCCAGCTAGTTGTTTCTATCTATTACGATTATGAACTGAAAGGCACTGACTATGGACAGATTATTGATATTTTACTTGAAAATGACTATAGAAAAGGGTTGAGAAGGTTGTGCTAGACAATTTGCAAATAGAAACAGTCATTTTGTCAACAGCAGTTACAGACAAGAAAAAATGATGTCAATCATGGAACCTGTCAGTGACGGAGAGAAGGGCTGTACTTGGCGACCATTCGGCTCACTCTCATCCTCTGCGCTTCAGCTCCCCAGGACAGCTCAGCCTTTGGCAGCCCTGTGACACCCCTTATGTTCCCTCTGGCAGTCATTCTCTGACGGCCCGAAAGTGGTGATTCTCACCTGGGGATCCTTTACCACAACACTGCCAAAATTAAGATTTCATCTCTAGCCACTCTTCATAATTTTTGCAAGATGCATTCAGAAAGAGCACCGGAAAGACCTATGTTAGACCATCTACTTTAGTCATGTAAAAATAATGTATGGTTTAGCAGATTAATGATAGATAGATAGATAGATAGATAGATAGATAGATAGATAGATAGATAGATAGATATCAATAATGCAGTATGATGGCCTGCATTTAATAGGCTTTGCTAACTTGTTGGTCAGTAAAATTAAACAAGTTGGCATGTAAAGGGACGTTGGAATGTTTGTTACTTTATGTCCCTCTACAAAACCGCGGACCCGAGGGCCATCGGCCTTTGGTGGACAAAAACAAGAACCTATTTTTGAATTTTCTTTTCTCTAAATGTGGATTAGAAGATTATACCCTATTTTAAGATAGCGATGAGGAAAAATACTATGCATGTGTATTCTTAATTATGATTTTAGAAATTATGTGCAACATTATATGTAAAATGGAGAATCCTGTTGTGTCCCCTGCCTAAATTTTTTGTCATATCTTGTTTTTTCTCTCTTTCCATGTATTTTACGCATAAAACAAGCTTCTATGCCTTTTATTTTTTTGGTAATACATCTCATTGGAGAAAGCGAATGCCAATGAGAGAAAAACCGAATGCCAATCATAGTCAGCCTATGATTCTATTTGAAAGGCATTGACTATTTACTGAGCAGCTACAGTGATTATATCTATGAACATAAAGAATCTGAGCATAACTTGATATATATTGACACATTATCACTAAATGTTTTCACTCATGTAATACATAACTGACTACAGACTTATATAGTTTGATTTTCACTCTTCTTATATTGATTTATAATATTAAATATCAAAATAGGTCAATATACTTACCCTCCACTGACTGCTTTTCCTCTGTTCCATAATCCCTTCACTGTATTCCATTTTAGAATGATAATGGCAGTTAAAACAAGGAAAGGCAAAAAAACGTATAAACTGATCAAGAGGCCTTTATGTTGAGGAGCAGCTCGTTGCTTTACAAACAAAGCTGTATTTAAGTCTGAAAACATAAGAGTACTTTTTAATTTTTACAAAAATTTTATTTCAAGAATATACTAATTAAATCATAAAGTGTAGAAATAAAGTAATTCAGTAGTGGCATAGATAAATTTTAATCCAAAAGGTGTTTTCCAAAGTTTAATATATATTTTATGTAAATGAAATATATTATGTACATATAAAGGACATGTATTTATTTTCAATCTTTAGATATATGTTCTAATGTTGAATCACACTTCTTTACCTGGCATAAATCCCATTTGACCATAGTGCATTATTTTTTGATAGATGGTGAGTAATCTGTTGTTAATTTTTGCATCCATGGTCATAAGAGATATTGGTGTGCAGTTTTCCATCTTTGTGGTGTTTTTGTCTGGTTTTGGTATCAGAGTTAAGCCAGATGCACAAAATAAATTTGGGACTTTGCTATCATTTTCCGTATGATGGAATAATCTGTGTAGAATTCATGACGATCCCTCTTCGAATACTTGGTAGAATTTCCCAGTAAAACCATCTGGTCCTTGAATTTTCATGGTTTTAACTTTTTTAATGGCCTGCTCTATTTCCCCTGTGCCATGGGTCTATTGACATTTTCTCCCTCAGTCTGCAATAATTTGGGTAAATTGTGTTTCTAGAAATTTGTCAATGTCATCGAGTTTTTCAAAATACTTTGGAGTACAGTTTTTCATGATGGTGTGTGATTATTCTTTCACTTCTATTTACTTCTCATGTGACGTCACTCTTTTCATTTCTAATTCAACATGTGGCCATCTGGTTTTTCCCTTGTTAAAGGTGCCAATGGCTTGTGAATTTCTTTTCTGGTTAGTTTTCCGTTGCTTTCCTGTTTCTCGGTTCATTTTTTCTGCTCGATTCTTTGTAAATTCTTTGCTCCTGCTAGTTGAGGGTTTATTTTGTTGTTCATGTACTAGTTGTTAAAAATGCTCTGAAAAGGCAGTTTTATCCCCATTTTTTCACATGTGCACTGATGGCTATAAACTGCCTTCTGATAACTACTTTTGCTGTGTCCCAAGGTTTTGGTATGTCGTGTTCTCATCCTCATTTGCATCAAGGAATTTTTAAATTTCTGTTTCTTGTTTTTGTAAAGTTGGTCTCTCTTATTTTGTCCTATAGTGTTGATGGAAGTTCTCTTCCATACTTTCTTGTATGATTTTTTTTTCGGCAGATATCATTTTCTTCTTGCTCCAGGATTCCAATAAGACATAGGTTGGAACTTTTTATGGTGCCCAAATAATTTGTAGGTTTTCGTCAGATTCCTTTGCTGTTTTTTGTTGTTCTCTTGTTATTTGTATTCAAAAGAAGTGTCTTTGAGCTCAGTGATTTGGCTTTCCTTTTCTTTGATCCTATTACTTAGTTATTTTCTATGTTGTCTTCTACAATCTATTCATTTCTTTTCTGGACCACTATTTGCTGTAGAGTTTCTAGTTTTTCCATTCTTTTCTCCATCACTTGAAGGAATCTAAAGACCATTCTCCTGAATTATATCTCTTGTACATTCTAGGGCCTCTTATTCCAAGTAGTACTTTGCATCTGAGTGTTGTTCAGTTGTTTGTGACTGTTTTACTTTTTTGTGTGTACTTTGATTGATTGCTTTTTTTCTGCAGCATCTTGGTGCACCTGTTAGTCTTGAGTGCACTGCTGGGGTGTGGTGGGCCATTGAACCTATTGGGTCTCTGTACTGTCCAGGACCTTCTTTGCCTGATCTCAGGGACAGTCAAGTGCTTCCTTGCCAGGCTGCTAGGATGATCATTGCCTGCCTTTCATGGGAATAGTGAGGTCTGAGGCCTCTCTTGCCTGGGATGGAAAGGGTTGAGCCTTCCTTGTCAGGTCACAGGATGAGCACGTCCTACTTGGCCCTTTACTGGGGACAGCTGGGGCCTTCCCTGATGGGGGATGGCAAGAACCTTCCTTATCTGGTGGTGGGGGTGCCTGGAGCCTTCTTTGCTGAAGGAGTGGGCTAACTAGAAACCACATTTCAAAGGGACAGGGATGCCCAGGGCCTTCCTTGCTGGGGTTGTTGGGATGATGGGGCCCTTCCTTAATAGGGGTCAGGGTTAGATATATATTTTATCTTCATATACTTTTCTTACAAAATATATTCTGTATTTTTTTCCATATCGTATTCTATTTGTAAACTTCTGCTTGTAGCATATTAAATAAAGATTATTATTTAAGACTGGGCTTTTCAATTTATGAAATAGAGAAAAATATTTTAAATTATTTATGAAAATTTGACATAATAGATTTTTAAAGTATTATTAAATGTAAATTTTATTAAATATATGTAGTCTTTATATAAAATATTGTGTGGTAATTTTATAAATTATAAAAATAGATATTACTACAGATGTTTACAAGAAAAATACACCCACTCCACACTGGGATCTCAATGATTTCATCTCACATTTCACACTTGTGACAATAGTGAAAAAAATCAACCATTCAACTTTTTGTATGTTATTGATGTGTATCAGGAAGTAAAGAACACTAAGGTGTGAGATAAGAGTAATTCTGTCTGTAATGGCTAATAATATATGTTAGCTTGTTTAGGCACAATTTTCATAATAATATATTCATCCTCCATTCTGTAATATAATTTGTCATCACAATTTCACACTAATGACCTGGTTCTTGGATCATTATCATGTTGATAAGTACACAAAAATATAATTAGAGAGAAAATAAAATCTATGGAAACTTTGTCCTGTCAAGAAAAAAAACACAATAAAAATAACAATCAAAACAGCTTAATAACAAAACAAAATGAACTTAAACACAAAACAAATGATTTATTAATTTAGGCATACAACCATAATGCTTTTTCATTAAATTTAATCATTTATTTCCATCATGACAATGCAGCTGGCTAATTGTTCTAGGGTAACAAGGGCTTACCTATGAGAAATTTTTTGTGAAATTGCACACCATGAGGAAAATTTTCTTACTTTCACCTAAATCACAGGCCCCTATTGGTTAATGATAGGGCAAACTATTAGAATTTTGGATTCAAAAATCTACTATCCTCTACAAAAATCTATTCTCCTTTTTAGAAGCAGCTTTGGTCTGTTACTGGGCCTTATATCCATCACAAATTGGGTACTGTCTGGCCCTCAAAGTAGTAAAGTTGGATATGCACAGCAGCATTCTATCACTAAATGGAATTAACATACAAGAGACCTTGCTAGAGCAGGACCTGAAAGTATAAGTACACTGCATGAAGAAGTGGCCCAAATACCCATCATCTCCTTACTTGCCACAGTATCATCCTCTCCGTTTGCACCTATGGCCCCATGGGGAGTCTTTTATGATCAGTTGACCGAGGAAGAGAAAACTTCTACTTGGTTTAGAGGTTTCTGCACGACATGCAGGTACTACTCAAAAGTGGACAGCAGGAGAACAATATCCCTTCTCTGGGCTCTCCGTGGAGGACAGTGGTGAAGGTAAATCCTCCCAATGAGCAAAACTTTGGGCAGTAAATCTTGATGTTCATATTTATTAGAAATAGAAATGGCCAGATATTAACCTGTATACTGATTCATGGGCTATGGTCAATCGTTTGACCAAGTCATCCTCTTTCTCTACTACCTCCTGTTCTTGCCTAATGGGTTCATGAAAAAAGTGGCCATGGATATGGACTTTCACTCATTAAAGCCAACTTGGCTACTGGCACTGCTGAGTACCCAATTGGTCAGCAGCAGAAACAAACACTGAGTCAGAAATATGGGACCATTCTTTAGGGAGATCAACTAACAACCTCGTGGTAGGTTGATTACATGGGATTAGTTCCATTATGAAAAGGGCAGTGTTTTGTTTTTACTGGAATAGACACTAGGCATATAGATTTGCTTTCTGTGCATACAAGGCTTCTTCCAAAACTACCATTTGTGGACTTATAGAATGTCTCCTCCATGGGCATGGTATCCCACACAACATTACCTCAGGTCAAGGGATCTGCTTCAGAGAAAATGAAGTGCAACAAGACACCTATTCTCATGGAATCCACTGGTCCTACCATCTTCCCCACCCTCCTGAAGCAGGTGGCTTAATAGAATGATTGAATGCCCTTCTAAAGACACAATTACAATGCTAACGAGGTACCTTACAGGGTTGAAGAGATGTTCTACAGAAGGCTAAATATGCATTAAACTAGTGGCCAATATGGGGTACCTTTTTTCCAGTAACCAAGACTCATAGTTCCAGGGACTAAGGGCTGAAAATGGGAGTTGCAGCACTCACAAGTGGCCCATTGACAACATTTTTGCTCCCATTCATGAGACGCTATGCTCTGTTGTCCTGAAGGTCTTAGTCCCAAAGGTCTTAGTTTCCATTTGCCCACAGATTCCACTGAACTGGTGATTATGAACACTTCCTGGCTATATTGGGCTCCCCATGCTTCTAAACTAAAATGCTATTTAAAAGGCTACTGTATTGAGTGGTGTGATTAATCCTGACTCTTAATAAGCTATAAGCAGAAGATTCCAAATAGAGTACTATAGTATAAAATATATTATGTAAGAAAAAACATAAAGACTTGATTATATATATATAGATAGATAGATCCCTGACCCCTAATAAGGAAGACCCTGGGTGTCCCTGTCCCTTTGCAAAGTAGTTTCTAGCTATCCCGATGCCCCCAGCAAAGAAAGACTGTATTTGGAATCCAGGAAGTACCTTAGACCATCTGCACTACTACAATGTACAATGTTTAAAGTAAACGATAAACTACCGAAACCCAATTCTGGCATGACTACTAATGCCCCAGACTCTTCAGGAATGAAGGTTTGGGTTACCCTAGCAGGCAAACAACCATGACCAGCTGAGGTACTTTCTGAGGGTAAAGGAAATACGGAATGGCTTGGAGATGAAGGTAGTTACTGGCGACATGACCCATTGCTTAATTGAGGACAGTAATTGTTATGAGCATTTCCTCTGGTATATAAGTATAAAATATTTTTGTTTTGTTCACTTATATAAATTATAAATAGGGCTAGAGTGTTTCGGTTGTACCAGTGTTAGTTGTATCATTCGAAGCACAATATGACTTTATTATTGTCTTTTCTTGGGGATTATGAATGATTTAAGGAGATATGCACAGTGCCAGTTTGAGAATGGGTAGACTGGGGTAGTTAGGTTTTGTGTCAACTGTCATGGATCAGGATTTTCAGCAATTTGGCAGTAAATCCCACATAATGTGACCTAACACAACTTAATCAACTCCATGATGCAATCTAAGATAATGTATTCAACTCTGTAAACCGCCAGTAGCTTTGATGGAGGGAAGCACCCTTGATTAGGTCTGAGCTTTGATGCAACTGGAAAACAGACTCTTTGGGGTGGACCCTGTTTCTTGTCTCTTGACCTGTCTGATCGTTTGCTGATCCCAGGAGCCATCAGTAGACTGCTGATCTTGGGCTCATTTGACTTTCTGTTGGCCAGCATATGGTCATCCTGCTTCACCTTCTTACTTCCTGGTTTTCAGCCCCCACCCACCGCACCCCGCTCCCTAACGATACAAGTCAGAAGAAGCCTCCAGTTTAACATCTGATGCACGGATTTGAACCAGACTGGATTTACCAGTTTCCACAGTTGTGTGAGTCATTTCCTGACACTAATTTCTTTTTACGCATGCACATAAAAGCATCACCAGTTTTGCTTATCTGGATAGCCCAGAATAGCACAGATGTCAAAATTACCTAAAGTCATCAATATCCATCACATTGCCAAGAGGCTACCTTACAAAAAAAAAGAAAGCTACACTTCAATTTATAGAGAACCCCCAAAATTAAAGCAGTCTTAAAACAAAACAGAGCGTGGGGACTCAAACTTCTTGATCTCCAAACATATTAATTATGCAGACATATTTCACTCAAGATAATATGATATAAGTATTATCTCATATTTAGAATAGATGGCCCTACTTTAGAGTCAATCACAACGACATGATGGAGGAAACCTTTCGGGACCTTCATTTGCTCATTTGATGATGAATTATTACTCAAAATGAAAAGACAGTTGTAAACATTTATTAATAACTGGAACCTGGAATGTACAAAATATGAATCTAGGAAAATTAGAAGTTGTCACAAAAGAAATGTGGCACATAAGGATTGATGTCCTAGGTGTTAGTGAGCCGAATGGACGGGTATTGGCCATATTGAATCAGAGAATCAGAAGGTTTACTATGCCTGGAATGAAAGATTCTATAGGAATGTAACCACATTCATCATCAAATAGGACATTTCAAGAACTATCTTAAAGTACAGTGCTGTCTGTGATAGGATACTATCTATCCTCATATAAGGAAATTCAGTCAATACAATTGCTATTCAAATTTATACACCAACCACTAAAGCTAGTGATGGAGAATTTGAAGAATTTTGCCAGTATCATCAGTATGACAGAAAACCAGATGAGCTATGAGATGATATCCTGAACATCATACATGAAGAATGCAAAAAGTCAGTATAAATACAGAAAAGAACATATCTACTTTGTCCCTAAGCTAACTTTAGTTTGAAAATCTTCCAAGGAATGCTTATAAATTAAAAGTCCACAGAGCAAACGAGATAAAATATGGCTACAAATCACTGAAAATTTTATTAAATAAAAATATTAATGTATCATTTCATATATGCTCCATCTAGGTATATGATAGATTTTATGTCAACTTGAATCAGCTGGGTTCTCAGTAGTTTGACAGGAATCCTCCATGATGTGGTCTAACACAACCTAATCAACTCCATGATGGGATTTAACATAATATATTCAACTCAGAGCAGCCAGGAATTATGCTGGACCTTAAACAGATCATAGCCTTGATGTAATAGGATAAAGCCTCATTGGGGGGGTGGCCTGCTCCTTTTTAAAGAAGACTCCGTGGGAAAACTTGGTACTTTTTCTGAGTCTGAACCCTGCATGTTTTGGGTGGTTTTGTTTTTTTCGACTTCCTGCTATAGTAACAGTCGATCCCAAGAGTCATCAGCAGGCTGCCAACCTTGGATTCACTGGACTAAGCATCCATCAGCTTCTGGTCTTCCTGCTTCATTTTTCTGTTTCCTCGTTTATCAACTCACTCAGCTACCTGACTCAGGAGACGTTTCCAGCTTACTAATTGAGTCACAGAATTGAACCAGACTGGACTGACTCACGTCTACAACCATGTGAACCATCTTTTGACATAAATATCTTTCAACACATATAAGTACCACAGGATTTACTTCTCTTGAGAACTCAGTGAATCACTATGGCTATACACTTTTGATGGTGTTGTTTCTCTCTCTCTACTTGTTCCCTGTTGGTTTTATTCTTTGGTGGTTTGTGTGTTGCTGTGATGCTGGAGACAATCTCACTGGAATTTCAAATGCCAGTAGTATTACCCAAAGTGAACAGGCTTCATCAGAGTTTCCAGACCTAGAGCAGACTATGAAAAAGGAATTGGCTGCCCACTTCAGAAGAAGTGGCCACTAAAACCTGATGAATAGCTTCAAAACATTGTCAGACACTGAAAGTCTGATGAATGGACGGAGAACATTGGCATAAACAGTGCCAGAGGATGGGGCCCTTGGGTCAGGAGACACTAGAAATGTG
>NW_022103906.1:33183709-33195235 GCF_000313985.2 Echinops telfairi
TGATCACACAGGCTGGTGTGCTTCTTCCATGTGGGCTTTGTTGCTTCTGAATTAGATGGCCGCTTGTTGACCTTCAAGCCTTTAAACCACAGGCTCCATTCATGTCACCAAGGCCAACTCTACTTTGAAAAGGAGGAGATGCTTTTCAAAGTAGAGTTGGCCTTGGTGACATGAATGGAGCCTGTGGTGTAAAGCCATCAAGATCTTCATTTGCTGATGGGGTAAAACCCAAAATGAGAAGAAACAATGCTGTGTGTGTGTGTGTGTGTGTGTGTGTGTGTGAATGTACAAATAATCAGAACTTGGAATATATGAAAAATGGATCAAGAAAAACTGGAAGTAATCAAAAATTAAATGGAATATAAAGATCAATATCCTAGGTACTAGAGAGCTGAAATGCACTGATATTGGTCATTTTGAATTAGAATAGCATGATTTCTATGCCAGGAATAAAATAATCTAAAAGAATGGATTTGCATTCATCATCCAAATAGACATTCCAAGGTCTAATTTGAATTCCAAAGCAATCAGTTATAAGATTGTATCTATCTGCCTACAAGTAAATCTAATCAATGCATTATTCAGATTGTGCACTAACTACAAAGGCCAGTGATGAAGAAGTTGAGGAATGCTACTGCCTTCAGTCTGAAATTGTTCTAACACACAATAAAGAGGTATTGATAAGTATTGGTGATTGGAATGCAAAAGTTGGAAACTGTAAGATAGGAACAGTAGTTTGAAAATATGGTTTTCACGTGGAATACACAGAAACCTAATTTATTACATTTTGGGGAAGAGATGATGTTATACTATAGTTGTTAAGTTCCAGTAGGTCGGTTCTGGCCCATAATGATCCTATGTACAACAGAACAAAACACTGTCCAGTCTTGTGTCATCTTAAAAATAATTTCTGTGCTTGAGCCCAAGGTTGCAGCCGCGGTGCTAATCCATCTTATGGAGGCCTTCCTCTTTCCCACTACTCCTCTACTTTACAGAGAATCCTTCTCCACGGATTCATCTCCTGACCACCTGGTCAAAGTATGTCAGATGACATCTTGCCATCTTTGGCTGTAAGGAGCCCATTCTTGCCCTACTTCTTCCAAGACAGACTTAATTGTTCTTTTGACAGTCGAAGGTACTTTCAATATTCTTCTCCAACAACATAATTCCAATGTAGCAATACTTTATTCCATATCCAATTTTTACATGCATATGTGGCAAATGAAGGTACCACGGCTTGAGTCAGGTGCATCTTAGTTCTCAAGGTAACATCCTTCTTTTTCAACACTCTCAAGAGGTCTTTCGCAGCCCATTGACTTAATGCAATGTGTCTTTTGATCTTTTCACTTCTGCTTCCATGAGCATTGGTTGTGTATTCGAGAAAAATAGCATGCTAGATAGTTTCGATCTCTTTTCCATTTATCATGATGTTACCTATTGGCCCAGTTGTGAAGATTTTAGTCTTCTTTACATTGAGTTATAATCTACTGAAGGCTGAAAATCTTGATCCTCATTAGCCAGTGCTTCAAGTATTCTGTGTTAAGCAAGCCAGATAATGTCATCTGCATATTGTGGGTTGATAATAAGCGTTCCTCCAATTCTAATGCCGCATTCTTCTTCGTCATATAATCCAGCCTCTGATTATTTGTTCAACATACAGATTGAATAAGTATTCTGAAAAGATATACTTCTGACATCCTGATTTTAAACCAAGACCTGCTTCCCTAGTCTGTTCTTGATCCAGATAGAAGTTTTGCATGAGCACAAGTAAGTGTTATGGAGTTCACATTCTTCCAAAGGCTATTAATTATACAGTAGCTAAAGCAAATGGAAGAAACTATGAAGTCAAAGGGAGAACAGAAAACTTCATGAAGCAGCAGAAAATCAAATATTCTAATGAAATGTACAGACCTGGAGTTAGAAAACCATAAGGGAAGAACACTCTCAGCAGATCTTAAACCGAAAAAACTCAAGAAATATTTTGCCTCCAGTTGCTATATTGAAAGATTATATGAGAAAATATCAAGTGATTCAGGAATGGCTAACAATGCCTACTATCCACACATAGTACTAATATGTAAGATATTTTTTCTTTGAATACTATGGCTTGCTATAAATGTGAAACTCATTTTTAAATTAGTACATCATGATATGTCAAAAAATACACATACTATATATAGTTAAATTATATTTCCATTTATATACTTTAACTACATCATGATATGTAAAAAATAAGAATAGACATCCAGATGTAGTTAAAATATATTCCCATTCACATACTTTAATGATGTAAAAACTCTTCTTTATAACTGTTCTGAAAAATGTGGGTAAAGATAGGGAACAAGTCATTTGATATTCACTTCTAGATTAAAATGAAAAAGTATATATTATATTTATAATGACAATATTAACTAGAGCGCACTATCTAATAACCACTGATGACATGAGACTATTAAAAATAAAATTAACTAAAATAGAATTATATTGAAAATTCAATTCCTCATTTTCCTCTTTTACATATCAGATGATTGTGTTTTCCATAAGTTAGTAGAGACAAATATCATTTCTACAAGTGTATAAAGCTCTGTTGGAAGACATTGATATATTACCTGTTACACGCCAAAATCCATCATCTATACTTCCCCCAAATGATGCTGGTGCTGGATCACAAAAAGGAGGTGCATATCCTACATCACATTGACAGTTCAGGTTCTGATTACAAACCTAAAATTAAAACAAAGTAGAACATAAGACTTTTTAACATGCAGCATAAAAACCAAATGCATTGTTTGTGATTATTAGTCAATTTATATCACCCTAATAATGTACATTTTATAAGTTATTGTCAAAAGTAATAAAAAGTCTATATATTTTCTTAATACAGCTCATATTGCTTCTTCTTTTAACTATGCATGCATGTTTGTATGTATGTATTTAACTTTTAGGAGTTTTATTGACATATTTTTCACATATCTACAAATGTTTGGTCATTAAAAAAGAACTATGTATTCATCACCACCATAAGTTCTAGAACATTCTCATCCTTCTTATACTCGTTGTTATTAGTGCCATATTTCCCTCCCTCCTCACCTCCCATTCCCCCATTAAACTATTAAGCCATCTACTATCGCTGTAGATTTATGTATTCTGGAAAACATACAAAATACAAACCAGCAATTACAAAGAAAACTCTAAATAGAATTAAAAGCAAAAGAGATCACAAACTAAAATAGGTCAAAGGGGAGATCAAAAGGAAGTGTTATATTTTAGCCCAGTGATTCTGCAACAATCACTTTCTGTAGAGTCTTCATCATCTCACAAGGTTATTCACAACATGGTCCATGGACAGAGGGGATTCACCGTAGGTGTAATCCATGTGTATTTCCTCTTCACTGTTTTTCAATATGAATGAAACAATTTTAAAATAGGTCAAGAGCTCTAATGATAAGTATGACATTTTTACCAAACTAGATCTACCATAATCGAGTTTACAATGCTTCCCGTCAGAGAGCAAGGCTATTCAAATCCCTCCACTATGGTCAGAGGGGCTTTACTAGAGGCTTCATTCATGTAGGGACACTGCAAATGGATTTTGGGTCTCCACTGTTATCCATAGCCTTCTGCAAACCAAGTGTTCACAATGTAAGCTCTGGTATTATTCCCTCCTTCGTGTTTGTAGTTCACTATTTGTCATATTTGGGTCACACAGGCTGGTGTGTTTCTTCTATGTAGACTTAGTTGATTCCTCCTTGAAATGAAGCCTTCTTTGAAGACAAGCCTTTAAGACCCCAGGCACTACTCTTTTTGAAAGCCAGGCACCATTTGCTTTCTTCACTACATTTTCCTATAGCACCCATAACTTCAGTGACCTCTTCATGAGCATTGAGCAGGGCCATGTCATAAGAACCATTTGTTCCTAGGTTTGGGGTTAGAATTAAGTGTGAATCCGAAATCCATTCACATACCTCTGGTTTATAAACATCTTTAGTTTACTTTAAGAAGCAGCATATTATTTTATGAGAGAAAATAGTATTTATCAACCCCCCTAGGGTATAGGCGGACATTTGACGGCTGTTGGTCCTTTGTGGAAGATTCGTTGGCTATACATGGATGAATTTACTTCTGGGTTTTCAGTTTTGTTCCATTTGGGGGCAAGTAGTGTGAGGTCTCCTACCTGGTGCTTCTTTCAAGAAGGTCTTTGTTTATCCTGAGCCTCTTCCTTCTCCATAATGAGATAGTAATTCGTTTTTCCACTTTTAAAAGATTGAAGTTGGAATTCTATTGTATCTATAGATTGCGGTAATATTGCTATTTCACAAAATGAAATCTGGCTATCCATGAGTGGGAGATATTCTTCCATTTATGTAGGTCTTTTTTAGGTTTCTTGTGTTAGTGGTTCTGTAGTTATCTTTTGACAGGTCTTTTGTTTCTTTGGCTGGGTTTATTCCTAAGTATATTATCTTTGTATTGGTTATTGTGAATGGTATTGCTTTCTCAATATCTTTCTCAGAGCTCTCTTTACTAGTATACAAGAATCCAATTGATTCTGCCTGTTAACCTTGCATTCTGCTACTTTGCCAAATTCCTCAATTGTTTCCAATAGTCTTTTTGAGGATTCTTTTGGATTCTCTATATAATCATATTATCTGCAAACAGTTAAGTTTTCCTTCTTCTTTGCTTATTCTTATTCCCTCAATTTTTTTTGTTTTTCTGGCTAAAATTTCCAGTACAATATTGAATAGAAATAGTGATAGGGGGCAATTTTGTCTGGTCCCCATTTTCATGGAAAATGTTTCTAGTTTTTCGTCACTGACCATGGTAGTGGGTGTTGGTTATTCATATCTGAGCTTTATTATGTTGAGGAATTTCTCTTCTATCCCTATTTTGTCAAGTGATTTTATCACAAATGGGTGTTGCATATGCTCAGAAGCCTTCTCCATATGTATTAAAGTGATCGTTGGTTCTTGCCCTTTACCTTGCTTACATACTGGGATACATTTATTGTTTTTTGAATGCTGAGCCATCCTTGCAACCCCGGTATGAATTCCACTTAGTCTTGGTGACTTTTTTTTTGTTGATATAATGTTGAATTCTATTGGCCAGAATTTTGTTGCGGTTTTTTACATCCATATTCATGACTGATATTGGTCTGTAATTTTCTCTTTGTGGGGGTCTTAGCCTGGTCCTAGTAACAAGGTTACACTAACATCATACAATGAGTTTGGGAGTGTTTTGTTCTTTTCAATATTCTGGAAGAGTTTGAGTAGCACTGGTCACAGGTCTTCCCTAAATATTTGGTGGAATTCCCCTGAGAAGCCATCAAGTCCTGGGATTTTCTTGCTTGGAGATTTCTTAATGACCATCTCTAGTTCTTCTTTTGTTATGTCTGTTGAGTTTTCGCATGAATGCATCTGTCTGCATTAATTTAGGTGGATGGTGTATTTCTAGGTAGTCCTCCCATGTCTTCTAGAGTATCAAATTTGTTGGAGTACAGGTTTTTTATAGTTGTGTGTTATTACTATTCTTATTTCATTTGGGTTTGTTGTGATATCACCCTTTTCATCTCTCATTCCAGGTATTTACATCGTACCTTTCTTTCTCTTATGTTTCTCAGCAGTCATTTTCTTCTGTTGGAAGGTTTATGTTGTTGTCCTTGTTCCAGTTGCTAAAGGTGTTGTATTAAAATATTTTAATGTGTACATTGATTACAATAAATTGACTTCTGAGCATTGTTCTTGCTGTGCCCAAAAAGTTGTGAAATGCTATACTACCTTACTCATTTGTTTCAAGGATTTAAAATTTTATTTGATTCATTGCTTGATTTTTAGTAGTATGAGTTCTATTTCCATGTGTTTACTTTTTTTTGTTTCTGTTGCTTCTAGTTTAGTGTTGATTTCTAGTTTTATAGTATTGCCAAATCTCAGAAAATAGATGGCCAAATCTCAATTTGGGGGATTTATTAAGGCATGTTTTCTGACCTAGTGTGTGGTGTATTCTTGAAAATATTCTCTGTGCTCTGGAGGAAACTGTATACTGTATGTTTTATTTTATAAAGACATAATCCAGATATTATATCATTCAATAGTTCAGTCATAACAAGCAGTGTTGTAGAATCGCTACCATTGTTCCATATTTGTCTAGGACAGGGGTAGGGAAACTGTGGCTCAAGAGACACAGGTAGCTCTTTTGCTAAATACATATGGTTCTGAAGTAAAATTTAAAATGAAAATAAAACTGTCATAATTTCATCTAAGGGTATGATTCAAACAATAGTGATTTCATTTATTTGTAGAAATAGATTTATGGCCCTTGAATAATTTTTAAATTGTTGGGAGTGGCAAAATTGGTTCCTTGGTCTCAAAATCTGCTAACCCCTGGTCTAGAACATCTGGTTCATTTATTATATTTTTAGACCTTTCTTTGTCATTATTGAGATCCTTTCCTGATGATCTTTCTTTGAGACTGGCTTATTGAAGTCTCCCATAATTATTGTTGAGCTATTTCTCTCTTCATTTCTGTGAGGATTTGATTAATGGATTTTGAGGGTCAATCATTGTGTGTATATATGATGTGTTTCCAACAGGTTTATTGGCATATATGATGGGGTGTCCCAAAAAACATGGATTTTTTTTCCAAAATTATGTATTTAAATTGTTCTACAAAACAACCATATCACCTTCAAAGTACTCTCCAGTACACTTGGTACATTTGTCAAATTTGCAATTCCAACTTGAAGATCTATAAAAGTGCAGGGGTAGTATTCAACCTGTCAATCAGGTCACAGCCCGATGGTGTCTATTTGTGGGTGTGACCTTCTTATAGGAAGGATGCTGGAAACCTCCACTTAGCTCTCTCTGCTGCCCTCACCATCCTGGTGGCTGATCCGGATTTCTGCCAGAGCCACCACCATTGAATACACATGCCAATGCACTCACTGGTCTGTGGTTTCCCTGCATTTGCATCATTGCACTTGGCTGTGCGTGGCTGAAGGGGGACTAGTATTGGACTTATGGACTTAAGCTGAACTGGGCTGGAATGCTTCCTTGATATATAATTACTTCTTGATAAAAATCTCTTTCTTTCACATAGATGAGTGTCACTGGATTTGTTTCTCTAACATGTTACATGAGGAGTGGGGCACTAGAGAAACAAATCATGAGGATGGAAGTTGGAGGCTTGTCTGACCTCCCATGATAGTTTTTTCTTCCGTGGTTAACCCGGAGGTGGGAAGTGATGGTCGATGCCTAGAGGCTGTCTTTGGTTATTCCTAACTGAAATGGTGAGTACAAAGGTAACAGGTGTAAAGTGCCCCTAGAACTTCTCTGAGGTGATGCCTGGCCCTGGTTGATGCAGCCAGAAGCCTAAGATCATATTGAATATCAATGGGATAGTCTAGCTAAGAAAAGATTGAATTTGACGGTTTTAAGAATTGAGTTTAGGATCTGGCTGTACTAGGATTGTGCTGATTTCTTCTACCAATTGTTATTGATATAATGTATGATAGGAGTGATTATTGGAAAGTATGACTATAGAGTGTTTGTAAGCTCACTGCCTTCAGCCATTAAATTGGAACTGTTAAATATGTTAGTAGGAAATGCCAAGAAGGAGGCTTAGATATTTGCATTTGAAAAGATTTGCCAAGAGAGCTAGGGGCAGACTGGAGAAAAAAGGCAATCATTTGGCTGCTTTGAATTTTCAACTAGCTGTTTGCTCCTGAAGCTGGAAAATTTTGGAGCAAAGAGGGAGCTCTCCGCTCTAGGACTGAATGTTAATGGGGAACCTGAGGACATCCCGAAATGTTTGCTAGGTGACTCCTGCATCCACTTGTTGAATGGAAGTGGTAGAAATGTAGCAATAGCAAACTGGGCTGAGTCGAGCTACTGACATCCATGGACCTGGTTCACAAGGACTGGAGGAGGGATGAGAGTGTATTGGATGGTCTGAAGTTTAAAGAGTTTAGGGGAACCTGGGCTTATGGCATAACCTAGCCTAAGGGGGTAGGGTTTTTGAGATTTGTAATTGGGCCCATGGTTTAAAATCAATGGGAACCCTGGTGAGGTTAAGTGAAGCGGCCACACTGAGTTGAGCTGAGCCTGACCAGATGAAGAAAAGACTTTTTGATCCTATGAATTGGTTCACATTGCTGCCGACTTTATGGCTGTCCTTTTCTGATTTGACTTTGCTTATGGATGCAGACTCACAAAGTACCAACTGGAATGAAGATTCTTCTCACATCAAAGAGCATGCCTGTCTCCTCAGAGCACTGGGTTGATAAAAATAGGCTGTATGACAATTGGGATACCCAAAATGGTGAGATGGGGGACAAAGGGATGAAGTGGCTGGCTTACAAACTTTCATGGGTGGGGGAAAATGTTGATAGGATTATAGAATTCATGTGTAGGTTTTCATGTAACTACAATTTTTAGGCAGAGAAACATTTTTATTGTGTTCTCTTATAGAATACTATGTTTTTATGGGGCTGGCACACTTTCAGTTGTATACATTGTAGTTTAATTCTGTTAAGCACAAACATGGTTTTATTGTTTTGTTTCAAAATTATGTATGGCTAAACATTGTGTAAAGGTATCAAGTTGACAAGGGGTGGTCTGTGGTAGTTACATAATGTCATGTCAACTTGAAGATATATAAACATGTGGGTGTGGCCTTCCTATAAGGAGGCCCTAGGAACTTCCCCTTAGCTCTCTCTGTCCTCACCTTCCTGCTGGCTGACCCTGATTGCTACCAGAGCCACCACCATTGGATCCACATGACATTGCACCCGCCAGCCCGGTGATTTTTCCTGCATTCTACATCACTGCACCGGCTGCATGAGTCCTGGAGGGACTTGAGGACTAGTATCAGATTTATGGACTTGAGCTGGACTGGGCCGGGATGTTTTCTTGATAATTACTTCTTGATGTAAAGCCCTTTCTTACCCAAAAATGAGTGTCAGAAAAAGAAAGATGAGTGTCTCTGGATTTGTTTCTCTAGTCAACCCAGCCTAACACAAGCCATTTCTTTGAGGTCTCACTGTTATTCACTTATTTCCGTCTGTTCACGTGTTTTTGTTGTGTGCTGATATGTTCCATGCTTTCCTGGACATCTTGGTATAACTGTTAGGGTGGCAGGGAGATCAATTGTGTAGGAGTAGTAAACTCTGTTGAGTGGTGTTGCGGAGGAATTAGAGACATTTCGGAGCAAGTATTTGGGTCGAGTGGTAGAACAAAGGTTTCTGTCATTCTCACCATCCCAGGATTTCCGGGGAGGTTACATCATGTATCTATTGGGCTGGTTTCTGGAATGCTTGTACCTTGCTCTCTTTACCTTGGTGATTTCCCCCTGGTTCTGGGAGAGGGTCTCACTCTAGTAATTAAGCAGCCATCTTGACCCAGAACTCCCTACTCTTTCTTCTTATTTGGCTTATGTAATTTTAAATAAAAGCAGAAACATCCTTGAGACAAATGAAATCCAAATGAATTATGAGGCTAAAAGTGATAAAGTAGTAGGACTTGGTAGTTTATTTTGAATTGTGGCAGGATTTAGAAGGGAATGTGGCATAAAGGATATCATTGCTGATGTCAGATGGATCTTGCCTGAAAGCAGGGAATACTATGATGATATTTAATTTTGTTTTCATGAGTAGGCAAAGAAATTTGACTGTGTGGATCATAACAAACTATGGATAACATTGAAAATAACGGGAATTTCTTAACACTTCCTTGTGCTTCTGTAGAACCTCTACTAGAACCAAGGAGCAGTTTTTTGTATAGAAGAAGGGAATATTGCATCACTTAAAATCAGGAAAAGTCTCCCCCTGCCCCAACTATCATGATCCCAATTCTACCTGACAAATCCAGTTGGACCGGAGGATGTACACTGACTGGTACAGATAAGAAATGGAAACACAGGAAATCCAGGACAGATGATCCCTTCAGGACCAGTGATGTGAATGGTGATACCAGGAGGGTGGAGGGAAGGTGAGGGAGAAAGGGGAAACTTATTACAAGGATCTACATATAACCTCCTCCCTGGGGGATGGACAGTAGAGAAGTTGGTGAAGGGAGATGTCGGACGGTGTAAGATATGATAAAATAATAATTTATAAATTATCAAGGGTTCATGGGGGGGGAGCAGGAAGAGAGGGGGAAAATAAGGAGAGGATATCAGGGGCTCAAGTTGAAAGCAAATGTTTTGAGAATGTTGAGGGAAACAAATGCACAAAAGTGCTTGACACAATGGATGTATGTGTGGATTGTGATAAGAGTTGTATGAGCCCCCAATAAAATGATTTAATTTTAAAAAATCAGGAAAAGTTGTACACCATATTTCACTATACATATTCAATTTAGGGTTTTTTTGGTTGTTGTTTTGTTTTGTTAAAAACATCCTAATAAATTTGAGCATGTGAAGAATATGGCATTATGATTGGAGGAAATCCTATTAACAACCTGTGGTATGTAGACCACCATACTTACTGATATTGAGGAACTTAAAGAGATTGCTGCTAAAATCAAAACTGATGCCTACAACGTGTTTGAAAGTCAATGTAAAGAAACCAAAATCCTCACAACTTGACCAGTAGGTAACATCCTGATTAATGGAGAGAAGAATGAAGCTGTCAAGGATTTGATTTTGGTTGGATCCACAAACAATGCACAACAAGCAGCAGTCAAGAAACCAAGTGACATGTCTGCTCCACAAGACCTGTTGAAAGTGGTGACAAGCAAAGGTGTCACTTTGAGGACTAAGGTGCACTTGCCCCAGCCATGGTACTTTCAGCCCCCTCATATGCATGGACAGTGAACCAGGAAGTCTGCTGGAAGAGATGCACTTGAAGTCTGCTATTGGCCAAGAATATTAAAAGTATTCAGCATGCCAGGAGAACAAATAAATGTGTCTTGAACAGATAACAACCCTAAGACTTGTTTGAAGCATTCAAAGATGACAACACTAGGTCTCACATTCTTTAGATATGTTATCCAGAGAAAGCAACTCCTGGACAAGGACATGATGCTTGGAAAAGTAGAGGATCAGTGAAAGAGAAATACCCTCACCCAGCTGTACTGACAGGGTGGCTGTGACAATAGTCTCGGTAAGGCTATCCAGGACTAAGCAGTGTTTCTTTCTGTGGCACTTAGGGTCAATTTGCATTGTAGGTGACTTGATGGTGCCTAAAAACAACAACAATAACAGGTGATATTAGCTTAATAGTCAAGTGTTATGAAAAGAAAAAAAATCTAAGAAGATAAGCTTGTTTTTTCAGTACCAAAATTTGTAGAAAATATATGCAAATCAGATGTTATGAAACACTATAAATAAAAATTCGTTCTATTAGAGAATTTAGGAGAAAATGATGTGCATCTATAGGTATATATGTACATATATATGCATGTACATAGACTCTCACTGTATTGAGTCAATTCTGACTCATGGGAAGCCTACAAGACAGAGTAGAACTGTCCCTACAGGTTTCCAGGACTGTAACTGTAACAGGAGTAGAAAGCCCCATCTCTCTTCTATGGAGTG
>NW_022103906.1:33195335-33199228 GCF_000313985.2 Echinops telfairi
CCCAGAATGTAACCATTTTGACACAAGAGCTCATTAATCTAGGAAAACATGTATATAATATCTCCAAATAATTTACATATTTAAAATTAAATAAGAAGTAAAGTATTATAAACTAACATAAAGGGAGGATAAATACTGCAAATCATATAACTGGCTTGGGGAAAATTCAATGCAGACACATTACTCTTTTTAAATATTTCCATATAAAGCACAAGTCACCACTATGACAAAAGAAGCTAGCTATAAAATTAAAGTCAAATGCAAAATTACAGCATTTGTGCAGCCTAATAATTCCATAATTGTTCTACAATTTAAAAATGCATAATGCATGTTATAAATATTACTATTCATATACTATAACTGTATTATATATTTTCAAATAAATACTATTTATAATGTTATAGTAGATTAAATAGAGCCCTTGTGGCATAGTGCATTATGTAAAGTCAGCCATTCAAACCATAAGCTGGTAGCGAGGAGAAACATGAGGTTTTCTAACTCAGTAAATAGTTGCAGTCTCAGAAATTCACAAGTCAACTTGGCCATTGTTCGAGATAGCAGACAGGAGATATAGTCTAGACATAATAGCTGTACAATTAAATGAGCCAAGGAATAAAGCACTATCTGGAGAAATCATAGTTCGCAGAAACAATGCCTTGGAGAGATTGTAACAGATACTAAGAGGCACATGGAAGACATTGTGACATTACAACACAACTCATGAGATTTGTAAAGTCTATCTCTCTCAGATCACAAACTTCCACCTCCTGAAAGAGCAGGTTCAACTGGTGAAGGACAAGACCTATAAATAATTTAAAATAGTAGTTCCCACACTGAAGTGGAATTCTAAGAATAAAGGAGTTATGCGCATGCCCAAGGAGCTATGCTAACTATCCCAGACACCCTTGCTACAAACTTCACTTTGACGTTTCAGACTCCATTTTGGACCAACTTTGGTGCATTCGCCCACTGAAAGTCATAACCTGGAAAGAGCGCCTAAAATCTCCATGCCTGCATCAACTGCCCACACCACAAACCTTTCCCCAAGAAACACATAGAAACTCCGAAGACAACAGCCCTACAAAAACAGTTTACTCTGCAAGTACGGAGAGATGTGGCTGTCTATGGTGTGCCTTCCTTGGAAGTTTTTACCTTTTAATAAATGCGTTAGCTAAGCTGTGATTCTCTAGTCAGAACACAGATGGTCATTGAGTGGTGTCTTGTTTGTTTTCCATTTTTTTGTCATTGTTTTGTTTATTCGGCATAAGAGATTTAAAAGACAAACTATTTTGGCCATAATATGGGGAAATGTCCATTTTCATATGTATAAGTTGAAGTAAAATATGGTTAATATTTCTTGGGAACCAGTGAAAATGTTCTTGTATATGTTTATACATATGTGTATATGTGTATGCATGTATATGTAAGTGTATGTATATATGTATATGTAAATATATGTATACAAATATGTGTAAATAAACAAGGAAGCATATGGTCTTTGGGCTCTAGTCAAATCTCACCTCAGTACAAGAATGGCTTGTTCTAATAATTTAGTACTGTATGACACTCACCATCCTGACAAGATCCCTGAGAATGAAATGAGTACATAAGTAAATGTCATAATATGAGGAAATGCCCATTTTCATATGTATAAATTGAAGTAAAATATGGTGATAAAAGCAGATGGTACCCAGCTATTTGAAGACATAACATGTGGGGTCTTAAAGGCTTGTAGTTAAACAAGTGGCCATCTAGCAGGGATGCAACAAATCCCACATAGAAGAAGCACACAATATTTTCTCTGCTTATTGTGATTTTACTTATTGGCTCAGTTGGGAGAATTTTATTATTATTACTTTATATTGAGGGACAATTCATACTGAAGGCTATAATATTTATTAATCAGTGTTTCAAGTCCTCTTTCCTTTCAGCAAGTAAGGTTATTTGAATATCACAAGTTGTTAATGAGTATTCCTTTAAATTAGATACTGCTTTCTTTTTCATATAGACCAGTTTCTTGTATTATTTGCTCAACACGCACATTGAAGAGTATGGTGAACATCTGTAATTCTGACATTTACCTTTCCTGATTTTAAACCCTGGTATCACCTTTTTTGTCTAAGAGGTGTATCTTGATATATGTACAGGCCACACATGAGCCTAAGAAATACAATGCTACAATTCAAAATGTAGAAGGGAAGACATATGAACCAAAGCATTAGAATTAGGAATCATAAACCAAACTTATATATCTTTGGTAAATTGATATATGATAAGGTTGATAAAGCCATTTGATGAGGAAAGAAACAATTGGTGCAAAACTGTATGCCTACCTGGTATGACCTCTTCCTACCACTTCAACCTTGAAGTCATACCAAACCAAAATATTCTTCAGTATTAGATAAACAAATGATTTTTAAATTGTATGTTTCATATGACTTTGTCCTGAATTATGTTAAATTAATCAATTGATTTTCTAATAAAACAATAATTTCCCCTATATTGTGAAGTGAGAATGGGCAGTGCTTGTTTTGTTTGTTGTTTGTGTTTTTGTTTGTTTGTTCATATAGGGTCACTGTCAGCCTGTACTAATTCATCAGCATCTAACAACAACAATACTTACATTTCCAATGATTCATCATTTTGATCTAATATTATCGTACTAATTTATGTTTATTTTCTTTCCAAACCATCTTTATTGGGAGTTAATACAAATATCATATCATTTCTTAGTTCAATCCTATCAAGCAATTTGGTTTGACTGCTACCACAATCAGTTTCAAAGCATTCTTTTCCACCTTGAACTCCTTTTCATCAGCTCCCTTTGACCCCGCCTCCACCACCACTGTAACCCCTAGAAACACTTTTTTTACCTGCTGTTCCTATAGATTCCTCAATCTGGGCTTTTGTATACTGACGAACATAAAACAAAAATTCAAGAGGGTGACCCTTACTACAGAACATACCTCAGATAAACCCTAATATGAACAAACACTAAACAAAAAGACACAGAAAATGTTGAAAAACAAATGACATCTAATGTGCATAAGAGAGGGAATCAACTCACAATGTTTTAGGCATTCAAGTGACTATTATTGTAACTTTTCCCTGACAATCAACTCCCATTGTTTGTGTAAATATCATCCAGCCATGATAGGATTGATTCTGTGAATCATTCGTGTACTACGATATGAAGTTTGCCGACATCGACCCAATATCCCTCTCTCAACAGGGCTTTAAAAATTGTATCAGGGGCTAATCAAAGACAATATTAACTGAAGATATTTTTGCCCAAAGGAATGATTGATAAGAACTCTCTACCAAAAATTAACAAGGAGGTTTTGAAAGGAAGCCAAATGAAGATAAAACAAACAAAGAAGCATGGTTCCAGGAATGGGATTGGGGCTCGCATCCAATCCTAACTCCAATTTAAGAACAAATTAGTTCCTACATCATAGCCCTGCTCGATACTCATCCTCAGGAAGGAAACACAGAAAAATATGGGTGCTATAGCAAAGTGTTGTGAAGAGATTGGATGGTGCCAGCTCTCGGATAGAATAGTGTCTGAGGTTGTTTCCAAATAAGCAGCCATCTAAGTAAGATGTCAACTAAGTCCACATGGACTTAGCACACTAACATCAGTGATGGAAGGATTGTAACTCATATACTCTAAAGTCAAAGGAGGGTTAGTATCAGATTCTAAATTGTGAGAATCTGGTTTGCAGAAGTCTATGGATGACAGTGGGAGCCCAAGACACACACGTGGGATCTACATAGGAAATAATCCTCTAGTAATTTCTCTTTATCCATAATAGAGGGATAGGAGGAGCATGGTTACCAACTGGAGTGTATTGGAGAGATGACTATGGAAGATAAAATAATTTATGTTTATT
>NW_022103906.1:33199924-33201135 GCF_000313985.2 Echinops telfairi
TATATGTGACCTCCTCCCTGGGGGATGGACAACCGAAAAGTGGGTGAAGGGAGACGTCAGACAGGGCAAGATATGACAAAATAATAATGTATAAATTATCAAGGGCTCATGAGGAATATGGGGAGCGGGGAGGGAGGGGAAAAATCAGGACCTAATGCCGGGGGCTTAAGTGGAGAGGAAATGTTTTGAGAATTATGAGGGCAATGAATGTACAAATGTGCTTTACACAATTGATGTATGAGCCCCTAATAAAACTATTTTAAAAAAGAGTTAATGTGAATCAGAATTGACTCTATGAGCAAGAGTAAATATCCTTTCACTGTTCAATTTTTCCCTTCTCTCCAAACCAGCTGTCTTTCAGACACTGCTAAATTACTCATTGTCAATGCCTAAACAGAATAGTTGGTACATTAAAACCTTCCACTGATTTTAAAACATCTAACTAACCTAAACATAAATCTAGGGGGTGGAGATAGAGAGGGTGGGAGACTTTCTGGAGCAAACAATGTAGGCGGGAGAGGGGAGGGAGCACTAGAACTTATTGTGATTACAAAACTCATTTTGAAAGCAACTAACTCTTATAAAAAAGAGAAAATGTTCTAAAATTGCAGCGATTGTACAATTCTTCTTGATATGATATTGATACTGAATAAAATTGTAAAAAAAATCTGTTAATTATTGGAAGTTGGATGTGTGAAATCTAAATCGAAGAAAAGAAGTAAGTGGTCAACAATGCAATGGAATGCATACAGATACACAAACACATCACCTAGTAGGTTGAAATAGACCGGTTTGGGCCACTTTCAATCAGAAAACCATCTGATTTACTCTGCTGGGGACGACATGATCTAGAGACATGGCATTGCGTTCATTACCAAAGAGGGTATTTCAAGATCGATCTTGAAGTACAGTGCTGTCTGTGATAGACGTATATCTATCCACATTCTAGGAAATCTAATCAATAAAATTATTATTTAAATTAACGTACCAACCACAAAATCTAGTTGTGAAAAAATCGAGTAGTCTACCAACGTCTTCAGTCAAAAATTGATCAAACATGCAATCAAGACGCATTGATAATTATTTGTGACTGGAATGCAACAGTTGGGAGCAAAGGGGAAAGGACAGGAGTTGGAAAATGTGATCTAGGTGATGCTGGAGATGGAATGATAGAATTTTGCAAGACTAATAACTTCTCCATAGCAAATACC
>NW_022103906.1:33202554-33204651 GCF_000313985.2 Echinops telfairi
CTCCACCATTTCAGGAAGTAGCATCGGAGCAAGAACCAGGGTGCTGAAGGAAGAGGTTCAAGCTGCACTGAAAGCATTCGTCAGAAAACAAGGCTCCAGGAATTGAGGGAATACCAGTTGACATGTTTCAACAAGCTGCTGAAACAATGGAAGCACTTAACTTGTAAATGCCAAGAAATTTGGAAAACAGATACTTGGCCAACTTACTGGGAAAAAATCATATTCATACACTTTCCAAAAAAAAGTGACCCAACTGTTCAAATTATAGAACACTATCATTGATATCACATGCAAGTAAAATTTTGCTGAAGATCATCTCACAATGCTTACAGCAATATATTGATAGGGAGCTGCCAGAGGTTCAGGTCGGATTCAAAAGAGGAAATGGAACAAGAGAGATCATTGCTGCTGTCAGATGGACCTTAGCTCAAAGTAGAGAATACCACAAAGATGTTGAGTTGTGTTTCATGGACTATTCCAAGGTATTTGACTGTGTGGATCACAACAAACTCTAGATTACTGTGAGAAGAATGGGAATTCCAGAACTCTTCCGGGCACTCATTCAGAACTTGTGCATGGGCCCAGATGGAGTCGTGAGCACATAAGAAGAGAATGGCGCATGGGTTAAGATCAGAAAAGGTGTATGTCCTGATTGTTTTTTCTCACCATACTTATTTAATCTGTATGCTGAAAGAATCATTGAGAAGCTGGATTATATGAAAATGTGGCACCTGGATTGAAGGAAAGTTTATTAACAACTGGCTATATAAAGAAAGAAAGAAAACCACCTGTGATAACACAACTCTGCTTGCTGAAAGTGAGGAGGACTCAAAGCACTTCCTGATGAAGGTGAGGGATTGCAGCCTTCAGTATGGATTACAACACAACATAAAGAAGACCAAAATCCTCACAAGTGGACCCTTGGTGACATCATGATAAATGGAGAAAGGGTTGAAGTTGTGAACAATTTAGTCTTAGTTTGATTCACATTCAATGCTCATGGAAGCAATAGTCCAAACATAACATGACAAGTTGCATTTAATTATTTCTCTGTACAAGACTTTTAAAGTGTGGGAAAGCATGGATTTTACTTTGAGGACCAAGATGCCTCTGAGGAAAGTCGTGCTATTTTCAATGGCCACACATGCATGTGACAGTTGGACATTGAATGAGAATGACCAAAGTAGAATCAATGCATTTGAATTATAGTGCTGGTGAAGAATAATGAAAGTACCTTGGGCTGTCCAAAGAGCCAACAGATCTGTTTTAGAAGTATGGCCTCGAGGCTCCTTAGAAGCAAGGTTGGCGAGATTTTGTCTACATACTTTGGAAATACCGTCAGGAGAGACCAGTTCCTGGACAAAAGCATCATGGTTGGGAAAGTGGAGGCGCAGTGAAAAAGGAAGGCCCTCAATGGGTGGGCTGACACCGTGGGGGCAGCAAAGTGCTCGAGGACAGGAAGAGTTGTGAGGAGGGCCCAGGACCGGGCTGTGTTTCTTTCTGTTGCACATACGGTCTCTGTGGATCTGAACCAACTCAATCTAGGTAACCCGATCCATGTAATGGCAGGTAACGATACAAACCATCCTCCATGCTGAGACATGATACTATGGAAGCAAGTACATCAGGGAACCAATTTTAAGATGACAGAGAATGCAATGTCCTTACTGAGGCCACAGTCCTGATGCAGTGAAAGGGACTTTTCCTCAGGGGCGAAGAGAACCTCATAAATAAGTGCACACTTTGCAAAATTTGTTTACTTTCTGCTGGGTCTGGATACTGCATCTGATTCATCAACCTCCATTTCTTTGGACTTGAGTGAATCACCTCACTTGCCTGCCAACCCAGGGAGCTAGCTGCCATCTGACCTGCAGTGCTTGGGTTCATCCACCTCGGCCGACATCAACCTATGGTCTTATTGCCAATCTTGCACCTAGCCAGTTTATCATCTAATTCATGGGCTTGGAAACTGCCAGGACTTGCCCACTTCTACAACCATGTGAGCCATATTCTTTTTTTTTTTTTTAACATTTTATTAGGGGCTCATACAACTGTTATCCCAATCCATACACACATCAATTGTGTAAAGCGCATTTG
>NW_022103906.1:33206163-33208429 GCF_000313985.2 Echinops telfairi
TTCTCTCTACATACACATATGTAAATGTCAATGTTTTTGCTTTCCTAGAGAACCCCATCTAAGATAAATACACCATTAATGCACATTTGCAAAACTAGATGTCAATAGGTAAGAAACTAATTTAGACCTTTTCCTATCAATTCATCCTTAGAATAGTACCAAGTGAAGATATTCCTAAGTATAAGGTATACGGATGATTTTTAAATTCTATGTTTCATATAAATTTTTCCTTACTGGTATCAAATTCTCTGCATTTCTTGGCGAACAACAAAACAATATTTTCCTGGCATATTACAAAGTGAGAAATTTAACCCTTGAAAAATCCATTTCCAATGGTCTGTGATCTTAATCTAATATTATATTACTGTGTTTCCTATTGCAATTTTGCACATACTTTAATTCTTAATAGTTTATTAGGTCTATAGAAATCTGATAGAATACATAGTACATAGACACACATATTTGTAAGTATAGGAATCAGCTTTCCTTATTTAAGTGAAATATACCTAAATAAATTGCAATATCAAATATAACTGAACATTATGATTTTCATGGAAAATGTTACTTATATGGATTAAATAATCATATTAAAAATGTAAGCACTGTTACATACCCCGTGTCCATTGCATTTTTTCAATGAGCTACAATTTACTTTCTTACTATAGGCATTCACAGATCTGCACACTGAGGCTTCACAATACTAAAAATGATAAAACAAAAAGGTTAAGTGTAAACACTGAGCAATTACATTTAATAGAAATCTATATACAAAAGATTAACCTAGATCTGAAGACAACTACCAATTATAAAATGAAAGAAGTTGGAGGCCATGTGAAAATGGCATAAATTATCACTTCATAAAATAGCATTTCTTGATAATTCTATATTAATTTTCCTTTGAGGGAACAAATGTTCTGTATTATTAACAATTGCATTAAAATGAACATAATTAACATACACTAAGTAGTATTTGTAAGGAACTATGATGCATTTTAACGCATATTCTCTGTCCTTGGCTTCTCTGCACTTGACTGTGCTGACAACATGCTGGCTGGATGAGGTAAGGCTCGATCACTATTGCTCCCCATTGCCCTTCCTCCACCACGTGCCCATCAGTTTCACATGCTGGGTTTTGTTGAGTATTCCTGTGAGGTTGGAAGCTATGCTATGCTATTTTATATACAGGTGGGGTCACTTAAGGTGAACCTTTTTTTTTTAGCAAAATTTGGAGAGTAAGAATAACCTATGAAGAAGGAATGCACTGTCCAGTTTGTAATGATTACCCTTTGCAAACTTTGTGATAGCAGTGGGCATTGTCAGATATGAGAAGGCAAGGTGAGACTTTCAGGTTGGGAGGCACTCAAAATACGGCCGGAGAAGAGCTGACTTCTCAAAGTAGAACCAATCAGAGTGATGCACGATGCAGGTGTAGTCATGCTTTAGAGGGCCTTCATTTGCTAATGGAGCATGGACCAAAATGAGAAGAAACTGCTGCACTTTCATTAATAATTGGAACATGGAATGCATGAAGCACACATCTGGAAAAATTTGAAAATTTCAAAAATGGCATACAGATAAATATCCTGGGCATCAGTGAGTTGAGATGGACTGGCTTGTGCCATTTTGAGATGGATAATCATAGGGGTTATGTGCTGGTAATGGCAAAGTCAAGATGAAGTGGATGAGAGGTCAAAGACCAGAGAAAGGTGGGCCTACCAGCATGGGCTGAGAAAAGATGCTGTGGCCAAAAAAACACTATCCTTAACATTTTTCAACCTGTTAATGTCCCTATTAAGCCCTGCAATCTTTAGTATTGTGTATGAGGTCTGTGTGACCACGGCATCGAATAATGAAACCCAGGAAAGAAATCTAGTATTTTTTGAATAATGGTTGGTATAAGACAAAAGGATGAAAAAATGAGATATTTCTGAATTATCCCTCATAGGAATCATCCTTGGGCAGGTGTGGTTTCCTTCTCTTTGTGTACCCAGAAGAACAGATTGAAAAGATGCATATTCAGCAAGTGAAGTGATTGTGATGAATATATATATATCCATACACATATGTAAACATATATAATTTTCTATGTCATATCCTCCTGCCCAAACAGTAGAAATGCCATGTTACTATCAACTCTACTTCATAAATAGAGTTTTTGACTTTCCATATGTGTTAGTCTGGGTACTTTAGAGAAACAAATCCACAGAAACGCATATGTATAATAGAGAGTTTTATATAAAGGGTAAGTGCACATCAAGAAAACATC
>NW_022103906.1:33209822-33212182 GCF_000313985.2 Echinops telfairi
AGGATTGTGATGTGTGATATTGCAATATAGGCAGATTTGTGGAGAACCACACACAATGAAAGTGGCTCATCTTCTACCAACTTTGAGCAAAGTACTACTATCTTTGAGTGGGGTACCACCATCTTTGAGCTTACGTAGCCATGACTGAATCAGGAAAGTCTACTTGGAAGTCCTGACTTGAAACTATTGAAATAATCCCTACTGAAGACCAAGCAGTGTTTTGTTGTGTGTACGTAGATCTCTATGGGTTGTAAAAGATGTGATGGTGCATAACAACTATGTTTATAATCACTTTCACTTACTGAGCTTGCACCTTTTCAATCTCTGAAAAGACTTTGAATCTCTTCTTTCACTACAATCAGGCTAACTAAAATGATATGCATCTGCCCCCATTAACCTGCAAATTTTAAATATCACAGTCAAGATCTCCTTTATAACTAGGGAACTGCCTGTGATCGAATTAATCATCTCCTTCTCATTTCAAATTTGTTTTCAATAAAGGATATGCTAATTATTCCTCTTTTAGGATAGAAATAAGAAGTACTTCTTATAATCAAGTCTCATTTCCAATAATAATTGCAATGATGATAATAATAAATGAATATTAGCTTACTTTGTATTTATTTAATTACAAGTCACATTAAAAATGTGTATGGTCCTAAGGCATATTCCCTGTTAAGTTTTTTTCATTATTATATACACATTTGTATGCATAAATATATACTTACATACATACGGATATCATGGTTGTTACCTACCATTGATTCAACTCCAATTCATGATGGCCCTATATATAACATAATGAAAAGATGCCTAGCCCTGTACTATTTTCATAACTGTTGGCATGTTTGAAATCAGTTGGAAAATATTTTGTTGTTAACCATAGGATTTTCATAAATATATCATCAGGCTCTTTATTTTATATTGTCTTTATCTGGAAAATCCACTTAATTCCCTTGGTGTCCTTTCTGGTATTTGAAATAAAATGGAATTGCCGTTGGCTGGATTTGACTCACAGTGATCCTGAGAGACAGAATAGAACCCAGGGAGTTTCTAAGGCAGCAGTCTCTACAGAAGCAGGCAGCATGTCATTCTGCGGAGTGGCTAGTGAGTCAAACTAGTGATTTAGGGGGTAATAACTGGGAGCTGGTATGAAGCCCCAGTGATTGTGATCCACATGATTGGAAGTTCAAAATACCAGAAGCTCTACAGGAGAAAGATGACTTTCTACTCCCATAATCGATTATAGCCTTGGAAACCCACAACAGGTCGCTATGAGTCGGTGTTGACTTGATGGCAGTCAGTTGAGTGAACTGAGAGCTTAACTACTGGGCAACCAGAGCTCCTTAGTATAGTATTTGAATACTAGTGTCATAAAAAATTCAAAGGGGAAATTCTACTCTGTCTCATTGCAGCAAATCAGAATTTATATCTATCTATCTATAAATTTGGTCATATTTTTATAAATTCCTTTTGTTTTTCCCTGTCTGTAAATGTTTTTATTTTCCCCCTTAATATAAATATTAAGAGATATATATATCTTAAAAGGAACCCTGTAGTCAGAAAATCAATAACAACAACAGACAGCAGCCTAAAAACTTTAGAAAAGAAATTACTATGGAGAAAACATTGTATTTAAACAATACTCAAAGTGAAGTGAAACTAAACAAATTAAGGCAAAGACTCATAGACAACATTCTGCTATTAAGATATAAGTAAATGAATAAATAAGCAAGCAAGAGCAGAGGTAACAGAATAGACAATAAATATTGAATGCAGAAAGTATTTATCTGATCACAAAATACAACAAACTACTCTGAAATTGGAAAGTAACCACAAAGCACAAGCAACCTGGAAGTGAAAAATAAAAACTTCAATAACATCCCCTTAGAGAAGAGTCGCAGGCAGGAGATGAACCAGTCTAGCACCGAAGAAACTTACAACTTTCCCCTAGTTCTTTAATGCTTCGTTTCCCCCCTTCGCTTCCCCACCCCCCACTATCATGATCTACCTTACAACCCCGGCTAGACCAGAGGATGTACACGGGTAGAGATCAGAGCTGGAAACACAGGGAATCCAGGAAAGATAACCCCCTCAGGACCAGTAATGAGAGTAGCAATACCAGGAAGGTAAGGGAAAGCAGGGAGAAAGGGGGAACCTATCACAATGATCTACATATAACCCCTCCCTGGGGGGTGGACAACAGAAAAGTGGGTGAAGGGAGATATCGGACATTGTAAGAAATGAAAATAATAATAATAATAATTTATAAATTATCAAGGATTCAGGAGAGAAGGAGAATGGGGAGGGAGGGGGAAAAATGAGGAGCTGACACCAAGGCCTCAAGTAGAAAGCAAATG
>NW_022103906.1:33213375-33215554 GCF_000313985.2 Echinops telfairi
TAGATGTGCTTTACACAATTGATCTATGTATTGTGATGAATTGTATGAGCCCCAATAAATTGATTTAAAAAAAAAATCCTAGCCAGCTGAACTCAACAAAGCATCAAAACAAAAATAAATAAATAATGTGTCACAATGAAGTGGGATTCATACCAAATGTGCAAGGGGGTGTTTTAATATTAGGGAAAAAAATCACATAAGCAAAATGAAGAACCATATGATTATATCCAAAATGAGATTTGATAAAGCACACATCCATTCCTGATACAAATATTCAATAAAATAGAAGGAAAATTTCTGAGCATAATAACAGTCATAGATGCAAAACCAATGGCCGACATATCACCTAGTGGAGAGAAATTGAAAACATTCCTTCTTCTAACTAGAATTAGACAAGGTTTTCTTTTATGATCATTTATTTAATATTGTCCTGGAAGTTTTAGCGAGAGCCATACGACATAAAAGAAATATTTAAGGTATCCACATAAGCACAGAAGAAATAAAAATATATCTTTGTTTGCCAAAGACATAATTCTAAAGATTCAATTAAAAATTGCTTCAATTGATTGAAAATTTTGGCAGTGTAGCAGGTTATAAGATAAACATACATAGATAAGTTGGGTTCTTGTGTTTTAAGAGGATAATACTGAAAAAGGTATTTAAAGAATAATACTGTTTATAATTACTACACAAAAGATAAAATATTAGGATTAAATCTGACCAGAGACACAAAAGACTTAAGCAAGGTGAAGTACAAAACCAAACTACAAGAAACAAAAGAAACTTACACAACTAGAAGAAGCTACCATGTCCCAGAATAGACAAGCTAAATATTATGAAAATGTCACTATTACCAAAATTATTTCACAAACTCAATGCAATCCTCATTTAAATCCCATCATAGTTTTTCAAAGAAATGGACAAATGAATCACTCAGAATTAAACCCAGGGTTTAAAAAAAAACTATTTAAAAATAAAGACAAAGTTGGAAGTCTTTCACTCCCAGATTTCAAAATCAACTATAAGGTTATGGTAATCAAAACAGCTTGGCACTGGTACAGTGATAGATGTGAAGAACAATGGGTTAGAATTGAGAACTCAGAAATACAACCAAATAGACAATCATTGATAAAGGAGCAAAACATACTAAACGAGGAAGAGATAGCCTTTTCAACAAATGGTGCTGGAAAAAACTGGATCTTTACCTACAAAAAAATGGAACAGGACTCAGACCTCACATCCTATACAAAAATGAACACGAGATGGACCAAAGACCTAAATATAAATCACAAAATTATAACTACCATCAAGGAAAACTGTAGGGACAAAAGTAAGGACCCTAATACAAGGTAGAAGACTTCATCAAAAGATTAACAGAGAATCCACAGACTGGAACAAATTTTTGAGTAATAATACATCAGCTAAAGGGCTCATCTCCAACATCTAGAGAACGCTACATCTTAAAAGAAAAATACAAATAACCCAATAAACAATGTGTCAAAGATGACATCCAGGCAGTTATCAAGCATATGAAGAAGTGTTTGCAGTAGTTAGCAATAAGAGAAATACAAATAAAAACAATGACATGTCACCTCCCACGGACACATTTTTTGCCATTTTAATGATTTTTTAATAAGTCATTTTATTGGTGGCTCTTACATCTCTTATGACAATCCAAACATCAATGGTATCGAACACATTTGTCTATAAGTTGCCATCATCATTTTCAAAACATTTTCTTTCTACTTGAGCCCTTGGTATAAGCTAAATTCAACAGAATGGAAAATAATGAATGCTGGAGAGCATGTGGAGGGACTGTAGAATTGTACAACCATTAAGAAAATCACTATGGCACTTCCTCACCCAAATGCACGCACAAATCCCTTATGGTCCAGCAACCTCCCTAGTGAGTATAATGCACGCTGAAGGAAAGACAGATAGCACAAATACGCATGTGTTTATTGCAGAAATTTCCATAACAGCAAAAACGTGGAAATCGGCAACATCCCCTATTATAGAGGAATGGACAGAGTCTGGCACATTTATACAATGGAATATTATGCATCCATAAAACACAATGACAATGCTATTAAACATCGAAAGACATAAACTAAAGAACATTATGCTTAGCAAGTTCAATCAATCTTGCAAAGATAAATACTTAATAACACCATTATTA
>NW_022103906.1:33216052-33225026 GCF_000313985.2 Echinops telfairi
TCCCTCTGTTCAAAAGTAATTCTAATCTTTGAATCTTAAGGTCACAATGAAATAACCAAAATGTGTAACATTAGTAATAAAAAATTTTAGGGTGTCTCTCTCTCTCTCTCTCTCTCTCTCTCCCTCTCTGTGTGTGGATGAGAAAGACAGAATACTAAAATATGGTTATTTAAATTAATAGAGAATAGATTGTAGTATCAAATAAAATTTTTAATTACCCCATTTGAACCACAGATCGTGCCAGTCTGTACAAATGTATCATCATGAGTTGTCCTTAATGTTAGATTCCTTAAATATGCAGATATACACACATGTCCTCTCAAGTAAGTATATTGAATATCATGATCTGCCAAGGGGACCAGTCCTGTTGCTGTCCAGTGACAAACTATCTTTCCACAAAGTATAGATCTGGCAATATAACACAGGAAAAATGATCCATTTGTTATTTCAGAACAATCATAAGTAGAACACATAAACTCATCTTTATATACTAGGCTTGTCTCTTATTTTAATTAATCATAATTCATTCAGAGCAGACACAGACAAAAATATTTGAAATACATATAATTTTCTGGATACAGACCGATAACCACAAGCTTTTCCTTGACAGCTTCCAAAGTCATCCACATTAGAATTCAGCTCTTGTATGCATAAATAATCAGCACCCTTTGCAACTGAAAAATGTAATCAAAGTCCAAATTACTTATCTTAATCAAAATGTAAAGGTTAAATGATAAGTGATGGTAAATTAACAGAGACATTTAGATTCGTCTTATGAGGCCGGTCAGTGTTACCCATTATCGAGTCATGTGGGAAAACTTCTGGACAGACCGAAAGGTAAAACACCTCCTAACGTGTCCCCTTGTAGAAAAGGGACATTTGTGTCACAGTACAGAATTTACTGAGGAGTCAGCCATGTGCTTTCCTATCAGCCATGCTAATATTCACTTCCTTTTTGCTCATCACTCAAAAATTGACAAATAATACCATTCTTTTTATACTCTACTTACTGTCTCTTTTGCCACTTAACATAATCAAAAGTTACCTTTATTAAGTTTCCAATGTTGCTGTATTTTCAAATTTGGTTTGAATGAAATCAACACTTTTCAATCATTCTATAGAATGGATTACTGATTTCAGAATAATTCATTTAAAAACAAACCCCACTAACTCTAATGGGATGCAGAAAAGGCAGCAGTCAAAGGTAAATTTATAGCAATAAATAGCTGAACTAAGAAAGATCCAAAAATAAATAGCTCAATTCAACAACTTGAGCAAAAAATTATCCCTCAAAGCTACCAGAAGAAAGCAAACAATGCAAAGCAGTACATAAATAAAAGAAAGGTGACAACATGCTATACATAAAGAGACTCCTTGAATCCAAAAGCAAGGTTTTACAACTAATAAATGAATTCAGCAAATTGGGATGGTCCAAGGGAAACCACAAAAATCAGGCTGATTTTTATGCATGAGCAAAAGTGAAGAAGAAGGAAGCATTAACATTTATTGCAGGACTTAATAGCATAACATTTATATGAATTTAACCAGGAAGAAAAATGAAAAGACCTGCATGTTGCTGTTTGCCCTCACGTCTGCGACAATTCATATTGACCCTATGTATGTTACATTCTCTAGAAGAGTCTAGAGACATCCCCAAGAAAGCAAAAGGTGTGCATTGGGTCACACCATGTACTTTAATTGGGATGTAACCCCACCTTAATCCTGTCCAGTAGAGCAGTAAAGCAGAACTGTAGTCATAGGGATAAAGTCAAGAATTATATCACATAAAGAATTATGGCCAGTGGGGCCGTATTAATTGACTACATTTTAGATGGAAATTAAAATAATAAGTTTCCATTTTATCCATATTAGAGTGGTAAAGATCAATAAAACTAAACAAGGGTTGTCAAAGTTGTTAAAAAACTATCTTGTGATTGACTAATTTCACTCAGTTTCCAGGTCCATCCATATCATGAGCTGTTCCATGGTTTCAGGACTGTTTTTCAGGGATGTGTTGAATTTTACTGGGTGTATGTACCAGAAGTTTTTAAATCCATTCTTCTACTGATGGGCATTTGGGCTGTCTCTATCTTATTGCTATTGTGAACTGTGCTTCAATTAACATAGGAGGAGGGAGCAACCATCTGTAGTGTTGCCTGCGGATCCCATGAACCTTAGTACACTGCCAGCCTTGGGTTCATTCAGTTGACCTTGAATCCATTTACCTATGCATTGACCAGCCTGTGGGTGCCTGCTTAATCATCCTGATTCCTTTGTGTCAGCTTTCATGTCTCTGTGAGTCAAGAGAAGCCTGACATGACCTGGACTGGGCTTACTTCTACAACTATGGAAGCCATTTCTTGATATCAATCTCTTTCTAAATTCATACATATACACACATGATTCGTTTTGCTTCTCTAAAGATCCAAGCCTAACACATTTGCGCATGAGGCAATTGAAAATATCGTGGCTTGAGTCAGGCGCCTCTTACGCACGTCAAGGTAGAATCCTTGGTTTTCAATACTTTAAAGAGGTCTGGTGCAGCAGATTTACCCAATATAATGTGTTGGTTGATCTCTTGACTGCTGCTTCCACTGGACATTGATTCTGGATCCAAGCAAGACGAAATCCTTGACAGCATCAATCTGTCCTTATTTTACCATGATGTTACCAGTTGTAATTATCTTTCTTCTCTTTCCCTTCAGTTATAATCTATATTGAAGGATGCAATCCTTGATCTTCATCAGCAAGTGCTTCTCACTTTCAGCAAGCAAGGTGTGTCGCATGCATATTGCCTGCGCACAGTCAATAAAGCACATCTTTCTCCTATTCTCCGCTTTCAGCCCAGATCCAGTTGACACCAACAATGATATCCCTTGTTCCATGTCCTCTTCTGAATCCAGCATGAACTTCTAGCAGCCCCCTGTCAATGTACTGATGCAAACTGAGCTTCAGCAAAATTTTACTTACATATGATGTCAATGATGTTGTTCTAATAACTTCCACTTTCTGTGGGATCACCTTTCGTTGGATGGGTACAATTGTGGATCTCTTCCAGCCAGTTAGCCGGGTAGCTGTCTTCCAAATTGTGCTTTATAGATGAGTGAGTGCTTCTAGTGCATCATCAGCTTGTTGAATCATTTCAATTGATATTCCATCAATTCCTGAAGTTTGTTTTTGGCAAATACCTTCAAGTGCTTGGACTTCCTCCTTCAATACCATTGGTTCTTGCCCACGGGGCACTTCTTGAGCTGCTTAATGTCCACTCGTTCTTTTTGGCACAGTGACTCTGCATTCTTTAGAACTTCTTTGGATGCTTCCTGAAATGCTCAGTATTCTGCTTGGAGATTCTTTCAGTATTTCAACTCTAGACATAAAACGTTATCTTCAATTATTTCAGTTTCGAATATGCTGACGGTGTCCTTCCTTTTTTGGTTTTGTAACTCTAGTTGTTGCACATTTCATTAGCATGCTTTGTCTTCTCGGGCCGCCCTTTGAAATGTTCTGTTCAGTTCTTTGACGTTATTGTTTCTTCCATTTCTTTAGTGTATGATTAAGAACACGTTCCAAAGTTTATTCTGATATCCACTTTGATCTTTTCTTTCTTTCCTGTCTTTTTCCTTTCTAAATGTATGTTCTTGATGCCATATCACAGCTCATCAATGTTCTCTCATTAATGTTTAATAGATCAATGTAGGCTATAATTTATATGAAATAAGCAAGTACACAAAAAACAAAAGTTATTAGTGGTTGTCAAGGATGGGAAGGAAGGAATAATGAGGACTTTTTTCTTATAAGGAAAAAGGTTTATGGTAACTCTGCTGAAATAATTTGGAAAGGAGAAGTAAAATGGTTGCAGAACTTAAAGAATATAGTCAATGGTACCAGAATATTTTTAAAATAAGAAAAGAAAATGCATCTAAATTAGCAGGCAATCCAAGGGATAAAAGGGACAGTCCTTTTGAAAATTGAAGAATATGGTTGTTAGATCTTTTATTTTTTTTATGTTTGGAAGGAATTGATAAATAAAAATGTATCACTTAAAAATAGATATGCAAATAAACTCCAGAAAAAATGATAAATGCATTACATTTTCCAAACAAGTCTATACACTGGCGGTCCATACTTTGGCACCTTCCTTCAAAGCAAAAGGCAGTATAATTATCACACGGTTCTAAATCAGCAGATTTCATATCAGGGACACAGAATTCAGATGTTCCCGTACAATATTCTGTAAAGTCACATGGATCATGGCTTTTCCTACATACTTTTCCATGTTCAGATACCTGTGGGAGAAGTAAAACAAAAACAGAAATACTGTTTTAAGTGCTAAACCAAAGTTTAAAATTTTAGTTTAAATAGACACATTACATTTGTATACATGTCTCTTTCTGTCCGCCTAGGATCTTGTGTTGTTGCATAACTGCTGGGCTCCAAGTGATGTCACTGGCATGTCAAATCCCTGTATGTTTTCTGCATGGTGAATCACTATCAGCAGAGCTTCTAGACTAAGACAATTAAAGAATAAGGACCCGGTATTCTACTCCAGAAATCATTGGACAGTAGAAACCTAATGAATAAAGAGTAGAATGAAGTCTAATAAAAAAGATAGAAGATGAGAACCCCAGCTTAGAAGGCAAAATAGACCAGAGCAGGAGGTGCCTCCTCAAATTATATTGATGACGTGGGTGGGGTAAGCTTTGGGGAGGTCTTCATTTTGCTGATGTGGTGTGACTCAAGATGAGACGAAACAACTATAAGTATCCATTAATCATCAAAACAGGGGGTATACAAAGTATCAATTGAGAAAATTGCATGTTAGAAAATATTAAGTAAAATATAAATATCCATGCCCTAGACATCAGTGAGTTAAGTGGACTGATATTGGCCACTTTGAATCAGGCAGTCATATTGTCATCGATGCTGTGAATGACAACTTTCTGAGGAATTGCATCATATTCATCATCAAAGGGAACATGTAAAGATCTGTCCTGAAGTAAAATGTTGTAGGTGACAGGATAATATCCACATGCCTACATGGAAGCCCATATGGACTTTTATTATTTAGTATTAAATTTGAATACTATAAAGACTATCCAAATTTATGCACCACCACCACCACCACTGTCAAAAATGAAGGAATCAAAGATATTTTAGCACCTTCTTTGGTCTAAAAATGATTAAAGTTGCAATCAAAATGCAGGATACTGGGATGTGAAAGGTAGAAACAAGAGACAATTCAAGGTGGTGACTTAGTCTGATGCCTCATAAACTCCCTCCTAAAAGAAAGACCTGAATACCAAGTGATTGGGCTATAGGAGATAGCTTTGTGACCCTGAACATGAAAATGGTAGCAACCATGCTCCCTGGTCATTAGAGTGGACACCAATATGGTGTGAGAGCTGGAGACACTGGACTCTAGGTTCCCCACCTGCTCCCCCACCAAATTGCTGTTGAAGAGCCAGTTAATGTGCTCAAAGCCCAAAGGGGTGCACTGGTGACAATGCTGCCATTATCTAGTGACCAAAGAGGTGCTTTCTATCCCCTTATATGCTAGCCTCCAAGAGAAACAGGTAAATCTCTTCAACCCCTCTCACCAAGCACCCTCACATAGTGAAGCCGAGCTCACATTTTCTACTAAGATGGAGTCTTAAAAATGCCCCCACCAAAAAAACAAAGAATGTGGCTCAGCCCACACCCTCCACCAAGGTCACGTCTCCACCCCACCCCATTCCTGTCCATCAGCATTGTAGAGAATGCCCTCTAAAATGGGACCATAGCCAAGGGTATATCATGTCCATGACCATAATGTATCCTATAAAGAACTGTAATTAGTTCTTTATAGGATACATTATGGCCATAATAGTAGGCCATCACCCACCTAGGTTGCACACCCTACTGCTGCAGTCTCGCAGGTAAAAAGACATGATCCAGTGAATCAAGGCCTGCTCACCTGCCACGTCTCTAGCTACATTATGCTCTCCTATATCCTGTGTTGCTGGAACGCACCGTCTGACAATGTGGACATGTCGTATTGTACCCTCCAAAGTCGACAGCACTGTGTTTGGCAGTCATCACTGACTGTGCCAGGTTTGCTATTTTTTTCTCATTCCCTTTTTTTTATTTCTCATTTTCCTCACAATTTCCATCCTCTGGCCATGCTTTTTGTCTCCTTTCCTTGCATCTTTTTTTTCTTTCCCCATCAATTGGGAGCCAGATACAAGCTACACCACTGAGTAAGTGCCACCACCCACCAGCACCAACTCATTGATGAAAGACAATGGGCAGCAACCGACCAGTCTGCTGTACATGACCGGTGATCAAAGACTTGTAATTACAATCCAATTTATTACCAAATCCACTCTGAGATATCTAAGGAATTCTCACTGCTGCAAACCTATCAACCAAAGTCCAATGCCCACCCCGCTACCCAGCTGTATTGAGAGAGCTCTAAGAATTCAGCAAAACAATAGAAGAATAAATTGATAAAATAAATAGACAATTAAGAACTACAAAGGAGCAGGTATAGATCAAGAAGATTGGTACTGGAATTAAAAAAATAGATAATGCATTTGAAGGACAAACAATTGAATTGACTCAATGAAGGGCAGACTTGGTGAAATTGAAGGCAAAGCTTTGACCCAAGTCTGTCAGAGGAAGAACCAAAAAAAAGAGTTAAACTGCTGTAAAATTAAGAATTTTGTGGGGTATTATCTTGATAAATAAACTGGTGTAAAATCAAGAATTTTGTGGGGTATTTTCTTGATAAATAAACTGGTGTAAAATTAAGAATTTTGTGGGGTATTATCTGGATAAATAAATTACAGATGATCAAAATTCCAAAGCAGGAAGGGACAAAACTAAAAAACAAAAAGGTGGCAAGCAAAAAGTCACCCAGAGAAACTTGGTGAAGATTTGTTAACCCGAGAAGCAAACGTCCATGCCTAGGAAAGAGGCAGGAATCTCAAGGAACTCCAATTAACATAATCTGCAAAGAAAACCACCAAGACATATCATAATCATTTTTTCCAAAAAGACTGAAAAAGAATACCGAGAATCTCTTAAGTAAAATGCTGGCCAGAAATACTTACCAAAAATGATTAAGCTTGTCGTATTGGCAGAAGCCACCCAGGCAACGGGTTGGCACATATACATCCTGAATGAATAAATTGTTGCCTCGCTAAAAATTATCTATCCAAAATAATATCTGTCAAATATAATGATAATATAAGATGATGCTTAAACAGAAGTTAAGAGAATGCGTAAAAACCAGTCCAATCTTCTAAGAAATACTAAAGGGCGTTATTCAGAAAGAGAACAGACATACGTATCACTCCAAGATTAAAGATACATGGAATCACTTGGAAACTACGCAGCTAAAATATTTTCAAAAATAAGTCTGTAGGACTGACAATAATAAAGAAAAGGCATCCATCTGCAAACAATAAGAACCTCAAAACAAAAAGAGAAAACAAATGGTTTAGCTGTGGAACTTCCAAATGTTGAGAAATTTTAAAAAAACATCAAGACAAAGCAAACTTTTAAACCAAGGAGAAAAACACTTAAAGACAGAGTAAAAACATAGAAATTAATAAGCATAGTAAACAAAGTGAAAAAGAAGAAAATTCATGAAGACTAAGTAAACACACACAAAAAACAGCAATTGGGGAAATGAAAAGAAAAATTGTAAGTTTAAAAGCTCGGCATACAAAATGATCAGACAAAAGTAAATAATCAGCACTAATACATGAAACCATAACAAAAAGTTATCAGTGAATTCTTAACTATCAATAATTACATTGAATATAAATGGATTAAATTCACACTCATATAAAGATAGTAGCATAGTGGACAAGAAACCCTGATCTATCAATATGCTACTTACAAGAGACGCAACTTGGACACAAATATTAAAAGAAGCTAAAACTGAACATTTTTAAAATGTCTATCAAGCAAATAGCAACAACAATAAAAGAGCTGTAGTGGAATACTAAATTCTGATGAAATACCAAAACAAAGCGAAAGGCATAAAGAAAGCTATATTTTAATTAAAGGGTCCATTAAGCAAGGAGGAATAACTGTAATAATTATGTACACATCTAATCAAAAGCACAAAAATACATAAAGCAATTTTAACAGAACTGATAAATGAAACAGACAACTCCACAACAATAAGAGATTTTATCACTGCACTTTAAATTAGGCAACATGACAAGAAAGAAATTCTGCAGAAATACAGAAAAAAATTGTTCATATTTAAATTATTGCTACAAAAATGTACAAATGTGCTTGAGACAATGGATGGATGGATGGATTGTGATAAGAGTTGGATGAGTCCCCAATAAAATGATTTTTTAAAATTTTATCGCAATTAAAAGATAAAAAACACTTGTGAAAGCTGTATGAGCTAAATTTTGAGGGTGATACTGAACAGTTGCTCCCAGGTACATGGAAACTGTCTGATTCAAAATGAGGCACATTTACTTTTCAACTTGTAACCTTTGGGTCCTAGTAACACCCCTAAAATGTTGCACTAACTCAGATGTCAATCTTTAGAGTATTTCTAAGACATAATGCATCTATTGCATACTTGTCAATTATCTCATTTTGTAACATCTTCCATTTATAACAATAGTAACAAAATATCATTTTTCACATTAATGATGTACACAGGGGAATAATTAATGCCACAGTACAAGATAAGAGCAATGCTGATAGGGATTCTTAAAGTTTTGTGTGAACTTGCCTGGCCCATGATTCTTAGTGGTTTGGCAGTTATGTAGTGATGGAATTTGGCAGTCATTTACTGACAGAGTCATACTCTATTTTGTGATCTGATGTGGTCCTTCTCCATTTTTACATAATTGCGATTTCCTCCTAATGACTTGGTTTTAGAAATGTAATCATGTCAATAGGTAAGAAGTAGGGCTAATAATTTTCTTAATTTTCATATTATTCTTAGATAATTGTTTTC
>NW_022103906.1:33227062-33256968 GCF_000313985.2 Echinops telfairi
GTGTGTATGGATTGGGATAACAGTTGTATGAGCCCCTAATAAAATGTTAAAAAAAAAAAAAAAGATAGGCAAAATAAACAATCCCTAGGAAAAAACAATGGGACTGATGATTCCAGGGGGACATAAAAGAGGGTGAAGTGAGGAGCCACCAAACCCAGGGACAAGAAAACAAGAAGGGACCTTCAATTGATGGCAAGAGGGCATAGAACGCCTGGTAGGGTTTGATTAAGTGCAATGTAGCTGAGAGGAATTACAAAGAGCTGAACGAAGGTGGAACATGATAGTGGGAAAGGAGGAAAGTAAAAGGAAATAAAGAAAAGAACTAGGAGGCAAAGGGCATTGAGAGAGGTATAAGTATAGACATACATATGCAAATATATTAATATATACTGATAGGGATATAGGTCTATGTACCTATATTTATATGGTAAGTATTAAGGTAACAGACAGACATTGGGCCTCTGCTCAATACTTCCTCAACGTAAGTATATTTTATTATAATAACCTGGGATTCTGTGATGCTTACCTTCCTGACACGATTACTGCAGGCATAAGAAAATGCGAAAAAAGCTGATGGGGCCCAGCTATTAAAAGATATAGCATCTAAGGTCTTTCTTAAAGGCTTGAAGAAAAACAAGCAGCCATCTAGCTGGGAAGCAACAAAGCCCACATGGAAGAAGCACACCAGTCTGTGTGATCACGAGGTGTAACAGGATCAGGTATCAGGCATCGGAAGACCCAAAACAAATAATCACATCAATGTGAAAGTGTGTGTGTGGTGGTGGGGGGGGGGAGGGCAGAGTGGAGACACAAAGTCAATCTGTATACATTTGGACCTTCCCTCACACAAGGGTCACAAGGAAGGGACAAGGCAAGCCAGGGTGCAGTATAGCACTAATGAAACATACAATATTCCTCTAGTTCTTTAAGGCTTCCTCCCCTCACTAAAATGACCCCAGTTCTACCTTACAAATCTGGATAAACCAGAATATGTACACTGGTACAGATAATAGTTCTTGACACACGGAATCCAGGACAGATAAACCCCTCAGGGACAAAAATGGGAGTAGTGATACCATGAAGCTAGGGGACAGATGGGGGGAGAAAGAGGGAACCAATTGCAATGAGCAACATATAACCCCCCCACCACCACCAGGCTAACAAACAACAGAAACAATGGGTGAAGGGAGACAGCGGACGGTATGAGATATTAAAATAACCATAATTTATCACTGATACCAAGGGTTCAAGTAGAAAGACAATGTTTTGAAAAGGATGATGGCAACATATGTACAAATGTGCTTGACACAATGGATATATGGATTGTTATAAGAGTTGTAAGAGCCCTCCAATAAAATGACTTATTAAAAATTTTTAAAAGAACACTGATTATTCTATATTGATTCATTGTCTCCAAATTTCTAGATGACAGATATTATTGTGTGTTTTGCGCATGTTTTTTGTGTTTTGACTCCAACATTGCATGACAAGTATATGTTGGACAACTTATTTTAATTATTTCATAATTTACTTGACAAAGAATAGCTAGCTATATTCAAGCATAACAAAAAAAATCGAAGCACTCACATCATTTGGAATAATCATTGGATGCAATAAGTGCATGTGATTAAGTAAATATGGAAACATATATGAAAGGCAGAGCTAAGAACGAGATTGAAAGACACCTAAAGATAATCTCTAATTCTGGACCCAAATTACTAAGAATCACATTTCTAGTATTTGCCATCAGAAGAGACTAGTAACTTTGGAAGCAGACGCAATAATAGAAAAACATGGAAAAACAGCTACTTAAATAACACACTCTAAATATGATACTTTAAGAAAATGAATAAAATACTCATATGCTACGATGAAGGGAATACAAAGAAAACGGTTATTTTTAAAGTATGTAATGAAAATTTTTTTAATCTTTTGAAAAATAAAAATACAGCAATAAATCTAAAAAACATATGTATTCACACCATAAACTCAATCAAATCCAACATAGATTAGGAAACTAAATGTGAAAACGAAAATCAGAATTTCTTAGAAGAAAACACAGAATCAATGCTGCTGTTCTTACTACTTAACAATGGATTATGTAATACAACAACGGAATCATAAACATCAAAAGATAAAATAAATGGGATTGCATAAAAATTTAAAACATTTGTCCATCAGAAGACATTTTTTAAATAAATAAAATTTTAGGAGAGTATCTTCAGAAACCTTGTATCTGATAAGAATATATATGTGTGTATAACTTTGATATGTTAACAATAAAAAGGCCCAAGAGGTGGATTCGGAATATGCAGCTATTCCTTCCCCGAACAACTGCTCTACTAGACATATGACTCAGAATTGGAGAGTGCCAAGTTATCATTACTGACACTTTGATCAGTGAGTCACCTCAAAGGGGGAAAATGTGTCCTAGAATTTAAAAACAATCATGATCTCCAAATTTTCTGGAGTCATGCAGGATGGAGGAACCCCACAACTATTGCCCTGAAATAATATTTAAATCTTAAAGCAGCTGTGCCCCTTGAAGTCTTCTTTAATCACAACGTTCAGATTAACTAGTATTTTTTAAATGTCTGAATTGAGCGCTTGCTTTTTAAGGACTTTCTGTCTGTACTCAAAGGGACAAGTCAAAAGATTAGACAGCAGCCTTAAAGAGCAGTGACTTTATGTGATTAGGGGAAGTGCAACACACAAGCGATGGGTGAGAATTGTTGCCCAACAAGAAGAATGTAATTGTCACAGAACTACATCTGTACAAATTGTTGACCTAAAGAATATTTTGCTGTATATGTTCTCATCAATGGCAATGAAATGTTTTTAAACGCACAAGAGAACAAAAAATTCATTTATAAAAATTGCTATTTTAAAATCTTACCAGACAACTCTTTTCTTCACAGCATATTCCACTGCCACACTCTGCAAAGCCAATCAGAGTACAAGTCTCAGCCTGGCAGCATTTTGAAAATTTACAAGTCTAAAAGCAAGTAGAATTAAATTAAATTAAAGACTTCTTAAGACAACTATAGTTTCAAATATATACCAAAGTACAATGGTAAATAACAAAGATTGCTCGGAGGGCTCCAATCCTCATATGCAAGAGTTTATTACAAACAAAACATGCTTAAACATGTCTGCGATTGGTGGATGGCTACAGACAGAGTGTGACTTGCTTAATTCCTTTAGCGTCCCTTCAAATCAACAAAAACAGGTCTAATCAACACAAGAGTTTCCAAGTGGACCTGTGGGTCCATTAAAGTTCAAAGCAGACAGATCAGCTCAGAAAGTTATGGCAATTGTTTTTTGTTTGTTTGTTTGTTTGTTTTGATGACTCCAAACAGGCAATCTTGATAGATTTTCTTGATGGAAACAGGATTGATCATAGGTGGATGTTTAGTATGAAGTTTTAATAAAATTTAAAACTTCATTTGTGATAAAAGTCCAGGAAGGTTGAGTTGAGGTCTTTTCTCTATCATAATACTGCAGTTGTTCATCTTTTAAAGACAGCTGGGCTGCCCTTTGAGAAATTTGTTGTGCAATCTTATCCCATTCACACTGTAGACCACCAGATTTCTGTTTGTCTCAAAACTCAAAGAACGTTTGAAAGGAACACAAATTGAGTTCTTCCAAGATTGTCAAACTACCATTTTGAAGTGGTTTAAAACAAAGAGTAAAGAATTCTTCAGGGAAATTTTAGAGACCTAAATGCAAAATATGTCAAGAAACAATTTATTAACATTTTCATAATTTTATTTAACAAAGAATTCTATAATTTCTAGCTAAACTTTTGACCTGAAAAGGAAAACAACTATAGGTGTATGTCTTCAATGTGCATTACAGTCACATGATATGTTTCTACTTCAGCACTTAGGTTTAATCCATATAATTTGTTTCAGAAGATGATAATAAAATAATATATAAATACATTTTCAAAAAATTTAATGAGCTCAGTGAATATGTAAGGAAAGTTTTCAGGGTCATTTATGTTTTTTTGAGTCTAAGTGTATGGAACACAGATTCCTTTTTAATTTACTTATATGAATAATTTCCACCACCACTGTACCTCTCTCTCCCCCCAAACTCTTTGTTCTACTTCTTGTCCCTCTACATTCATAAACCCTGGGTTTCATATACTGCAAAATGAAAAAGTATATAACACAGCTTCAAGAGGGTGGCCTCCATTAACATAACACCTCTGAGACACATTCTAATACGAACAAACGAAAACCAAACCAAAAATACGGAAAATTTTGGAAACCAGATCAGGTTCAGCCTGCATCCTAGGGGGGGGGATCTACTGACAAAGTTTCAACTCTTCAAGCCAGATTTATGCCTTTGACCTTCTAGACTCTATCCTAAGCACTCTGTTTACTGAGCACTTTCCTCCCATGCCTCAATTTTAGATAGGGGGAGTTCTCTGGACATTTATTCCCTATGTTGTTCCACAAATGAATCTTGGCCTCCCACTGGCATCCATTACCTTCTACACACCGAATTCTCAAAATTTAGGCTCTGATACTAATCCCTTCTTCTACTTCGGATGATATGGATTCCAACACTTCGGTAACTAATGATGGTGTACTTTCCACGTGGACTTAGTTGACATCTCGATTAGATAGCTGCTTGTTTGGAGACAAGTCTTTAAGAGCCCAGACACTATCTTATCTGATGGCTGGGCACCAGCCAAATTATTCACCACATTTTGCGATAGCACCCATATCTTCTATAGTTTCTTCCTGAGGGCAAGTATCGAGCAGGGCCATGATGTAAAAACTAATCGTTCTTAAGTTGGGGCTAGAATTTAGTGCAAGTCCAAAACCCATTCCTGGATCTATGTTTCTTCTTCTTCTTTTTAATTTGCTGTAACTTGAGAGTTAATACATATGTCATATCATTCCATAGTTCAATCCCACCAAACAAAAATGTACAATTGTTTCCATAATCAGTATCCAAACATATTTTTCCTTCCTGGAATTCTTGACATCATCTCCCTCTTATCTTCCCCAACCCTCTATGTCCACACCTCCCCCTGGATTTTTCCACCCCTCTATATTCCCCCTCCCCCCAAAACCCTTGTAATATTTGCTTTCCCTATAGGCTCAATGTCTCTGGGTTACATTTACCAAGAAAACAGAGAAACAAATAACTCAATGGTGACACACTTCTGACATACACCTTAAGGTGACATACACCTTAATATGACTCCCAATGGTGACACACCTCTGACATACACCTTAATATGAATAAGCATAAGCAAAATTTAACAGAATGATATCACAGGATTGCTGAATAATACATATCCTAATACAGCATACAGGGCTTTGATGCAGCAAGACCTTGTTTGTACACCAACCAACAGTACACCACTTGGTAAAGCTGTTTTCTGCTTCCTCAGACACCTGGTGTTTTCTGGATTAAGTGCTCAGCTAACACATGTAAACTGAAGAGATAAGAAATCATGAACAGATGTTTGTTCCCCCATGTTCATTCCCCTCAATAGAAAAGTGCATATAAAAACAAAGCAGCGAGGAAACACAAGTCACGGAGGGATCTGGAAGACATGATGCGGAGTGAAGTTAGTCAAGCACAAAAGGACAAATACTGTATTTGTTGACTGCAAAAGGCACACGGAGCAGAATGGTCACAAGCTCAAGCTTGTAGGGCATCCAGTCTCCTGGCTGGGGAACAGACAGCCTGAAAAAGAGCTGGACCAGGACCAGTTAACCACACAGCATGCACTATAGGTAAGTACAATGTAGGTAACTTGGCCAGAGGGCGTCTTACAACTGGGATCACATGGATGGGGATGGGGGGATGCTGTCTGCTGAGTAGTAGCCATGTAAATCTGGGGTGAAGTCCCCTGGAAAGGGAGGCAGCCCTGTCAAAGGGATGAGGCTTACTCATGGAAGGGGCAGCACTAGAGAGGAGAGAGGGAACCATCACCTTTGGGGGAATATAGGTGCATGTCTGTTGAGGGGAGAGAAGGGAGAGCTGACCTCCAGGTGAGGGGAGGAGAGACTGAGGATGTTCTTGGAAACACACACATTTAATGGTGTGCAGCGGTCGGGCAAAATTGACCTAGGGCATCAGGGGGAGTCCCAGGAACTCGGGCCAGTTGCCAGGGAATGCTGAGACACTGAATCCTGGATCTTCAGGCATATAGCATGCTCCACAGGCTGCATCAGTGAAACCCCATACGGGAACTCCACTTAGTGAACTGGACTCTTCCTCTTCCCTTTTGACCCTCTTCTTCACAAAGCATGATGTCTAATTCCAAGGATTGGTCTCTCATCATCTCGTCAAATGAGGTCTCATCATTTTTGCTTCTAAGAAGCATTCTGGTTGTACTTCCTCCAAGATTAATTTGCTTGTTCTTCTGTCAGATCATGGTTCTTCTAATATTCTTCATGAAAACTATCATTCAACTGTACCAATTTTCTATGGCTTTGCTTATATGTTATTCAGATTTATATTCAGATGAGGCAAATAAAACTACCATGGCTTGGGTCAGATGCACATTAATCCTCCAAGTGATATCCTTTTGTTCAACACTTTAAAGTGCAGCACATTCGTCTGATGCAAGAGGTCATTTGATTACTTGTCTCCATGAGAATTGAGTGTGAATCCAAGTGGATTAATTACTGTAAAATTAACTTTTCTGTACAAGAGGGACAGTTTCACATGCATGATAGCAATATTTTAAATTAGCAACTACTCAAGATAATCAAACATTTATGCTTGTTTTCATTGTTTCTATTTTTATAGATAAGCCAGTAAAATTTTTAAAAATCAGGAGGAGTCAAGAGAGCGTCCAGGTAGACTTACCCACCTGGTGCTCCTGATGTTAGATCAGAAAATTAATAGGTAAGCAGGCCAGTATTTTTTCAGCTAGCTGCTAAAAACAGATTCAGTGTACTAGGGTCTGGTTCAGGCCACTGCCTGGGATTTTCACCCATGGAACAATTCAAGAACTCGCTCTAAGTTCACTGTGTCTGCCCACGGGCTCCACTAATCCCTCGCCAGTTCCAGCAGCACGGCATCCACCACTCCTTCCTACACGCAAGATCTGAGACCCACGGTGTGCAGTAATATCTCTGGGTTGCTGTCTAAAGGTGGTCATAATCCCAGGCTTGTGGAGAGCCTCTGAAAATGAGCCAAAAGACCTCACACCGTAGTTCCCCTCTTTCCCATCCTCCCTGCTCCTGCATTCTCGGACTTTGCATCTCCTGTCCTGTGGTAGTTACATAATCTGGTGTCAATTTGAGGATTAAGAGTATAGGGGTAGAGTCTAATCTGTCAATCAGGGTATAGCGAATGAGGCCTCTGTGTGGGCATGGCCTTCTTCTGAGGAGAAGCTACATGGACCTACCCTGATGTAGCCCTAGGAGTTGGAGAAGCCATGTGCAGACTCCTGCCAGGGCTAAGATGCTTACAATGTCACTGGATTCACAAGACTTCCCACCCACTGGCCTGTGTTTTGTGAGTCTGAAGAGGACTTTATAGATTGGTAACAGACATAATGGCTAATATTGGACTTATGGACTTGATCTGGACTGGGCTGGGATGTTTTCCCAATATTCTTGATATTCAATTGCTTTGTGTATAAAGCTCTTTCTTATACAAACATGAGTGTCCATGAATTTGTTTCTCTAGTCTACCTAGACTAACACACCTCCCGATCCAGGAAAGAATGGAGTGACTGCATTGGCCATCCCCTTTCCCCTTCTCTCCAGGTCCACACCTGCATGTTTGGCTAACAATAGATAATAAGACACTAATTTGCAACAATTTAAGAGCCCCTGGGATATTTACCAGTGACAGAGCGCAGGACCCTGGAGCAAAGCTTGCAGAGCTGTGCAGAGAGAATGATACAGGAGTGCAGTGGGGGTAGAATTCAGATCCAGTTGGCCCAAAACCCACTTGACTATTCTGTTCACCCTTCCTTGGGGAACAGAACAGAACAGCCTTGAAACCAGGGCACACCACAAGCCCATTATATTAAAAAAAAAAAAAAAAAGCAGACATTGATCTGCCACATAAAGAAATCTTCAGAATGCTTCATAGAGTAGCACAGGATATGAGGGAAGCAATTCAGAATAAGGATGCAATGGTGTAGGGGACATGTAGTCCATGATAGAGCACATGAAGTCCACCATAGAGGGGATGAAGTCCACACACCAAAGGGAAATACAAGAAGTAATGGATGAAGTAACAGAAGGGAAAACAAGATAACGAACCACACGAACAGAATAAAAGACACGGAGAATAGTACCAGCAATCTTGAGGACAATCAGGCAGACTTCAACATAAGGGAAAGACAGTCCAACAAACCAATCAAAGAAGCAGAAGAAAACTTGAGAATCATGACATATGCTATGAAGATGAACAGTGTTCAAATTATTGGTCTAACAGAACAAGACACAACGAAGAATTCAACAGCTCAAATAGCGAGGGAATTCCTGGAAGCAATCTCTCCCACTTTAATGAATGAGAATCAGACATTCATACAGGATGCAGAGAGGACACCAATTAGACTAAACCCCAGGAAGAAATCACCAAGGCACATAATAGTTAAATTATACAATTTCTAGGAAAAAGAGAAAATGTTTTGAACAGCAAGAGCAAAAAAGGTGGTCACATACAATGGTGCTCAGTTAAGAATATGCTCAGACCTATCAGCAGATACCAGGAAGAGGAGGAAAGAATGGAATAACATCTTCAGAAAGCTGAAAGAAAAAGATGCCAACCTGAGTCTTCTATCCTGCCAAACTATTAAGATAAAAGGTGAGGTGAGAGGCTTCCCAGACAAGGAGAAGCTTAAAGAATATGCCATAAGATACTCAACCCTGTGGAAAATCCTTGCCAACTCACTGTGGTCATAAGACCAACATCTACCAAGCACAAAGAGGAAACCTCCATAGAGTGCAATCAAGAAGTCAACAGGCAGAAAACAACTATCAAGATAAACTTACCTCAGTGGGAAAAGAAGGCAAGAATGAAGCCCCCACATAAACACACAACACTGTTATGAAGAGATAAGAAAATACCCAACACAAAACTTATGACAGCAATGAATCCACAGATGGTGGTAATAACTGGAATGTCAACAGCCTGAATTTGTCCATTAAAAGACAAATGTTAGCAGACATGCTCAGAAAACATAACCCATCAATCTGTTGCATGCAAGAGACACATCTTAAGCTTACAGGCAAAAAATAGACTAAGAAAACAAACGCTGGCAGAAAGTATACCAGGCAAACCGCAACTTAAATAATGCAGGGGTTGCAATCCAAATCTCTGACAAAATTGGCCTAAAGATTCAAACCCCAACAAGATCCAAGGATGGGCACTATATAATCCTCAAAAGATTGGCAAGCTAAGAACCAGTGTGCATAATAAATATATATGTGACTAACCAGAGACCCAAGAAATTTGTCAAGCAAACTATTCAAAAGTTGGGAGAAAAAATCAAAGACTCAACAATCATAGTAGGCGGCTTTAATGCACCACTATCAGAGAAAGATGGATCACTGGGAAAAAATCTCAGCAAGGTGACTAAAGAACTCACCACTACAGTCTAGCGACTAGACTTGATAGACATGTATAGAGCTCTCCATCCAAATGCAAAAAAATCGTATTCTTTTCAAGTGCACCTGGCTCATTTTTGAAAATAGACCACATGCTGGGACACAAGATGAGCCTGAGTAAATTCACTCAGGCATCCCTCTCAGATCACCACACCATAAAGCTGGATATGAACAAAAGGATGACCAGAAAAGCAAGGGCAAACAATTGGAGGATGAATAATGATCTTTTACTACACGAATGAGTATAAGTCCAGATTAGAGAGGAAATTAGGAAGTTTCTAAAAATAAATGAGAATATGAATACAATGTACCAAAACCTATGGGATACAGCAAAAGCAGTTATCAGAAGTTTGAGAGTGATTAATGCATATATGAAAAAGAAAGAGAGACTTGTGACATACACTATCACAAAATCCCCAACAACTAGAACAGAGTCAACAGAACAACCCCTCAAATGCAAAAGAAAAGAAATAATAAAAATCAGGGCATTGTTAAACGAGTGCGAAGACACAAGAAAAATGCAAAAAATCAATGCAGCAAAACTGATTCTTTGAAAGGATCAAGGAATTGACTGACAGCTGGTAAAGCGAACCAAGGAAAGGAAGGAACAAACAAACAGTAATAGCCAAAATGAGGGTTGAAAGTGGGGAAATCACAATAGAGCCCAATGAAATTACAAGGATAGTCACAAAGTACTGTGAAAGTCTATATTCCAATGAATTCAACAACATGGAAGACATGGACAAATACTTGGAAAAACAATCCTTCCAATATTATCCCAGATAGAGGTCAAGAACCCCAATAGGCCCATAGCAAAAGGAGAAATATATATTTAGGTCTTAAGAAACTACCAACAAAAAAGCTCCTAGACCAAACAGCTTCACAGGAGAATTCTACAAAGCATTCAGGAAAGAGCTGGCATTGATTCTCCACAAATTATTCCAAAACATAGATAGAAAAGGATGTCAAACTCCCAAACTCATTCTACAAAGCCAGTATAACTTTGATACCCAAAAAGGGCAAGGATCACACAGCAATAGAGAACTACCAACCGATAATCTCTAATGAAGATAGATGCAAAAATCCTTAACAAAATATTGGCTAATAGAATGTAAAAGTATATAAAACATATCATCCATCATGATCAGGTGGGATTCCTTTCAGAGACGCTGGGATGGTTCAAAATCCAAAAGTGCATACACATAACCCATCACATTGATAAGGAAAAGGATAAGAATGACATGATACTATAAATAGCTGCAGAAAGAGCATTTGACAACATTCAACATCCATTCCTAATTAAGACATTTAAGCAGATAGGAATGCTGGCAGTGATAGAGCAACATGAAAGAGTGTTAGGATACAAGATCAGCAAACAGAAATGTATTGGTTTTCTATACACATCATATAAACCATGGAAGATGAGATCAAGAAAGTGGTACCTTTCACAATGGCCAAGAACAAATGGAAATATCTAAGGATATATCTAACAAAAAAAGAAGACTTATACAAGGAAAACTACAAAACCCTACTACAAGAACTGGAAGCAAACCCCACAAATTCAAGACTATCCAATGCTCACGGATCAGAAGACTCAATATAGTAAAGATGTCAATCTTACCCAAGGCACTAATATAAGTTTAACACTATCCCAATTCAAACACCAAGAACCTTCCTCAAAGAATTAGGAAAACTGATCACCAACCTCCTATGGAGAGGGAAGAAGACCAGAATTAGAAGAGAACTCTTCAAGAAGAAGGACAGAGTCAGAGTGCTCACTTGACCTGACTTTAACAACTCCTATACAGCCACAGCGGTCCAAACAGCATAATATTGGAATAGTAACAGATATCAGCCCAATGGAAAAGAACAGAAAACCCCAAAATAAAACCATCAGCATTTACACAACTGATCTTCAACAAGGGCCCATAAAGCATCAAGTTGGAGGTAGATGCTCCAATGTTTATTGCAGTGTAATTCACAATCGCAAAGAATTGGAAACAACCTAAATTTCCATCGATAGACCAGTGGATTAGAAAACTCTGACACATACGCACAATTGAGTACTATATATCTCTTAAAAGCACTGATGGAGCACGTTGTCTCATGGGAAGAGTTGGAGGAAAGTATGCTAAGCAAAGTTAGCCAATCACAAAAGAACAAGTATAACAGGAGTCCACTGAGGTAAGTATAATCAGCACAGTAGGTAGAGAAGAAAAGCCACTTATCTCACACTATATGGCTTGAGGTACAAGCAATTGGGCAGGGGACAAACCAAACCCAAGGTTGTACATGTAATTCCATCACGAAGAAGGAGAAAGGGGGTGGGTGGGAGGAGGGAGGGAGGGAGAAAAGAGGGAGACAATGGTCTTGGGGGAGCAGAGCACTAATCCATCCAGGGGAAGTATTCTTTATGTCTTCACAGAAATGGAAGTGTGAGTGCAAGCCCCACCACAGCGTGCCAAACCTAGTGGATGACATAACCACATGGAGCAACTCGCGGACAGAGAGGTCTAAAGGGCCAGCCACAATAAGAGCCAAAGTGACCCCGTCCCTAGAAGTATGTGCTATGGAGGACAACACTAAACCTACAGGTTGGGGAGAAGGGCCGGCTTGCCATGCCCACACAGAAGCAAACCAAGAAGGAAAAAGAGAGAGTGAAGGACAGACACCCCCCCCCACCCCATACAGGAACACCAAGCCCTGCGGACGACGTCCCCGCACAGAGCTGCTAAGGCACAGAGAGGAGGCCTGTCGGGCAGACAACAGCTCAAAATATGATGTGCCCTCCCTGAAGCATACTGGGACAGAGGACAATACTGGAGACACATGGCAGGGAGTTTGTCCTGTCTGACACCCCCCACCTCCCCAATGGGAAGAACCAAGAAGGGATCATGACGATCAGCCACGGGAGAAAAGCAAATCAAAGAGCCCCTAGGGAGCCCTCAAAATAGACGTCAGGCTAGAGGGGCAGTTCCTGAACCCCTTGACCTTTGGGAAGATAGTCATAAAGGTCAGCATACAGATATGGAATTATATGTTCTTTTTCAGGGTTTTTTTCTTATTCTCTTTTTATTTGATCTTTTGTTTTCTTTTTGTTTTGTCTGTTATTATTGTTTTGCCTACCTATATAAGAATGGCATGGGAAGCAAGCCTGAGCAGAAAACATCAAGATCGATGGTTCTGGAGGGACTTGGGGGAAGGAGGAGGCAGGGGAAGAGAGCAGTGAGCAAACAACACCATAGACAGGGGACAAAACAGAAAATGAAAATCAACAACGCAGAGGATGTAGAGATCCTGGTGGTGCTGTAGCAACAGCAATCTAGCAGAGAGAAATTACTAAGAAGAAGAAGAAGGCTGAGCATGATGGTGGGCAGAAGGAAGGTAAAAGTAAACAGAGGAAAGATCTAGGAAGCAGAGCAATGGACAGAGATATAACCATAGGTATGTATATGTAAATAAATTAATTCATAAAATAGAGGTATTGGCCTATGTACATATATTTTTATGACAATACATTGAGGAAGTGGAAGGACTTTGGGCCTCTGCTCAAGCCCTCCTTCAACATAAGAACACTTTGTTCTAACAACTTGGCATTCTGTGATGCTCACCTTCCCAACATGATCGCTGAAGTCAAATGTGGTGAAGACAGCTGATGGTGCCCAGCTATCAAAAGATACAGCATCTGGGGTCTTAAAGATTTGAAGTTAAACAATTGGCTATCTAGCAGAGAACCAACAAGCCCACATGGTAAAAGCACACCAGGCTGTGTGATTATGAGGTGTCAACTGGATCAGGTAACAGGCATCAGAAGACCCAAAACAAATAATCATATTGTTGAGAATGAGGGGGATTGGAGCAGAGATCCCAAACCCATCTCTGGACAATGGGATATCCCCTTACAGAAGGGACACAAGAAAAGGATGAGTCAACCAGGGTGAAGATGAAACACACAATATTTTTCTGGTTCTCTGAGGCTTCCTCAACCCCTACTATCATGTCCCCAGTCCTGCCTTTCAGTTCTGGCTAGAACAGAGCATCTACACTGGTACAGATAGGAGCTCATGACACACGGACTCCAGGTCAGGTAAACCCCTTAGGAACAGAAATGGGAATAGTGATACCAAGGGAATAGTGGGACTGGGAATAGTGATACCAAGGCGGAAGATGGGCTGAGATGGACTGAGAAGATGAGAAGATGGGCTGAGATGGGGGAGAAGAGGGAACCGATCAAAATGAAGGATGCATAATCCCCCACCCCCACCCTAAAGGGGATAAAAACAGAAACATGGGTGAAGGGAGACAGCAGTCAGTGAAAGATATGAAAATCATAATTTATAATTTATCAAGGGTTCATGAGGGTGGGAGAGTGGGGAACGAGGGGAAAAGAGGAGCTGATACTAAGGGCTCAAACAGAAAGTAAATGTTTAGAAAAGATGGTGGCAACATACATACAAATATGCTTGATACAATTGATGTATGGATTGTGATAGTTGTAAGAACTGCAAGCACCCCCGATAAAATGATCTTAAAAAGTTTTCTTTTAATCTATGCACAGTCTGGTGTACTTTTTATTTCTAGGTATTTATTTTCCTATTTTTCTTTTATTGCAGACACTTGCATTATATTGTCAGTATTCATTCCTACCAAATTAGATGCATGTGTACACAGAGATGTTTATATATTTGTATATACAACCTTTTTGCATGCTTGTTATAGCCTTTTAGTTTTCTTTACTAATTTTTGACACATTGAAACAAGAAACAATATTTATACAGAATGAGTTGTTATCTTTTCTCTGGGGTTACATTCTTTGTGTTGTGGATAAAATTTTTCCCCTCTAAATTATATACATAGTGGATCGGATTGGATAGCATGTATAAAATGTATGAACATTTATATTTATTTTTATTTTACTTTGGATTTTGAGTACCAAATTACTATAGAACCTATAGTCATATACCTTTTACCCAGAAGAATAGATGCTTAACCCAAATAAAATGTGTTGAAACATGTCTGTCATTAATAGATGGTTGCAGAAAATTTACCTTGGTATAATAAATGGTGCATTAAAAGAGGCCCACCTTTTCATATTGAATCTAAGGTTAAATAAAATAAAATAATATTATATGTTGCTTCTATAATTGTAATAATTGTCTTAAACAAAACAGCAATTGTGAGAATAGAACAGGATTGGGAAATACTTTGTTGTGTTGTGCATCGTGCCCCTGAGAGTCAGAGCTGGCTGAATGGCACTGCAGCAACAGCGCATGTATAATACCACATGAGAAATACGAAACAAAGTCCTGCCTGTGCTACAGATGTGTGTCACTAACCTGTGGCTTGCCACAATCACATTGTTCCTGACCTTCCAGAATTCCATTGCCACAAACCGCATGGTCTTGTCTTCCTTGGATTGCCACCTTCGAAGCTATTTGATTTTGAAGACATACAAATTCAGGCCCTCCAACTATATTTTTAAATTCATCCAGGCTGCAACTGCTAAAAAACTTTACACCACGGGAATGTCTAAAATTAAATTATATTCATTAGATAAATGGAATAAAGTCATCACAGCGAATTTTAGATTATATGACAATCTTCATTATTTCCTAAATATGTAATATATTTTTGCTTTTTCTCATACATATTACAAGATAATATTTTACTTTCCATACTCCATAAATCTATTGACATGTGCTTTGTTATAAAAGCATTTATTATAAAATCCAAGTACCTGTATTATCATCTCCTGAGTTAGTTCTTTTCTTCCTTTTCCCATATACTTCTGGCTTGAACTTATTTTTATTAGGCTCTATTTATTCATATTTCTTTACTTACCTACAATCACTTAACTGTTTAAACTTCTATAACACAAACTGGACAAAAGTGGTGATAATTTGATGAGTACATTAAGCAAGTCCTTATCAAGGTATCAATTTCCAGGTGATAATTTGATGAGTACGTTAAGCTAGTCCTTATCAAAGTATCAATTTACTTGCTAACCCTGAAGTTTTCCACAAGGTGTCTAAACAACCAATTAAGGTCTTCTCTTTAAACTGTCAAAATAACTAATCCTTCTTCAGGGAAACATATCCAGTCCAATTTACCATAAGCAGTTCCTTTTCTACATTCTTCCTTTTATTTTGTTCTATACTTTATAATTAGTGTAAGCTGTTCTTGCTTATTCTTTTGTCCACTTTTAAATGACATTTTCTTTCCATGATGGAGCAATATGAAGTATTTTAAATATACTTCTGAACCATTAGAAGAGAAATGAACAAAACTCCTGGGAAAGAGCAATCTGAATATGCAATCATTTCTAGCTAATTCCAGCTCTCAATTCTAGTAACTTCCATAAATTCATAATCAATGTCTACACTTTTATGTAATATTAAATGTAGAACTATTAAGCACATTTCTCTACAACAATATAGACTCATTCTGTTTATTAAATTATAAATAAAATATATTCAGAAAAGAACTCTAGTTATATGCAAGATATATATCAAAGACTACATATTTTTCAGAAATAAGATATATATTTGATAAAAATAACATCTTACATTGCCTCGGGATTCATTATACATGTATTTCCTGAACAGTAACACTTGTAGATGTCATCATATGTCAATCCCAGATTCACTGCAAGCAATTGTGTCATAACGACTGAAAATTCCTCCAAAGTTGTCATTTTAGGATACTAATCAGAAAAAAAGAGCACAGTCAAAGATTTTTGACCCTATAACCTAAACTCTAACATAAATACAAAATTAAAAACTAGTCAGTCAAAGAAAAAAGTTATAAGTATTAAAAAATAAATAAATCTTTTTGCTTCAGTTGAATATTTTTTAGAGTTTTCATATAATAGGATTAATACTGTCAAATATTGGGGCTTTTAAAAATTAATTTTCAAAAGCCTGAAATTATTTTTGGGACATAGGATATTTTTTCCAGTGAGTACATGATTTTTCAAGAGAAAGAGTGACTTTCTTGTCCCATAAACAGAGTCACAAACACTCACGGGCTGTTCTCCCTGTCTTACAGGGTCACCCCGAGGTGGGATCGACTCCGTGTCAGTGAGCAGACGAATTTTCAATTTATCGTTTGGAGAAATAGATTGTGAAGTGCCGAATTCACAATAAAAGTTGATCTCAAAAAAGCAATTATAGGAGCAGTGCTTTTTATTTTTTTTAAGTTTCCAGGTATAATAGGCAACATCTTTTGAGCTGCACATATTTTATCTTAATAAATAATATTTGAGACTTTAGGAAAAATAACAGTTGAGTAGGTATAAGTCCTCAATCTCACCCAACCGCACAAAGGACCAAAAAGTACAAAGCTTCAATAGCCAGGACAAAAATTCAATATACAGCCCAGATGAATTCTCAATAAATGGAAAATATAATGTTGTAAGATCTACAGTGGGGCCCAAATTAATAATGACGACCATATGGTAGAGAAGCAGATTTTCTACAAGAGGCCTGCTCCCCTTCTTCTTGGTACCATGACCCACAGATGGTTCCAGAGAACATCAGTATTAACATCGTGTGCCCCAAAGAATGGATGGTTTGCCAATATTAAACAAAACTTTAGCTCTGGATGAAATTAACAAAACATACAATTTTCCCGATGAACCATTAAAGGTGTTCTTAATCAAACTTTTTGGTGCCTGTAATAGATAGCAGCTGTAATTCCAGTAAACATACATAATGCCTCAGTAGGGAAAATAATCTTATCTCTAATGAAGAGTGTTGTTGTTAGGGGCCATCATGTCTGTTGTGATCTTATGCGCAACAGAATGAAAAACTGCATGATCCTGGGCCATCCTTACAATTGTTCCTGTGTCTGAGCTCATTGCTGCAGCCACAGTGTCAACCCATTTCATTGAGGACCTTTCTCTTTTGTTCGCTGACACTCTACTTTATGGAGCATGATGTCCTTCTCCAGCGACTGGTCTCTCCTTATAATATGTCCAACGTATGTAAGATAAAGATTGTCCATGCTTGCCTCTCACGAGCAATCTGGCCGTACTTCATCCAAGACAGATCAGTCCTTTGACCAGTCCATGATACTTTCAATTTTCTTCTCCAGCACCCTAATTCAAACACATTGATTCTTCTTCAGTGTTCCTTATTCAAAGTCCAACTTTCACATGTCTTTGAGGCAATGGAAAATACCATGGCTTGGAACAGTAGCATCTTAGTCCTCAAAGTATTATCTTTGCTTTTCAATTCTCTAGAGAGTTCTTATGCAGGTTTACCTAATACAATACATCATTTGGTTTCTTTACTGATACTTCCAAAAGCATTGATCATGGATCCAAACAAAACAAAATTTTTGACAACTTCAAACTTCTCTCCGTTTATCATGTTGTTACCTATTGGTCTAGGTGTAAGGACTTTGGTCCTTGTTACATTGAGTTGTAATCCATTCTGAAGGCTGCAATGATTGATGACCTGCATTAGCACGTGCTTCAAGTGCTCCTTACTTTCAGCATGCGAGGTTGTGTCATTGGCATATCCCAGATTGTTAATAAGAATCCCTCCAATCCTGTGGACACATTCTTCTTTATATAAGCCAGACTCTCTGATTATTTGCCCAGCATACATACTGAACACGTAAGGTGCTAGGATACAACCCTGATTTTAAGCCATGTGATTTTCCCTTTTTCTGTTTGCACAACTGCTTCTTGATCCATCTACAAGTTCCACATGAGCACAATGAAGAGTTCTGGTATTCCCATGCTTGTGAAGGTTATCCATAGTTTATTATGACCCAAAGAGTTGAATGCCTTTTCCTGGTCAGTACAACATAAGTAAATATCTTTCTGGTATCCTCTGCTTTGAACCAAGGTCCACCTGACATCAGCAAATGATATCCTTTGTTCTACATCATCTCCTGAATTCAGACTGAACCAGCCATTCCTTGTCAGTGTACTGCTGCAATTTCTTTTGAATGAACTTCAGCAAAATTTTACTTGTGTTGTGATATCAATGATATTGCTCTATAGATGGAGTGATCTGTTTGGTCATCTTTATTTGAAGTGGGTATAAATAGGGATCACTTTCAGTCAGCTGGCCAGGCAGCTGTCGTCCATATGTCCTGACATTGTGCTATTAACCTAGTCTTTTTCCAGAATATGTTGCTGTCAAAAACAACAAATAGTGGGGGAAATTATGTGAGCTGACATATAACAAAATTTAAAATACTAATGTTCTGACCTCAACATTACAACACACACACACACAATGAAATGGAAAGGCTTCCTCAAATTAGCAGTGTACGCAGTGGAATGACTAACTGCAGATGGCGACTAAAGGAAGATAGATGTGAAATAGAACAAAATTCATGGAATAGACAGACTCTGAATTCTAGAAATCAGCTCAAAACATAAAACATCTGGGAAAGCAAAATGAGTTATGAACCTGGAAACTAGGTAGAAAAATTTTTCTCACATTACTGAGTGACTCTCTCTTCCCTAACACTCAGAAGTAAGTGGTAGGTCAAAGTTCCCAGACATAGACTGAACAACCAACTAAACTTTGAACTGTTCTCATTTCTCAAGAGGCTAGTGAAACCACCTACTTTCACTAAAGGCCTACTAGAAAATAGTGGACACTTCTGGGACCCCCCCATAGAGGTCAGAATACCTGGTTGGCACCAGGTTTAGGGTTTGCACAATTTGGATAAACAAAGCTAAAATGTAAGATCTAGTGGTGCTTTCATACATCAAATCAATTTGCAAGATAAAATCTTTTCATAGCTCTGATCAGTGCTGTAAGAAACATCTTGACAGAGCATCAGTTGCCGGTTGATCTCCCCAAGGAAGAGTCCCATCATCAAAGAGCAAGAGACAAGAAAGGAGGCTGACAGAGCCATTTATCTCTCCGCCCTTCAATTAATTCCACACGTGTTCATTGGCCAGGCTGGCACAATAAACATACCTATCACAATCCACCCCTTGCCAACTTGGCACCTGAACACAATTTTTCCGTCATATATAATTTCCGGACATTAACAAAATCACACTTCTACTTAACATCAAACTTCTATCAGACATATAAATGGAAACACACTGAGTCCAATTGTATCTGATATATCATACATGAACAAAAGACAGATATTCAATAAGCACATATAAAGAAAATAAACTGACAATCAGAAACCTCATTTTTGCAACTGATCATGTGGTCAACTGATAGGTAGAACTTCCTTCTTCTACTACCCATTCTGTATTACCTTTGCCCTCGGCAAGCACCTCAGTTGGCAGTTGGTTGTTTTTTGGCCTGGTGGGGTGACCCAGACCTTCATTCCTGAGGGTTCTGGGTCATTAGATGTCCTGTCAAGAATAGGTTGCTGTAACTTACCATTTACTTTAATCACAGGTTTTGGTAGTGCTAAGTAAGAGTCAGCCTACAGTATCTCCTGGATTCCAGACACAGACATATTCTTCTTTATCTCCATTATATAGCACCTGTCCAATTTCTCCTTGGTAATCAGGATCAATCACACCACTCAGTACAGTGACACCCTTCCTGACCTGTTGATCCAAAGGCATGAGAAGCCCAAAGTGGCCAGGGGGCAATCTCAGCTGCTAGTTCAGTGGAATCCGTGCTGTATTTCCAGGTGGGAGAGTTCCTTCCTTTGGGATCAGGAAGTAAAAGTGCTGCAAGTGGATCACTAGGAGTTCCTGGACCCATGAATTCTGGTTATTGGAGACACGTCACCATATATTGGCAGCTGGTTTAGAGGGTATACAGCTTCCTGGAGAACATTGCCCCAGCCCACAAGTTGTTGCCACCTAGCTGGTGCCATAATTGTGTCTTTAGGAGCCCATTACATCATTCTATCGAGCCAGCTGCTTCAGGATGATGAGGAACGTGATACGACCAGTGGATTCCATGGGAATGGGTCCATTGCTGCACTGCATTTTCTGTGAAGTGAGTTCCTTGATCTGAAGCAATGCGATGTGGGATGCCATGCCAGTGGATGAGGCATTCTGTAAGCCCATGAATGGCAGTTTTGACAGAAGCATTATGTACAGGGAAGGCAAATCCATGTCCAGGGCAGGTGTCTATTCCAGTAAGAACAAAATGCTGCGACGAGTTTCGTGTTTTGCTCTTGTTTTCATTGAGTTTCTTTCCTGATGATCTGTCTTTCCTAGAGTGTGGGGTGCCACGAAGTCTCCCACTGTTATTGCTGTATTGTAATAATTTCACTCTTCAGCTCTGAGTTTTAGTAATGTATTTTGAGGGTTTTTCACTGGATTGTATACATTTATTAGGGTTACATTTTCTTGTTTACTGTTTTTTTCATCACTGTGTATGACTTGTTGCCTCATGTTGGATCTTGAAATCCATTTTGTCAGAAATCGATATTGCCACTCTGCTTTTTTGGTTGCCATTAGCTTGGTAAGTTTTTCTCCTTCGATTTTTCAGTCTAGTTTTGTCTTTGTGTTTAGGGTGTATTTCCTGTACGCAGCATATTAATGTCTTGTTTTCTTATCCAGTCTGCCACTCTGTCTTTTGCTGGTGCATTTAATTCATTCACATTTGTTATCATTATTGATATGTGTGGGTTGGTTGATGCCATTTTGCTGTGTGGTATTATTTTATATGTGTAGTTTAATGGTTTTCCTAATTCTTCCTATGTTGATGTGTTGTTCTGAATACTGTGTTTAATGTGCTGCCTTCCTGGGGTTGTTGTCCTGTACACTGATCTGATTTCATTCTGAAATGGTTATTAATTCTCTGTCCAAAGTACTCCCTCAGAGGATAAAAAAGAAAACTCTGTGACTAGGAAAACAGTCATTTGCAACCAGACAAGGGACTAATCTCATCTCTAAAATCTACAGAAAATGCAATATTTGAATAGGAAAAAAATGACCCAATTATAAAGTGGCAAAGGACATAAACACGATTCAACATAAAGAAGTGACATCAAAATTACTAAAAAATATGAAAACATGCGCATGATGAGATATCACATTACACCAACAAAGACAGCCCAATTTTAAAAAGAAAAATGCTTCAGAGAGTGGAGAGAGACTACCCCAATCACACACTGATGGTAGATCTATAAACATGTATAACCACTGTGGAAGGTGATGTGGTGCTGCTTGAAACAAGGGAATAAAAATTTCAGATGATCCATCAATACCTCTGCTGGGAACATACCCTAAAATATTAAAACTAACACTGACAGACGTATGCACTCCCTGACCCATCACAGGTTTGGTCACAACAGCAAGAAATTGCAAACAACCCAAGTGCCCATCCACTGAAGAATGGATAAAGAAACTTTGGTGTATATACACACAGTGGGATCGTATGAATGGCTAAAACACAGTGACAAAATAATTAAGTACCCCATGACATGGATGGACCTCAAGATCATTATGGTGACTAAATATAGAAAATCACAAAAGACAAATATATTATGAGACAACTACTCTACAGACAAAAATTAAGACAAAGACTTAAATACCAAAATGGAACTCACTAGTCTAAGCTAAAAAATTTGGAAGAAAGCTACCTAGCCAATTGGACTAGAAGAGATCCTTATTTATGCCCATTCCAAAGAAAGGTAGCCCCACAGAATACAGAAATTATTGAACAATATCATTGATAATTGGTATCATATACAAGGAAAATTTTGCTGAAGCTCAAGGGATATCATTACTGACATCAGATGGATCCTGACCGAAAGCAAGAAATATCAGGGGGGGAAATGTTGTTTTATTGGTTCTGAAAACTGTGTGAATCATAACCAACTATGAATAGTATTGTGAAGCATGGGTATTCTAGAACACTTCACTGTGTTCATAAGGAACCTATACATGGTCCAAAAGCTGAGTGTGGGAACTGAACAAGGGAATACTAGCTACCTATTTTAAATCAGGAAAGGCGTGGGTCACCATATTTACTCAATCTATATGCTGAACAGATAATTTGATAATCTGGACTGTATGAAGAAGAATACTGTGTCAGGATTGGAGGAAGGCTGAAAAACCACTTTCTATGCAGGTGGCACAATTCTGCCTGCTGGATGTGAGTAAGTACTGGCTTTCTTGACAAGCAAGGGTGTAAGTCTTCTATATGTATTTTAATTTAGTGTAAAGAAAACAAACATCCTCACAACTAGAACAATAGAAAGCCTCACGCTGAACAGAAAAAATAAGATTAAAATTGAGGATTTCATCTTGTTTAGATACAGATTCAATTTCATTTAAACTGTAGTCAAGAGATGAAATGACATATTGCATTGGGTACATGTGCTGCACATATGTGTCGAAGAGCAAAGTTGTCACTTGGAGGACTAGGGGGCAACTGACCTAAGCAATGGTATTTTGATTTTTGACAGACTCACATGCATGTGAAAGTTGGACACTCAATGAGGAAGATCAAGGAGAATTGATACAGTTGAGGTGTGATGCTGGCAAACATCAATTTAAGTGCCACATAGAGTAACTCTGCCTTGAAAGAGCACAACCAGAATGTTCCTGAGAAGCAAGGCTGGCAAAACTTCATATCCAGTACACTGGACACATTATCAGAGAGACAAGTCCCTGGAAAAAGGCACCAAGTTCAGTAAAGTAGCAAGACAATGAAAAAGAAGACCCTTAACAAGATAAATCCACAAAATGGTTGCAAACATAATAACCATTGTGAGCATGGTGCAGGACTGACCAGTGTTCTGTTCTGTTGTACATAGTGTCACTAGGAGTCATAACTTCCTTAATAGCATCTAACAACAACTACCAAAAGGAACAGACATTATTGGTTACCAAGTAGAGGAAGCCAAGGGAGGGGAGACAATACAATATAATACAGGATTGAAACGTTTTGACTTGGATGAAAGGGAAGATGATGACCATAAGAAGAAGAGTATTCAAGAAGGTGGGGGAGGGTAATATTAAAGAGGGGCAATATAGATGAGTGGTTTGAACAGTTGAATGCAGAGTTGGTGGTCTGAAATGTAAACCTCCCACTAATTCATAATATTAAAAAATAATAATAAAATAAAAAATACTTAGAATTGAATGAACAACTCAACAACTCAAAGAAATATTTTAAAAATCAGCAAACCAGGTGTACAAATATCAGAAGAAATTATAAAATGTATTCCAACCAGAAATAAATGAAATGGAAAACAGAAAAGCAATAGGGATGTAATCAACAAAACAAGAAATTGGCTTTTTGCAAAAGATTGATGAAATTGGCAAGCCTTTATGTGGACTGACAAGAAAATAACAAAGGGCCACAATTTGAAATGAAAGTGGAGTCTCTGCAGCTAATACAACAGATATTAAAGGGAACATTAAAGTGTCATGCATAAGTCTTTGCCAATATTTGATAATGTAGATGAAATAAACAAAATCAGATGCCTACAACCAACATAAACAGACTCAAGAGGAAACAGAATGGTCCATGTGAAGAGATTTAATCTGTTATAAAATTTTCTTCCAGTAATAATAATGAACCAAGATTTGGATCAGATTGCATAACTGGATATCACACAAACATTTAAAGAAGAGTTTATACCAATCTTGCACACAGTCTTCTAAAATTAGAGAAGAGGAAGAAATACTCCCTAACAATTCTTATAAAGCCCTCATTACCCTGACACCAACACCAGAGAAATAAATAAGAAAAGACAATTACAGACTAATATCCTTTATGAATATAGATGGAAATTTTTTTCAACAAATGACTAGCAGAGGAAAGCCAACAGCATATTTTAAGAGTCACATAACATGATCAAGTGAGATTTTATTCAAGGAATAAAAGGCTAACTGAAGATTAGAAAATCAGTCAATGCAATACACCACATAAATAGGAAAAGAGTTAATGAAAAGAACCTTATAATCATCACTATTGATGTAAAAAATACATTTTATAAAATTCAAAAACCTATCCTGCTAAATCCTGAGGAATGGAAGGAATGCTCTTCAACATGATTAAGGATACCCAAACAATCAACAATTAGACCTATTGGGAAAATATTGAAAGAATCCCCCTTGAGATAATATATAAGACACAAAGGCCTGTTTTTCATGTCCCCTATCAAATGCTGCATTTAAATTTCTAAATAAAGACAGTTTTTAAAATTTTTAAGTATCCAAATTGGAGTAGGATAAGTTGAATTATCTCTATTCAGAGATGACATGATCCAATGTAGAAAAGCTTAAAGAATCCACAAGAAGTTAATACAGGAATTTCACCTTTTCTGAAAACAAGCTCATCAAATAGGAATCAGTTAGAAAAGTAAACAACTCCACTTATAACAGTAACTAAGAGAATGAATAAGTGGGAATAATTAAACAAGGGATGAGAAAGACACAAACAAAATAATAAGATATTGCTGAAAGTAATTAAAGAAGATCTAAATAAATGGAAAGATATATCTTATTCATGGACTAGAAGAATTAATCTTCTTATTATATAAATATTACTCAAAGAAATAGAGAAAGTCAACATAACCCTAATCAAAATAGTAGATGCTTTCTTTAAAGAAATTGAAGCATTAATCTTCAATTGTATAGAAAATTACAAAAAGCCTTGAACAGCTAAAGCAAAGTTGAGATCGCAAAACAGCATAATGGACTCACCTTTTCAGATCTTAACTCATCTTACAAAATGTACAGTAGTCAAATCACCCTCATACCAGCATAGCAAGAGATACATGGAACAAAACAAGAGAATTGAGGGACTAGATATATGAAGGGGTATCAAAGAAAACCAGAATTATTTTTCTTTCAAAGTTATATATGACAGGGTGCTCCGCTCCCCACGAAAACACCAAAAAAAACCAGAAAAAAGCTCTGCTGGGCGGAGCTTTCTTAGTATGCATCTTTCCTGCTAGGAAAGTATCCAGCAACTCACTCTGAATTAGTGCACACAGTGGCATTGCCTGGGGAAGTTCTCTCTGGTCACAGTGAATTTTTTCATAAAAGAAGTTTCACTTGAATCTCATATTTTATGATGGCCCATTTAAGACAACAGCATGTGGCTCTGAAATTTTGTTTCCTGCTCAGGAACAATGCTACAGAAACTGTTGTGATGTTGAACACAGTTTACAAGGACAGCACCATGGGAAAAATTCAAGTGTATGAGTGGTTTTCTAATTTCAAAAAAGGTGAAATATCAATTGATGACAAACTTCCTTCTGGATGTCTTTCAACTTCCCAAATGGACAAAAAATGCTGACTCACAGTGCATTTGGAAGTCATTCCACCAGGTCAGACTGTTATCAAGCTTTCTATGTAGAGGTTCTGAAAAAATTGTGTACCAGTGTGCAACAAAAAGGCCTGATTTATGGCAGACAAGGGGCTGCTTTTACCACTATGGTAGTGTATCTGCTCATACAGCCATCTCAGTGCTAGAAAATTTAAAAGATAGGTACATGGCCAACTGACTGAAAGAGATCCATATTTGTACCCATTCCAAATAAAGGTGACCCAACAGAATGCTCAAGTTATGGAACAATATCATTGATATCACATACAAGTAAAATTTTGCTGAAGATAACCCAACAACAGTTGCAGGACAGTGACAGGGAGCTGACAAAGGTGCCAACTGGATTCAGAAAAGGACATGGAACCAAGATGGCCCTTGGTTCAAAGCAGAGAATACCAGAAATATGTTTACTTGTGTTATATTACTATGTCAAAGCATTCAGCTACGTGAAACATAATAAATTATGGATAACCTTGAGAAGAAAGAGAGTTCCAGAATACCATGAGGAATTTGTACCTGGACAAAGAGGCAGTTATTTAAAAAGAACAAGAGGGTGTTGCATGCTTTAAAATCAAGAAAGGTGTGCATCTGAGTTTATCCTCTCTATCTACTTATTCAGTCTGCAGGCTAACCAATCATGAGAGAAACTGGATTATATAAAGAAGATTGTGGCATCATGATGGGAGGAAGGCTTATTAACACCCTGGGCATGAGGAGGACTTGAAGCATTTGCTAATGAAGATGAAGGGTTGCAGCCTTCGGTATAGTCACACTTCGAAGTAAAGAGGGCCAAAATCCTCACAACTGGACCGATAGATAACATCATGACAAATGGAGAAAAGGTTGAATCATGAGTAATGATTGTGGATCAAGCATGAGGATCCACAATCAATACTCATGAAAGCATCAAGCAAGAGAGCAAGAGGAAGGAAAAGCATGTCTGGAGACTGATTATGGAAGAAATTGTATAAGTGTGTTTGACATGATTGAACTATGGAATGACATGACGTATGTATTAATTTCTAAGTTACAGGGGTGGAGGGGAAACATAGATTCAGGAATGAATCCTGGGCTTGCACTATCCTAGCTCCAACTTAAAAACATTTAGTTCTTACATCATGGCTCTGCTCCATACTCAACTTCATGAAATGGTCACTGAAGATAAGGATGCTACAGCAAAGCAGGATGAAGAAAGCAGATGGTGCCTGCCTATCAATCAAAATAGCCTTCAAGGCTTGTATTCAAACCAGCAGCCATCCAAACGAGGAGTCAACCAAGTCCACATAGAAGAAGCATACCAGCTTGTGTGATCCAAAGATGACAATGACAAAATTCGAATATGGTGAATCAGAACTAAAATTAAGAACGCCCAATGTGGAGAAGGCTATAGAGGACAGTGGGAGCCCAAAACCCATCTGCAGAGAATCTAGTGAGACTGAGCCGCTGGCAGATCCGCTCTAGCCAAAGGCAAGAGTTCCTAACAGCCTTACTATGCAGCAGAAACCATTGTAATCTTGATTATGTGGGATAGAACTCGGTCCCAGGACAATTGTTCTCCCTGTAGACACGACCTGAATTAGTACTGGGTGTAAGTGTCTCTTAGTTGTCCTGTAACAGAAATATCCTCCCTGACCTTTTGATAGTGGATGGGGTCTTCTCCCTCTTATGTATCATTTGCAATTTTGCCTTTGTACTAATATGATCTTATCCTGACCACCTTAGTGTGATTTGTCTTTCTCCGTTTTCTGTTGGGTATCCCAGCTGTGGAGCACAGGAGGAGTGGGTGTAGAATGATAAAAACTGATACAAGGTGTTATAGGGAATGCAGGTGTGGGGATGGGCGATAGGGAGGGAAGGGGGTTTGGGGAGTAAACAATGAAGGCAGGATGGGGAGGGAGCACTAGAACTGTTCGTGATTGTGCAACTCTGTTTAAAGGCATTAAAACCATGGGGGTTGGGGTGGGGGTGACTCTAAGATAGATGTGGTGGTGATTGTACAACTCCCCTTGATGTGACTGAACAATTGAACTGTTCGATTGTATGATATGTGAATTATGTGCCAGTAAAACTGTTGAGAGGAGGGGAAAAAGATGCCCTGCATTAGGTAAATCTGCTGCACAGGACCTCTTTAGAGTATTGAAAAGCAAACATATTACTTTGAGGAATAAAGGGTGCCTAATCCAAGCCCTGGTATTTTCCATTGCCTCCTATACTTGTAAAAGTTTTACACTGAGCAAGAAAGACCAAAGAAGAATCAATGCATTTGAGTTGGGGTGCTTGAGAAAATTTTGAAAGTACCATGGACTCCTACAAGAAAAAGAAAAGAAAAAAGCCAACAACTGATCTGTCTGGGAAGGAGTACGGCCGGAGGGCTCCTTAGAAGCAAGAATGGGGACACTTGTCAGAAGAGACCAGTCACTGGAAAAGGATATCATGCTTGCTGCAGTAGAGGGACAGTGCAAAAGAGGAGAGCTCTCGCCAAGAGGGACTGACACAGGGGCTGCAACGCGGGCTCAAGCAGGGAAGCAATTGAAAGTACGGTCCAGGACCCCGCAGTGCTTCCTCCTTTTGTGCGTCGGTCGCTATGGGTCCGTGTCAACTCAGGGACTAGCAACCACAATCTGCTAATAGTGTTGAAAAAAGTTACAACTGGATAACGGTGATGATTATACAGCATGATGTAGCGTCGGTCGCTATGGGTCCGTGTCAACTCAGGGACTAGCAACCACAATCTGCTAATAGTGTTGAAAAAAGTTACAAATGGATAACGGTGATGATTATACAGCATGATGTATAACATTATCAGCACTAAATTGTACGTGTGAAGAATGTTGTAACAGCAAATGTTTTGTTAAATTATTTACCACAATATAAAAAAGAAATGAAGGAAAAAGTCGATATTTCCGTTTCTAAATCTAAAATATATATACAAATTTTTGGTAAAGATAATAGGGTATACACTGCATGGACTTTTGTTCCCTAATATGGAGATTAACTTTCCCAGGGGTTATGATTCAGGAGGAAGTGCATACCAGAGCTATTCCTACAGCCAAATTTGGACTGCATGCCACTCCATGATATGTTGCTCCCACGTAATTAGGATGGTCTCTGTAACTAAATTAGAAATACATATTTTGGTGGATAAAGAAATGTTAAATTATCAATGATCTAATAACATTTTAAAACAGAATTCCTTAATAAATCCATGCTTATTTTAAAGTAAAATAATGACATGCTACCAATCATTTTTCACCGTGTGATATCATTTCATAACTATAATTATGAAATGCAAATTTATTTTAACATTACAAGGTTTTCATACCAAAGCCTAGCAGCATCTAATCTTTCCCGTGGTTCATTACCACTAGATGTAGATAGCACTATCAAGTGCAATCAATAAATTCTGACTTCCGTGATCAAAAGCTATGTGACACTGTGAAACCCCCAAACTGAATAAAATCTTTTTATTGTAGAAAAGAAGAGCTTAGCAGGATCCAGTGAACTCATGAAGAAGGAAGCCAGGATATAAACATTTTTCTCACAGGAGTTTCGCTGCTCCTAAATCTTTGAAACTGAGGCTTAAGTTCTCCCAGGGGCAGGGGGGAACGGGAAACAACAGATACCTACTTTTTTAACGTATTGTTTAAGTAGCTTTAAACTGTGTTACTGCCTTTAGAATCTAGACAAATCAATTTTATATTAGAAACTGTATAAACATTCATAAAAGATACAGAACTAAATAGTTATGAATTAAGTGAGTCTTTCTGGTGATCATGGTGACTATGGAGATAGTAATCTGGTCCACTCTAGCTGTGAACTATTTATATGTTATCTGTTGTAACCAAATCAAAATTATAGCCAATGATCACAATATGTTAACTATTTTATACTTAATATTAAAATAATAACTGTATTTATTTACCTTTGAAGAAAACTGAACATAGATGGCTCTTTTTTATCCCAAGGTTTTCCATATTTCCAACCTATAACTATATTTCTAGGATTTAGTCTTAAATTATGACTTGAATTATTTAATTCTTTTCACCCATATCAAAAGAAG
>NW_022103906.1:33258590-33260167 GCF_000313985.2 Echinops telfairi
CTAACACACTTAGCAAGAACACTTTAATTTGAATATAAATACTTACAGTGTTGATTAGACCAAAGATCTGGACAACTTTCTCAGCTGCAATTGCTACATTAGAGCCCATGTAATCATACTGAAAGACAAATTTTGTTTCTTAATCACTAGTCTAATTGAAAGACTATTATATTTAAAATGAATATGAAATATTAGATTTGTGCAGTTCTTAAATGAAAGGGCAAAAGTGATATTAATATTTAACAAGTGCTTACTAAATTATAGGCATATCCTAGAGAGAATTTATATATTAATCAGTAATATTACAATAATATAGTTGTGATTAGATTCCTTTTTACAGATGTAGAAATGAAGAATAAAGTAGCTAATGGTACAGAATTACAGAGATAGGAAAGATATATGAGGACTGAAAACTCATTTCTAACTAATTCTGATTCCAATTTAATCTATCATAGTATGCTGCCATATTTGTCAGCATCCCAAAGTAGCAACATGAATAAACAATGCACATTTGAAAAAGAGATATAAGCATCAAAATAGTGAACAATTTTATGAATATAGCTCCATGTAAGGGAAAATGTCATAATATTTTCTCTGAAATTCTAGCTGTGCGCTAAAACCAAACAAAGTGTCAGTTTGAGATAATCAGTAATCTGCAGCAAGTTGACGGAACATAAAAAGCACTATTTATTAGCGTGTCTTTCAGATATGTGTGGCCTTCGGGGCAACTTAAAGTCCAGATTGTCCTGAATAACTGAGATAGTGGTCATGTGTTGGGCTGTTAACTACAAGGTCAACATTTTGAAACCACCAGCAATTCTAGGGGAAACAGACAGGCTTTCTACTTGCAAAAATATTTACAGTCTCACACTTATAAGGTAATCAGTGTATTTTAATGGAGTTCATGACCAAAAGTGGGTAGGACTGGGGATGGGGAGATATGTTAATCTCTGAGAAGGGAATTTTACTTCTGCAGGTAGGTAAAACGAGGAAGGGCAGTCTGTCCTTATAGAAAATGCTTAACATTACTTACCTAGACTCCTAATGGGAGACTTACCTGATATGATGCTGTAAATCATGGTTTTTCCCTCCGCATTTTATTGGGAGCTCTTACAGATATTATAACAGTCTATAGTTCAATTAGATCAAGCATAATTGTACAATTGTTGCCACCATCATTTTCATAACATTTTCTTCCTTCTTGAACTCTTGATATAGCTTCCCTTTATCCGCTTTTTCCCCCACCCTATCCCCCACCCCCAGAAGCCCTTGTTTTATACACACACACACACATACAATTTTAATCTTTTAATTTAAAAAATATGTATCAAGGTGAAGCATAGCACTGGTGAACCATATGACTATCCTCTAGGTTTTTAAATATTTTCTCCCCATACTGTTATGGTCTTAGCTTTACCTAAATAATCTTGTTAGACCTGCATAGATTCATTTGTAAAATTAAGATTATTCAATGCATGAAATCCAAAATAGATAAGCCCTTCAAAATTAGCAATGGGAGTAATGATTCCCTGAGTGTACAGAAAGAGGGGGCAAGGGTGGGGGTGGGGATAATAGCA
>NW_022103906.1:33260793-33268357 GCF_000313985.2 Echinops telfairi
TTTACATTCTGTACAATTGGCTCAATTAATAATATTATTACTAGAATGGCTAAATGCCTCATGGAGATTAAATTATTTCTCAACAAACTGATAGTGCTGCCTCTAAAGGAGGCCAGGGATACATATAAACTTTAGATATATAGATTGATTTTGAGCTTATACTTAATCAAAGTCTTAATCTAAGAACAATTAGTTCTTACAATGTGGGTTTTAATAAATTAAGGATCCTAGTGAAATCTCTAATAAAATAAGTCATTTGTGGTGTGTGGGAAAAGTACAACAGAAAAAGCCAATAAAATAAATAAAACTTAATGCTAAAGTATTTCATTTACCCAAATGTAAGAAATGATGAACAGAACAAATAACGAATGGGACATATTCAACAATATTTCAACACATGAATATATCTAAGCACATGATTATCACCTATAATAAACATCAATCCATTAACAACTGTAATAAAAGGCAAGGGTTACCAACTGGGCAGAGAGAAACAGTAAATGAAAGCTCCATTAATATATGGCTTACCACAGGCATTTAAAAACTAAAAGTATATAGGTTAAGTGGTAAAGATGGTTATACTAGTTCTAGGAAATTATGAACTTTTTTTTAACATTCCATGAGGACTTTTTTTTTCATAATTAAGGAATTTATTAAGGAAACCAACCAGTTACAATGCAGGTGAGAAATGCTCAGAATATAGTTAGTTGCTCAATCATACAGACTACAAAGTGGCCACGGATAAATGCCCTGAAGTTATGTCTCCCCAATGTTAGCCTCAACTAGAAGTCCATGAGGACTTTTTATTGAAAACTCCTTTCCATGTTATTGGACTAGTAGGAAAGTATGCAGTTAAGTGGAGAGGAGAAAAGTATGCAGTTAAGTGGAGAGCCTGCAAAGATTTAATTGTAGTGACCTCAGATTAACAAGCAGTTCTGGTACGTTATAATTCTAATGCATGTAGTACTGGTTTGTGCCAAATGCTATTACCAAAATGCAGCAACAAAGAATCCAAATGACTACAAAATGTATTTGCTCATGAAATGTACTAATTAGGTAGAATATGTTAATTAAATATGATGTGAGCATTAAACTAAATTGAATATGATATAAACATACAAAAGTTTATAAACTAGCCTATATGAAACATTAGCTATGTTAACATACATATCTTGTACGTGTATATGTACATTTTAAAATTGCACAGAATATGTATGCATATCATTTATATGCCTCTAATAAAATTATGCTACTTTTCTCATCTTCCCTCTCCTGTTACTATTTTTTACATTAAATTATTAAAGTAAACAAATATTTTCTATTATGAGCCAAATTTAAAACATGAAATTCATGAAGAGGCTGTGCAAATATACCCATGATATGGACAGAGAAGATTTTGTCTGGTTGCTGTATTTAAATTCTTACTAAAACTGCTTATATAAAAATATTTCCATACCCAAATACATATGTTTGTGACTCATTCTTCCCATTTTAATAGCATAGAGCATTCACCTTTAAAATCAAGTGATTATAAAGTATACAATAATATTTTTAAACAAAAATATTCAATTGAGAAATACATGAATTCGCTTATATGTTTTAAAATGAACGAAAGATTTAGAAAAGAGTTCTCACCAAGATTTAGTGTAGATATGAAAATCTCTACCTAAACCCAAACCAACTACCCCCAAGTTAATTTTGTCTCTCAGTTGCCCTGAGAACAGAGCAGAACTGCCCAAGGGTTTCTAAGGCTGTGCCTCTTGGCAGAGGCTGGCGGCACATCCTTCTCCTGCTGTGCAGTGCAAAAGCACTGCATCATAGGGGATGTTAGAAAACATTGATTATAATCCTATGGTTAATATAATGGATTATACTCTAGGAGAATCTTTCTGTACTGAGTTATACCAGGATAAATAAAAATTGTCCTTTGAAATCACAAAATCATCTCATTAAAAAAATGTTTGAATGGGGATCTCTTGGTGTTTGACAAATCCTCTATCTATGTGATGTTATATCTCTCGAGCTCTTCCTTGGCAGGTAATCTAGAGAGTTACTGAAAGAGAAAGACGCTCAACAAGATTAATTGCCCCAATGACGGCAACAATGCTCAAGCGCAGGAAGAATTGTGTGGACGGCGCAGTAGAGGGCAGTGTTCTCTTCTGTTGTGCAGAGAGCAGCAGCAACTCGATGGAACCGGTTCCCAGCTCTTCCCTGAGAAGTCCTAGTTCTTTTATTATGTCTACCACGCTAAGATGGCATTTGGGGTATCCTCAAGGGAACCAAATGGTGCTGCTTTGAAATGCACTTGGAGTTTGGAGATAAAAAGAAATATGACAGGGCAAGACTGGAACTGTAAGACAGGTGGGAATAGACCCATGATGTAAGAAATAAAACTGAAGTAGCAATACCTTTTCGTTTGCTCTTCTACATTATTGCTCAAATTCTTTTCTGATTTAGAAATTATTACATACGTGTTGGTTGCCCTCAATCAATGCGAAGACATTTGACCATGTTCCTTTATGTCTTAATATACTGAGACACATATTTTGAGCATAGTGAACTATATCTGTGTTGCAAACATGGCGATTTCCTTTCTAATTCATTTTGATTTAAACACAAAAGAAGTTCTGATGAAACTTTATCAACAATACATACCAAGGCTTTATCCAAGATGATTTGTAGTCTCAGGTTTCTTCTCACTTGGATGTCATCAGAATTGTTCTGTGAAACATAAGACATGAATTAAAGAAACATCCTCAAATTTTACATTGTTTATATTTATCATGCTTAGGGTTTTATAAACATAAATAAAAACTCACTGCCATCAAATTGCTACTGACATACATAGTGAACCTACAGACAGGGTAGAATCGCCCGTGTGAGTTTATGAGACTGCAAGTGTTAACAGGAGTAGACAGCCTCATCTTTCTCTTGAGGAGCAACTGGTGGTTTCGAATTGCTGACCTTGCATATTACAGCCCTATGTGTAACTACTTCACCACCAGAGGTCCACTGCAGAAACATAGACATACACAAATACATGGAATCAATATACGTGTCCTGAATGATTCAAATAGTTAATGTCCCCAGGGGCTAACTGAAATACTAGGTGTTCCAGTCTACCCAGAGGTGCCTGGGAAGAAAAAAATACCTATAGTTCTCAGAAAGATCAGTCACTGCAAGCAAAATGGAGCCGAGTTCTGCTCTGACAGAGTGCATGCATGAGTAGACTCTATAACAATTGCTGTTTTAGTAGAAGCAGAAATGCAGGAAAATAAGATGGATGTGGTTGAAAATATAATTATACAAAATTTGGCAAGCAACAAGTTTTAATTTAATCTATGAAGATTTGAAACTTTAAAAAGTCACTGAAATGAGAGACTTCTATTTCTTTCATCCCATATTTTCCTCTCTTCAAATTTTCCTCTGTAGGCTCTGAGAGACTGCTTTGTAGAATAAATAAGCACCCCTGCATGTCCTGTCCATGGCCTCCCCACAGACCAACCCTCCCATTCAAGCTGAAATACCAGAGCTGACAGTCCTCTCCCAGGCTGTTTCAAGGAAGCAGTATGAGACAGCCTTTGTGTTAGTCTAGAGAAACAAATCCACAACAACTCATGTATAGGAGAGCGTTTTATATAAAGGTTAAGTGTGCACCAAGAAAACATCCCAACCCAGTGCTGCCCAAGCCCACAAGTCCAACATTAACCCATATGTCCAACACCAATCCACAAAGTCCTCCTCCATCTCATAAAACACACACTATGACACTGACTGCAGGAGGAAAGCCGAGTCAGTGAATGTGTAGGGTCTCCACACGACTGCTCCAGCCCCCAGGGCTGCCTCGGGGTAGGTCCATGTGGCTTCTTCTCAGGGACGTCCTGCAGGAAGTGAGCCTTGTCAGCTAAAGCAGGGAAGTGGCCAAGGCAGCTTCTTCCTGGTCCGGGCATCAGAAAGCAAGAGACCGGAGAACTCGAAAGGTGAGGCTCACTGAGCCATTTATTCCTCCACCCTTCAATTAATCCCACATGTGTTTATCAGCCAGGTTGGCACAATAAATCAACTAACTCAGCCTTGGAGGATCAGTTCCCTAAGAGCCCACCACCAGCACACCTGCTCCAGGCCTGCCTCACTGACACAGGTTTTCCTGTGTTATTTTAGTTGTTGTTGTTGTTGTTGTTAGATGCCATAATGCCTGTTTCAATGAAGATCAGCAAAATAACAAAATAAAATAGTGCCAGTAGTGTGTCATCCTCCATTATTTTTGTTTGAGTCCGTCAGTACAGCTACTGCGTCGATCCATCTTGTTGAATACTTCACCAAGCTTGATGTTCTTCTCCGGGGACTGATGTCTCCGGGCATATTCAAAGCGCATGAGATGAAGGCTTGCCATCCTTAGCTCCCACGAGCGAAGGCGGAAATTCTTTCAAGATAAATCTGCCTTTTTAGCAGTCCGTGGTACTTTCAATATTCTTGGACAACACCATGATATAACTGCATCAATTCTTCTTCAGTCCTATTTATTCAGTGCCCAACTTTATTTCGTTGAAAAAACTCAAGAAAAAAATTAAACCAAGTTGCAATATTGAAAGATTCTCTGGACAAAATATTGAGTGATGCAGGAAGCATCAAAGGAAAATGGAAAGAATACACAGAGTCATTGTACCCAAAATAACTCGAGGCTTAATCTTTGAGTACTTGCAGCTGCTGTGGATGATAATGGTGAAGAAGATGATGATGATGCTTCATGTGCATGTGAAAGGTAGACATCAAAGAAGGAAAACCAAAGAACAGATGCATTTGAATTGATGTGCTGTCAAAGAATATTGAAAGTACTACCGTTGACTGACAAAAAGACAAACAAAGCTGTCTTGGAGAGGCTAGGATGCAGACTTCGTTTTACAGATGTTGCTCATGTTGTCAGGAGAGACCAGTCCTAGAAAGGGACACCTGGCTTGGTAAAGTAGAGGGGCAGTAAAGAAGTGGAAGAACTTCAACAAAACGGAGCAGCACAGTGGCTGGAATAATGAGCTCAAGCGGAGGAACATTTGGGAGGATGGGGCAGGACCGGGTAGTGTTTCCTTCTGTTGTGCATGAGGTCGCTACGGGTGGGAACATGGCAGTGCCAGACATGATGGCACCTAACAACAAGGACAACAGGAGGTGAATGAAAATGTCATGGCTTTGGACAGGCACACCTTAGTCCTAAAAATACCCCACCTGTTTTTCAACACAATAAGGGGTCTGATGTACAGGTTTCCTGGACACAATGTCTGATGTCTTGACTGCTGTTTCCATGGGCATTTACGTGGATCTAAGCAAGATGAAATCTTAGACAACTTAAATCTTTTGTCTACTTATCATGGAAATGTCAGCTACTGGTCCAGTTGTGAGGATATTGGTTTTCTTTACACTAAGTTGTGATTCATACTAAGGCTGCAATCTTTGGAATTCTTCAGCAAGTGTTTCATATCCGGGTCACTTTCTGACACCAAGGTTGTGTTACCTGTGTTTCAAAGGTTGTTAATACACTTTCCTCCAATCCTAATACAACATTCTTCTAAATAAAATCCCATCTCTCTGATTATTTCCTCAGTACATGGAATGAAGTGTAGTGAGAGGATACAACCTTAGATGCACATCTTTACTGATTTAAAACAATGTTCCTGTATCATTCAATATTTTCCCACAGTCTTTTATATTACAATTGCTTGGTTTAAAATCAGGAAATGTGTCAGGAAGGAAAGGTTAATGGACAGACAAGTGATAAATGCAGAAAATTCATTAAGCTGATAAGAATTTCATTTTATTTGAATCTGCAATCAATGCTGATAGAAGCAGCAGTCAAATCAAATGAAATATTTTATTGGGTCAACATGCTGGACAATACCTCTCTAAAGTTTAAGGAGTGGCAGTGCCACTTTGGGGATTAAGGTGCTCTTGACTTAAGCCAGGGTATTTTCAATTACTTCATATTAATGTGAGAACTGGACAATGAATAAGAAAGACCACAGAAGAAATCGTGAAGAATTTGAATTATGGTGCTGACAAAGAACATTGAACGTACCATGGACTGTCAGAAGAACAAACAAATCTGTCTTGGAAGAAACAGTCAGAATGCTCCTTAGTCGTGAAGAGAGCAAGATTTTGCCTCCAGTATGTGTCCCTGGAAAGGGACATGATGCTGACTAGAGTAGGCGGTTAGAAAAAGTGAGGAATACTTCCAAGAAGATGGATTGACACAGTGACGACAAAAAGGGACCCAAACTAAATTGTGAGGAAGGTGCAGGGCAGGGCAATGCTTCATTCGGTTGGAAATACGGTCATTGTGAGGGGGCTTATTGGATATCTAACAAGACTAATAATTTGTTTAATCCTTGAGACCCCTGGGCACTGCAAATGGCTTGTGCTTGACTACTCACCTAAACGTTGGCAGTTCAAGCCACCTCCGAGTATGTTTCCAAAGGAATGTTTAATAATCAGCTCCTGCAAACGTTACGCCCGAGAAAACTATAGCTCGAGTTCTAATCTCTAACGCATTGGTTATCCATCAGTCAGGATGGCAATCTCGTATTAACAATCATTTGAGTTAGGGATTATTTTTATTACTGACTTTTACAGATAAGAAAATTCCAACACAGAAAGGTTATATAACTTGCCCACGATTCTGGGACTACTGTGTGAATAGAAAGCCAGGAACCTAAGCGTATAAGACACGAATCCGCTCCAATGTGTTGGTGACAGATTCATGAAAGGTGGATTACTTCAAGTACAGAGTTGTTTATCTTTCCCCATTCAGGCTCCTCATTTCAGTACTTTTCCTACTACCTCAAAATAGTACTCACAAAACTCTTAAGGATCTTTTCTTTTTAGTAATTTGCAATACTAATACGTGTAGCATAATTTAGTGATCACAAAGGTGAATTATAACTTTGATGCTATTAGATGCCATTAAGTGGGCTTCGCCTCATAGTGTCACTGTGTGCAAGAGACCGAAATGCTGCCCAGTCCTGTGCCGGCTTCACAATTCTTCTTTGAGCGCACTGTTGCAGGCACTATGTCAATCCATCGCATCGAGTCTTCCTTTTTTTCTCGACCCACCTAATTTATGAAGCATGATGTCCTGCGACAGGGACTAGTCAATACTGATAATGTGTCCAAAGTAGGTGTCAGGAAGTCATCTTGCTTCTAAGCAGCATTGTGATACTTCATACAAGATAGATCTTTTTGTTCTTTTAGCAGTCCATGGTAATTTCAATATGCAGCACCAGCAACATAATTTAAATACATTGATTCTTCTTCAGTTTTCCTTATTTGATGTCCAACTTTCACATGCTTAGAAGGTGATGGGAAATACCCTGGTTTCTATTAGTTTTACCTTAGTCCTCAAAGTAACATTTTTGCTTTTCAATATTTTAAAGCGGTTTTGTGCATCAGATTTAGCCAATGAAATATTTCATTTGATTTCCGCAGGTCTGTCTAAATAAGATAGGCTGGATGAACAATCTGGAGGAGAAAACAACAGGACCGAAAGTTCTGGGGGGACATGGGAGAGGGGGAGGTG
>NW_022103906.1:33270801-33271848 GCF_000313985.2 Echinops telfairi
TGGTATTCTGCCTTCCTGCCTACTGCATCTCTGCATGCCTCAAGAGTTGGCTGTTACCCTGAGAGCTGCTGTTGCCCTGCCATCTTACCACCAAATGTGTATCCATGAGACTGTGCACTACAGGCCTGTGATCTTCCTGCTTCCAAGTTCATCTTTCTGTGACCACATATGACTATATGAGTCCACTATTATAAGATTTATGGACATGAGTTGGACCCATGAGTAGGTACATGAGTAGGTATGTAACACATGCTCCTACCAGTAAAATTATTGATGCAGAAATTAAATTATTCTATGAACATCTTCAGTATACAATTGATCAAACATATAATCAAAATGTATTGATAATTATCTCTAGTTTGAACACAAAACTTGGACACAAAAAAGAAGAAACAGTACGTGAAAATATGGTCTTAGTGATAGAAACTGGAAATCCCATGATAGAAGTTTGCAGCACCAACAACTTCTTCATCACAAATACTTTTTTCAATAACACAAACAACAACTATTCACATGGACCTCTTCAGGTGGACTATGCAGAAATAAAGTTCACTACATATGTAGAAAGAGAAGATAACGAAGCTCCATGTCCTTGGCTACAGCCTGGCAAGGAGATACTGGTGGAACAGACCATCAATTGCTCAAAAGCTGAAAAAATTTAAACAAGTCCACCAGAGCCAAAATATGACCTTGAGTATATCCCACCTAAATGTTCAGAACATGGAGAACCAGATTTGATGCATTGAATGCTAATGGCAAAAGACCCGATGAGTGGTGGAAAGACTTCAAGAACATGATTCATGAAAAAAGCAAAAGGTCATTCAAAAGACAGATCAGAAATACAAGATCAAAAGGGATGTCAGAAGAAACTCTGAAATTTACTCTTAATCATAGAGAAGCTAAGGCAAATGGAAGAAATGATGAAGTCAAAGAGCTGAAAGTAAAGTTTCTAAAGAAAGCTTGATAAAACAAAGTAACAATGAAATGTGTAAAGACCTACTAGAGTTAGAACACCAAAAATTAAAAAAAACATGCTGAACATATCTT
>NW_022103906.1:33273145-33286073 GCF_000313985.2 Echinops telfairi
ATATGTACATGTCTTTATCTAGAGCGCTGAACATATCTTAAATGTAAAGAGTTAAAGAAAAAATTCAAGCCACAAGTTGCAGTACTGAAAGATTCTATGGGCGAATATTCAATGATTCAGGAAGCATCAAAAGAAGATGAAAAGATACACAGTCACCAAAAAGAATTCGTCAACATTTTACATTTCAGGAGGTAGTATATATGAGCCAGAGTCATCGATACTGAAGGAAGACGTCCAAGTTGCACTGCAGGCATTAACCAAAAACATGGCTCCCAGAATTGATGAAATACCAATCGAAATGCTTCAACAAGCTGCTAAGACAAAGGAATCACTCGCTCATCTATGCCAGGAAATTTAGACAGCAACTATTTACCAACTGATTGGAAGAGATCTTTATGTTTACCCATTGCAAAGAAAGGCGACCCAACAGGAAACTCAAACTAGGGACCAATGTAATGGATATCCCAGGCATCTAAAGCTTTCTCTGGAGATCACCTAACATCGGTTGCAGCACAATATTGACAAGGTGCTGCCAGAGTTCAGGGCAAATCCAGAAGAGGATATGCTACAAGGGATATCACTGCTGATATCTGATGGACCTTGGCTGAAAGCCAAGAATACCAGAAAGATGTTTACCTGTGCTTTATTGACTACAAAAAGGCAGTTGACTCTGTGGACCATCATAAACTATAGATAGTCTCAAAAGTAATGGGACTTCCAGAACACTTCCTTGGGATCCTGTGGAATTGATACATGGATCAAGAGGCACTTGTGTGAACAAAACAAGGGAAGACGTGCAGTTTAAAATCAGGAAAGGTGTGTGGCAGGGTTGTATCCTCTCACCATACATATTCAATCTGTATGCTGAGCAAATCACCAGAATGGTTAGATTCTATGAAGAAAAACTGGGACATCAGGATCAGAGGAAGGCTTCTTAACAATCTGCAAAATGCAGATGACACAACCTTGCTGGCTGAAAGTGAGGAGAACTTGAAGCACTTGGTGATGAAGACCCAGGATTGCAGCCTACAATATGAAAACAGAGGCAACGTGCTCACAACTGGTCCAATAGGCAGCGTTATTATAAATGGAGTAGTGTTCATGTTGCTTGGATCCACGATATTTTTAATAGCGAGTAGAAACTTTCAAAATGAGCTATATAATTCTATAATTTTCATTTTAAGCATTTTCTCATGTAAAAAAAGTACATATTTGTAAATGAGTATTTCTAACTATGCATAGGAAAAGGATTGAAAGAAATACTAAAAAATCAAGTGTTCATCCCTAAATAACGGAGTTTGAGACAATTTCTAGTGTATAGCCTTGATCAATTTTATTTTTATGTTTTCTATCAAAATAGTAAATTAAACAAAGGGAATATGTTAAATGCAGAAATGATTAGGAAGAAATCATACAATTTAGAATGTATTAGTGAAGAAAGCAGATTAGTAACAATGCAACAAAATACATATTTACAAACTAACTGCAATTAGAAAATTGTGTTACCATAATTCTTATTATTTTAAATTATGTATGTTTTCAATATTAATGATAATAAACAAAATGTGTTAAAATGAATTATCCTTTAAATCCCTAAAATTTCAATGTTAAATACTATATCCAATGTTACACAAGGAAATATGTCATTAAAGGAGTTACTTACTTTTGATTTTACAAGAATCCGATAGAAATTATCCCCAATTTGTTTTGTAGTATAATTTCTTTGCAAGGGGGAAAAATCCATTTTCTTATTTCCTATTTCATAAAGTATATGTTCATATGTACTTGTAGCTTTCAAGGGTTCAATTCCATAACTGACATTTTCCAACTGCAGCAATCCCCTGAAATTTAAATTGAGTATAAGAGTCAACTTGGATAAATTTGCAATTGAAAAATATAAATAATTATGAAATTAAAATGTTTGTATTAATTTGATAGTGGTATTTGGGAAATAACTTCTAGGAATAATCCACTGAGTTAACTTGCAAACCCATATTTTATACTTTCTTCTGGACTGGCATACAGTAGAAGTGATTCCAGTATGGCTAAGACTATGCATGAGTGGTTCTCAACCTTCCTAGTGCTGCCACCCTTTCATACAGTTCATACACCCAACCATACAATTATGTCCGTTGCTACTTCATAACTGTCATTTTGCTATTGTTATGAATTGGGCACCCCCTATGAAAGGGTCCTTCGACTCCCTAAGGGGTCGCGACCCACAGGTTCAGAATCGCTGCTCTACATGCATAGAAGATCATTGCCTACCCACCTTGCAGCTATGATTGTTACATTATGCCATAATAGAAGATATTCTGAAATGAGCGTTTGAAAGTAAATGTTCTGCATAATTTTAAAAATTTAAACCACATGTATCACTGTTTAATTTATATTACATAATTCAATTTCAAGTGTCATTGAAGCTGAATGAACTCCCAAATTGCATAGATATAATCCTTAAAAGTTAAACATTAAACTAAAAGTATCTTTTAGAGTCTTATTTGAATCAAATTTTACCCAAACCCAACAAAACAATTGCCACAGAATAGATTCTGACTCATAATGACCTTATATAAGGTTTCTGATGCTATGAATTTTTAAGGGAGCAGATTTGATCAACTTTCTCCAGGGAGTCGATAGTGAGCTGGAATTGCTGATCTTGTGGTTAGCAGTCTAAAATTAGTGCTTACTCAGCACTGCTGCCAGAGCCCCTTTCAACCAAACTTGTGTTCAGCCTCATATGCTTCTTAGAGAATTAAATATGTGAAATCAAATTGACAATAGGAACATGAAAGGTTAGTGAGAAGCTTAACGGAGGAGACTACCAAGTCAAGGTGTTCAATTGACCACAATGAGACCCTCTCCAAAACCAGGAGAAAATCATCAGGGAAGAGAGAGTGGATATCAAATGGTCCATAGATCAACCCAATAGGTTAATGAGCCAAGACCCCCTGAAGTCCAAGGACAGTGGAAATGGCATAGGGTAATGGGAAAGGGAAGATAATCCTATCCCTTCCCCCTACCAGACAAAGCCACCAATCTCATGACAGACTTAACAGACTTAATTCTCCATCCAGTGTGAATTCTACACACTCGACATCCAAATGGCCCACCCACCTAATTTATCCCTGAGTGTGTTGGTATACCTGGGAGGGTGAACACCTGGGCATACACGCACCCCTGGACTGAACCCTCTTGGCTAACAAGGGTGCTCACCGGTTAACTCCCCTACAGCCCAGCATTTCTCTGTCCCTGTAGAAGTGAGCACAAGTAACTGAGCAACTGAACAACCACAGCCAAAAATGCTAAGCTAGAAAGGCTCTGGCAATGGCCATGTATTCTGGCTGATGTGCTAGCTAACTGAGCACCCAGGCCACCTAACTTGGACCCCGTCTCTCAGTCAGCACCCTAATTAGACTATCCCAGGCCATCCAGAGAAAGAGCCATCTGAGAAGGAGCTTGCTCCTTTCTCCCTCATAGGCCACCTAGGAAGGTGCTAGGTACAACCCCCTCTAAATTTGACCCAATGATCTTGAAATATTTAGGGTAAATGCAGAGAGAATGGTTGTAAAACTTGAATAATATCATCAATGTCTGTGAATTATACATGTAGAAATTTGTTAAATGTTATAATTTTTGGTTTGTATATTTTCATCAAAACAACATAAAGTTTTAAAATTACATGTATATATTCTTAATGATACTCTGAAGTTTTCCTAAGTACATTTTATAATTGTTACCTTGGAAAAGACACACAAAAAATAGAACTTTGAGGGGAACAGATGTAATTAAGTTACAACAAAATCTGCATTTACTTTGCCTTTCACTATATTCTTTAAGAAATGTATTAAAATTGAAAATCATGAAGCATCTTCAGTAATTCATAGCACTAATAAACAACCATTACCTGAGGCCAGAACAGATGTTAAGTGTCACTACTGAGTGAGAAATTTCTGCAGCATATCCTTGATAAAAGCAATGAACCTTAAAAAAAGGAATATTGGAAGCCATCACACCATTATTAATCATTTATTGCATCTCTTATTTTGTTATCCCTTCTTCATAATCCTCTTGAGCAAATTAACAACCAAGACTTCTATATCCTCCAAAGAATTCTTGCTATCATTCTAAATTTCTGGTGTTAACATCTTTATTTCTCAACCACTGTTTCTGAATGATAGTACAGAACAATTTTAATTAGTGTAATTAACAGCAGTTGATTGATGTCAACTGTGACTATTTAACTTATTTTTCTAAATACCCCAAAGTAATTTTATTGTCATTTCTTGATCTGTATTCCACTTAAATATATAACCATATTATTCATCTTATCACACCACAATTCTATAAATTGAGGAATTTGGTAATTTGTTACAAGATTGACAAACAAAAATCGATTGAATTCCTTTATACCGATGAATAAAGGAAGAGATTCTCAAAAAAGACACCAAGAAAACAATACCATTTGCAATAGCCACACAAAAGATAAAATACTTAGGAATAAACATAAGAAACAAAAGACTTCGTGTTGGGGTTCTCGAGAGAAACAAAACCGGGACACTTATGATTATATAGATATATATGATATAGCACAAATAGATATAGATGATACAGAGATAGAGATATATACAGCACAAAGGCATATAACAGCTAATTAGTCCACATACCAGTACAGAGGATTCAGTTCAACTCACTTGTGTGGAATAGTTAATATACTGGAAGTCCTTCAACTCAGGAGGGCAGCTGGGTCCAAGGTCAAGGAAGCAAACAGCTGAGTCTTCCTTAAGGCAATACAGGCAGTCCGGCCCCAGGCAGCATGGAGGGTCACCAATAGTCAGCAGCTCAAGAACTTAGGGAAGCAGGCCAGATGGGCTAGTGAACTCAAGCAATGCCAGACAGCAGTATCCGGCAGCCTGAAGCTCAAGCAATGTATACACCAGCAGCATGGAGAAGTTGGTCTCAAAGGAACCTCAAGCTCTAGTGACACAATACTTGGGTTGGCTGTCCCACCAGTAGTGTAGCTCACAGGTTGAGGCAGCAGCATGGTGGTCTGATCACCAGAGAGCAAGAGAGAGAGAGATGGGTCTTGCCAATCCATTTATCTCTTTGCCCTCCTATCAAACTGCTCTATTAATCCCACGTGTTCCTGTTGGCCAGCTTGGCACAATAAACGTCCCTATCACAGACCTATATAAACAAAACTACTACAAGAAAGCCAAAAATACCTACACAGACTCAAAGTAGTGAAAATGTCAATACTACAGAAAGCAATCTACAAATACAATGCAATTCTAATCCAATTGACAACTATTAACAAAATGAAAAAGCTACTTAACCAACTTCACAGGGGTCACCCGATTCATAACAGTAACAAAATTACAGTTATGAAGTAGCAACAAAAATAATTTTGTGGGTGGGGGTGGAGGGTCCCCACAACATGAGGAACTGTATTAAAGGGTCGTGACATTAGGAAGGTTGAGAACTACTGCTTTAAACTTTGGTTGGGACCTGTTGCTTTGAAGGTGTCCAAATGAATGGTGGCCTGGTACTACCATATATTTACTATCTTAATACATTTTTTACTTTCCTATGGCATGCATTAATCTGGTAGACATGATTTGGCCTTTGTGAATGAGTGTTATTGAGAGTTTCCCCTCTACCACCAACCCCCATTGTTTGGGTAAATCGAGTCCAGCCACTTAAGAGTTTCATCTGTACAAATCAACAATTTGTGTACTGCAGTCTGAAACAAGCACATCCTTTTATAATTTCCTTTTAAATGCTATATCACAAGCTAAATTCATGAAACTATCAGTCGCATTACCTTCTACCCCAGGGGGATAATTTATTGTGTTCTCTATCATAAAATGATTCTGATATCTCTAAACTGAACCAGATACACACATAAAATCATACATACATCAATGAATTTGGGGCTCACACTTAAGTATAACCCCAACCTAAGAATAATTGGTTCTTGTGACATGACCTTGTTCCATACCTACCCTCATGAAGAGATCACTGTACATATGGGTACTATAACAAAGTGCTGTGAAAAAACAGATGGTGCCTGGCTATCAAAAAGAATCCTCTCTGGGGTCTCAAATTCTTGTCTTAAAACAAGCAGTCATCTAAATGAGGTAACAGCCAAGTCCACATGGAAGAAGCACACCAGCTTGTGTCATCCTGGGGTTGTAGATAACAAAATCCAAATCCAGAAGCGGGAATGGTATCAGAGCTTAAACCGGGTGTTCAAACCCGGTTTCAAGAGGCTAAGGATGACAGTAAGAGGCCAAAATCCATTTGCAAGGTCCACACGCGGATTAAGCCTCCTGTGAATGACCTCTGACCATAGTCAAGAAATGTGAATAGCCTTGTTCTCAGACAGAGAGCATGTAAAGTCAATTATGCCGGATGTAGTTAGATTAAAATGCAATACTTTATAATTTGATTTCACTTTTATACATTTCAAAGGTGTTTCCGTTTTTAATATTGTATGCTTTCTTTTTGAATGAGGTTTTTCTATGTTTTGTCTACTCATGGTTGTTGGGTGTTTTTGGTTGCTGTTGTTCGCTTACTATTTGTGTGTTGTATGATATTCTGTATATGAAATTCAGGATATGTAAATGTATAAAACAGTAATTAGATGCATAATTACCTAGGAGTATGGCAGGGAAGGATGAAGGGAAATGGAGTAAAGAAAAAAAAGAGGAAGCAGTAAATGTGTAACACAATTAAATACCACTTAATGATAGAACTCTTTTATCCAATCTAGCCATATAAAGGAATTTATTCAAATTTATGAACATATATTATTGAAGACCCAAAACCCCTTTGAGCAGTTCTACTCTGTAAAACACATAGGATTTCCATGAGTAAAAATCATCTCATTAGCATTTAGGATCTCCATGAGTAAAATCATCTCATTAGCATTTCATCATACTTAATGGGAAAAGAACTGGATGATTAATTCTCAAAAATATCCTAACAAATAGAACACAACAAGATATTTAAAATAATAATACATATGAATAAATTCAACTAATACGACACATATAAATACATATACAAATATACTTATACAAAGATATACATTTTTTTAAAAGTGGAAAAGAAGCATATCATATCAATCAACAGAAAAACATTTGACATATCAATCAACAGAAAAACATTTGACAAAAGTCAAAATGCATTTCTGAGAAAAGCCCTCAACAAGATAGAAACTGAAGGAACATTCCTCAACGTGATTGAGAGCATATATACACATCCAACACCCAACATTAGTTTCAAAGGAGAGAGGTTGGACATATTCCACTTTCGAACAGTAATCCAACAAGGATGCCCTTTTTCATCAGTCCCACTTAATATTGTGCTGGAAGTGTTAGCCAGTATTGTAAGTTAGAAGGGAAAAAGACATCCAAATTAGCAAACAAGAAATAAAACTATCTCCATTTGCAGATAATATGATCAAATTCATAGAAAATGCAAATATTCAACAGATAATTACTGAAAGATTTAGTAAAGTGGCAAGGTACAAGACCAATGTATAAAAGTAAATCAGATGCCTTTACCTTAACAAACAAAATACACAAACACAAAACAAACTCCCTGCCCCTTTGAATTTCTGAAACTGTAACTCATTACAGGAGTAGGAAGTTCTTAACAGGATTAGAAAGCCCAGTCTTTCTCCCTTGGAACAGCTAGAGAATTTGAACTGAGGACCGTGCAGTTATCCCCCCAACATGTAACAACTATAACACCAGAACTCTCACACGAACAAAGAGAGCTATGAAAAGAAAAGGGAGAAGAAAGCAATTTATAATAGCTACCCACCACAAATAGAATATATAGGAATAAATCTTACCAGAGAGAAGAAAATCCTCAGGAACTACAAAACACCACTGTACGAAACCAGAGACCTACATAATTTGAAGAAAATATCCTGCTAATAGATAAAATATTGTCAATACTGACCCAAGCAATCTATAGATAAAATAAAATTCTGACTCAGATTCCAGTACCCTTCTTTTAAAAAGTGGAAAAGTTAATCACCAAATTTATATGGAATGAAACAGACCTTGGATAATCTAAGTAGTATGAAAGAAGAACATGGAACAATGGATATCATTGCTAATGTCAGATGGATCTTGGCTCAAAGTAGAGATTGCCAGAAAAAATTGTTTACTTGTGTATCATTAGCTATGTAAAGGCATTTGACTGTGTGGACAATAATAAACAATGGGTAACTCTGAAAAAAAAAATGGGAATTCCAGAACATTTTATTGTGAAGATGTGGAACTTGTGCATGGATCAAGAGGTAGTAGTGCAGACAGAACAAGGGAATACTGCATGGTTTAAAATCAGGAAAGGTGTGTCCCAGAGATGTGTCCTCTTACCATACTTATTCAATTCTGGGAAAACCATCAGCAAGTCAGGTTTGTATGGTCCTTATATGGCTTATAAAGTCCTCAGTTATATTGTGGCATCAAGATTGGAGGAAGTCTCATTAACAACTTGAGATATGCGAATGACACGACTTTGCTGAAAGTGAGGAGGACTTGCTGAGGAAGAGCAAGGATGTAGCCTTCAAGATGGTTTATGACTCAATGTAAGGAAGACCCAAATCCTCACAACAGGACCACTAGGTGGCATCATGATAAGCTGAGAAAAGGTTGAAATTGTCAAGGATTTCGTCTTGCTTGGGTCCACAATCAGTGCTCATGGAAGCAGCCATCAAGACATCAAGACACATTGCATTAGGTAAACCTGCTGCACAAGACCTTCTGAGAATATTGAAAAGTAAGATTTTTACCCAGAGGACTCAGGTGTGCCTGACCCAGATCGTGGTATTTCCCATTGCCTCATATGCATGTGGCAATTGGACACTGAATAAGGAAGACAGGAGAAGAATCCATGCATCTTGAACTACGGTGCTGGAGAAGAATATTGGGAGCACCGTGGACTGCTAAAAGAACAAGTAGATCTGTCTTGGAAGAAGTATGGCCAGAGTGCTCCTTAGACGCGAAGATGGCAAGACATCATCTTGCATAATTTGGACATATTTTCAGGACAGATCAGAACCTGGAGAAAGGCATGGTAAGGTAGAGGGGCAGTGAAAAGAGGAAGACCCCCAAGGAAATGGATTGACACCTCGGCTGAAACAATGAGTTCAAGCATAGTAACAACTGTAAGGATGGCACAGGGGCCCGCAGTGTCTCATTCTGGTGTGCACGGGGCCATTATGGGGGAGAATCGACTCCACAGCACTGCACACACACACACACACACACACACACACACGGGCCTTATATGTATAGGGCATCCCACTTGGTTTTTCTTCTTTAAGGTATACATCTACATTTATATAGACATTAAAGACGTAAAGCCAAGTGGGAGTCCTCTCATTTCCCAATCTCAAAACACGACCTGAGACAAAATGAGAGACACCAGACTAACGGAAAAGAAGTGAAAAACTAGAAGCAAATCAATCCACCCGTGGAAATCTATCTTTGACAATATTCCAGAAAATATTAAATATGAACCTTTTTTAAAATAGTACCACATCACTCTGTGTTATCTAAAGATTATAAATAGTAAAAGCCAAACCTGAAGGAGGGAATGGTACCAGAGCTTAAATTGTGAACACTTGGTTTGCATAAGGTTACGGATGACAATGGAGACTACACAAGGATTAAGCCTCAGGTGAATCTCTGCTAGCCATAGACCAGGGATGTGGATGGCCTTAATATCGTGCAGAGGGTAATGTTTATTTGTCTTTTTTCACCTATGTGTTTTTCTATACATGAAATCCAGAATGGGTAGAGCTATAGAGACAGTAACTGCATTGATGATTTCTTGAGGGTATGGCAGGGGAGGTTGGGAAGAAATGAGGTGCTGATAACAATGAATACAATATGGAAGGATCGTATGTACTCATGTATAAGCCGGGTTTTTTCAGCACATTTTCATGCCATTTTTGTGGTAACACTAGGTTTCCCAGCTGATATTCGGGTTGGCTTATACTCAAGTATATAAGGTAAATGTTCTGAAATTGATTGTGGAGGTGATTGGACAACTCTTTGCAACATGATTGAACTACTGAATTGTATGATATGTGAATTAAATGCCAACAAAACTGTTATAAACAAACAACTGAAATATTTTTTAAGTGCTGAAAAACTGGATATTCTTTTACAGGGGAATGAAACAGGGCTCATACCTCACACTATGTACAAAAGTGAACTTCAGACACATCAAAAGCCTAACTGAAAAATGTAAAACTACACAGGATATCAATGAAAAATTAGGAATACATTTAGGGGCCCTGATCTATGGCATACATACACTAAAAAAAATTGGAAACAAATAAACAGTGGAAGACAAACTGGATGACTAGAAGCTTCTTTATATTAGATACTCATAGAAAGTAAAAAGAGAAGCCAGAGAGAGAGAATGGAAATTCTCTATTGGGCAAGGAAATAACCTCTAGGATTCTGAAAACAAAGAGAAATAATTCAATAAAAATGAGCAAAAGACATGACCAGTCACTTCACCAAAGTCATTCCAGAGAAAAACAATTTTTAGTAAAAAACTCTAAAATAGTACACCACCATGCGAAGTGGTAGGATGCTTCATTAACATTTTGGAATCCAAATGCCATATAATCTATCACTCCCAATACTTGCTATATATTTTAGAAAAATAAGTACAGTGACAGATATATGTACACTCATGCTCATTGTTGCGATTAGCCAAAAATAAACAAAAAGCAGAAATGGGATTTCCGGGCAAGGGAGTCACAAGCACAAGACTATCTCCTCAACAACAACCAGGATAAATTGAATGAGAAGGCAAATCCAAGCTGACTGGAGACTTGGGGGGGAAAAAGCTAAGTGCATTGATGTGCCTGCACCACAAACACTGTGAGAGCGGGTAGACCAAGGTAAGGGAGGAGCGAAGTCTCTCCTGGGGCGCTCAGGGCTCTTTCCTAGCTGCCTGCTGCCACTAGGCACTCCCATTGCCAGGATGCAGGCCCACTGCCAAGGTAGCCCCACCACTGGCCGTAGCTGCTGTAGGATACGCACCCAACTCTGCCCCCTTTCACCTGCCAAGGCCAACGTCACTCATCCCACTGAGGAAACAACCCACCGGAACAGCACCTTCCCTGCCCCAACCATATTTACCTTTTAAAATCTTGATTCTTTTGCTCCTTTAATATATTTTTTATCTCGTTGATTTTTATTATTTTAATTCTATTTTAATTTCCTTTAAACTTTTATTCTTATTTCTTCTTTTCTTTTTCTTGTTTACCTTTTTTCTCCCTCACTTTTCCTATTTTGTTTTGTAGTTCCTATCAATCCTTTCCTGCACCACTCCACAAGGTCAACTACCTCCACATAGCCCATCTTCCCTCCTAACCCTAACAGCTGCATCGCTATGTCATGGAGACAGCAGAAAAGCAGTGCACAAGGAAAACATACACAAACAAGTGATGAGCAAGGTCAAAAGCCCATAGAAATGTACAGAGGAGGAGGAGGAGGGAAAAGAAGAAGAAGAGAGATGGCTCTGGAGTTACCAGAAAAAGAGCTCAGAGTTCAGCTACTGCCAATGGACAGAGAAAGAGATTGAGAGAGCTACTAAAAACAAGAAAAATGGGGTAAACTAGAAACATTACAACAACAACAAAAAATTGAAATACAAATGATGAATGCTAAGATAACAGAATTAGATAATACTTCTTAAAAGCAGAGTAATAGTAATAGAATAAAAGAAATGGATGGGTGTTTAGCTTGAAGACAAATCTCTTGAGTGCATTAGATGAAAGGAAAAATCAAAAAAATTACCAAAAAGTCCTACAAAAGCCTAACATATATGCAGGACACTGTCAAGAGGAACAACTTACCCTTCATTGGATTTCTGGGACAGGAAGAAACAAAACCTCTTCTACAGAGAAAATGGTACAATAAATCTTGGAAGAAATTTTCCCTACTAGGATGAGAGGAGAAAACACCCATTCAAGAAACCAAGAGAGGATAAACAACTAATGATGCATCCATATTTTCATCATTACAAATTTTGTCAAAATGGCTAGACCAGGCTTTCATTGGTTTGGTAATTAAAACATAATTCCCCCATGTTGAGATCTCAGGGTTGTGGTGCATGCTCCTAATATAAGTAGATATACTGTCTCAATGGCAATGAGTTCCATTTGAATGTCTGACTCATCATCTGACCTCCAAGTTTTTGGATATGAGTAATAAGCCTGCTAATCCTGGAGTCATCAGCAGGCTGCCATCTTATTAGCCGACCTTGGATTCATTTGTCTAAGCCAGAAGCCTGTCTTCTGACCTGCCAATCTTGGGTTCATCCACTCCTACAGTTTATAAGCGTCAAGGGAAGCCTCCAGCCTGGCATATGACCCATCGACTTGGGGCTTGCCCTGTATACAATCGTGTTAGCCATGTCCTTCATAGAAACCTCTCTGTATATATACATATATAACCCTCATTGCTTTTGCTTCTCTAGAGAACCCAGGCTCAGTCAGATGTAGTGGAATCCTTCCCAATATTAAGAAATAACAAGGAACCTGCACCACACCTCCTAACATGGATGAACCTGGAAGGCACTCTGCAGAATGAAAAAAGCCCATCACAGAAGGACAAATATTGTACATGACTACTATTATACAGAAGGAGACCTGGTATTGCTGTGCGTCAGACCGAGGGAGGGGAACCACAAGGACAGAAAAGCAAACCCTCGGCATAAATGAGACTCTGGGACTGAAACTGCTCAGAGTCCTGAGAGTGACATAAATGACACCAGTCATAAAAAGGTACAAAGGTTGACCTTCATCAAAATGAAAACCTTCTGATTAATTAATAATATTATTAAAGTATAAAAAGGTACAAACTAGGAGAAACTATTCTCA
>NW_022103906.1:33289187-33295224 GCF_000313985.2 Echinops telfairi
TCTTTTCAGTAATTTAAGTTCTATTTTCATTGTTAAATCCTCAACTATAAAAATATCATGTGATCCAGATCCTCTTCTTCAAGGTATATGTTCACGAGATGTGACAGAGGCAACACAAACAGACATATGTGTACAGCGCTCATTGCACCATTATTCACAATTGCTAAAGGTAGAAACAAGCAAAATGACCATTATCAGATGAATGAAAATTTAAATATATACTAAATACATAATAATGGAATATTATTAAAAGATAAGGAGGAATCATATTCTGATATATGCTGAAACATTGGAGAGCATTGAATCCATTATGCTGATCAAATCAACCACAAAAGGAAAAGTATTTTAGGACATCACTCATATAAACTAAACATAACAGACAGATATATATATATATATATGTAAACCAAGAGGTGATTGAAAAAAGGGTAGGATTACTTGTTTAGGAAGAGCTGAGTATCTGTATATGGTGATAGAAATTTGGCAACTAATATCAGTGATGGCTACACAATATGATCAAAAACATTTATTAAAGTAATTTAATACATCCACTAAGTGTACATTTCAAAAAGGGAAATTATAAATTTGTGAGATATATATATATAAAACAATTAGAAAAATACATTTGATTCAGGGTGGAATGGTGGTGCCACTAAAAGTAGCTTTTACTACATGCTGGATCCTTCCTCTAAGGATTAGCCTTTTTAGCCTCAGCTGAATGCATGATATTAGTGAGGCCTATTTACTCTCCCTGGATAAAAGGCTAAAATTCTCTCAACACTGTTTGACACCTGGTATCTCTGTTATACTTTCAGTAAATCTTTCTCAGTTCACATGCACTCTAACCCTTATTCACGTACACACAAAGACCATCTGCCCTCAGAAATGGCTACCCGAAAGGCCTTTCATACTTGTAATAGGGGTCACTTGCAAGTTCCAGCTGTTTCGGCACCCCTGAACTCCAAAGACTTCAGTAATGCTTGGATGGACCTTTGGGCAAAGGAATTCCTAACCAGCGCATCAATATAAATGTGAAATTCACCTTCTGTGAGTCTTTATCCAGGGATAGAATGCCAAATATCTAGCAAAATTATCTCTCAAATATGAGAGAGAAATAAGGGTATTTCCAAGCAATAAGAATTGAAAGGATTTTGTCAACACAAGAATAATATTACAAAAAATACTAACGGGAACACTTTAGACAGTGACTCAGTACCAGCAGACAAAGTTGAAATCAACATACAAGACAACACCACCCAGAAATCAACACACTTAGAACAGTATTCAAGTCAGCACAGAAATATATGAAGAAGAAAAAAAAATAACACCACAAAAACACACAACAAAATAACAGCAGCAAACCATATATATCAATAATAATACTGAATATTAATGGATTAAACACACCATGAATCAAGAGACATCATGGGAGAAAAGAAAACAAGACCACTCAATATGCTGCCAAAAGAAACATCTTTAGACCCAAAGACAAAAATAGACTGAAACATCAAAGGATGGAAAAATACATATCAAGAGAATGAAACCCAAAAAGAAAAGTCAGAAGCGGTGATATTAACCTCTGAAACTCTCGATATTTGCAGATGAAATTATTTTATATGTAGAACACTCAAAAGACCAACCAAAAAATGCGTTGGATACAATCAAAAGATGACAGGATACGAGATTAACATAGCAAAATCAGTTGATTCCTATGTACTAACAGAGAGATCTTAAAAAGATATCAACAAACAATATTGTTTACAATAGCCACCCAAAATATTAAATACTGGGGGATTATCAACCAGAGAAACAAAAAGCTGGTGCAAAGAAAATTACAGAACATTACTACAAGAATATTTCAAGTTCATGGATAAGAATATTGTAAAAATGTCAACACTACCAAAAGCGATCTGTAAGTACAAAGCAATTCCAATTCTGATCCTAACTTCACCTTTAAAGAGACGGAAAAATCTGTGCATTTTCTATCATTTCTGTCATTCCCTTCCCTGGACAGGTCCTGTGGGATACAACTGAAACACCTTAGTCCCCCTCCTATATTTTTTCCCAAACTACTACTGTGACTCCTTGACAGAGTTTACATGTTATTTGAAGGTAAGTGCTCCCTGATTGCAGATTTAAAAGCGGCTGCTATACCAGTGTGCTCCCATCGGGATTGCTACATTATATTTTATGTCCTGACCTGTTTCTAATAATCCCATGGAGCAAAACACATTCCTTATCATCCCATATTGACTCTTTAGCCAAGTCAAATGAATAAATATATAAAACATAAAATAAAACTTACCTTTGTAAAAGGAGACTCAACAAGCAGAGCGCCTGAGCTGTTGTATGAATACATCATGAGATCGGGTGGTAAGAATGACCTAGCAACCAAAATAAAGTAAGATATTTCACTCTAATAAAAATAACCTCATAATAATGACATTCATTTCCAACTTCACAGGCTCGGACATCTAGAGACTGGATATACCTAACTCCTCATAATCTAACTTTCCTTATGAAAGCACATCGTGTAAATAAGAAATAATAATCAGTTAACAAAAATCCTGTATGAGCACTTTAATGAATACAATTCAATTCAACATACATCTGTATATCGGTGTACACTATAAGCAGGTCTTACAGATTCACATAAAAACTTATGTGGTTTTGTTTGTTTATTTGTCTTTAGGTTCAACCATCAATCAATCTCTATCGTGTAATAGAGCTGATGGATGGCTACAGAGGCACTTAAATACATTTTGCACTTATCAAAGAACATAATCTCAAAGATAATATTATGTCTAATTCTGCATACCAAACAGTTTAAAATCCACAACCATATACAAAAAGCAACCAATATTTAAGCCTCGAACATGGAGAGTCCCCTGAGAATAAGCTAGAGAGTTGTGCTGGTCTTGGCAGACTTTTGCAATGGACTGTGACTGACCTAGCATTGATGACAGGGAACCTTGTAACTCTCATCTTACAGCAAAGCAGTGCGGCGTAGCTTACTCCTATTTGTACTTAGCCTAATGCATGCATGTGTCCCTTGTTCCCCACCCCAGCTTCTGTGGGGTTTTAAAAATAACTTTCTGAATTGCTTAATAGCGTGTGACCATTTGGTTGATTTGGCCTGGAAGCCATGTAAAAATCTGTCCCTGAAGGGTCATTAAGACATCAAAAGAAAAAAAAAGACATCAAAAGAGATTGTTTGTGAATTATAAATGATACTTACTCTTATGGTTTTATCTGATTGCTATAGTGACTAGAGTAATGGAAAGTACCTAGCATAGAAAGTATACAACTCCCGCATAAAATAATACACTCTTTATTTATTCTGATCACAAACTGGACTCCATTGAGACAGGTTTCACCTTCTAATAAACTTCTCCATTCCTCTCTAACTCAGAGTTAGTGAGCTGGCTGTGCTCTGCCAAGGCACAATCTAGTACTTGTGGTAAATAGGCCAGGCATATTCTTAAGTGTATGGCAAGAGGGAAACATAGGCAAACAAGACAGAAGTCTCTTTTTCAGTACAGACTGCTAACATCTTTTGACCAAAATGAGTCACATAGCAATAGGATGCAGAGCTATATTGTTGTTCTTAGGTACCATCCAATTGGCTTTGACCCATAGCGACCCTACGCACAACAGAATGAAACACCGCAAGGTCCCAAGCTGTCCTCACCATGGTTCCTATGTCTGAGCGCACTGTTGCAGCCACTGGGTCAATTCACCTCCTGGAGGGCCTTCCTCTGTTTCACCGCCCCTCGACTTTACCAAGCATGATGTCATTCGCTAGGGACTAGCTCCAGACTAAGGACAAAGGAGGACTGGCTCTCTACTTCCGAGGAAGAAGTCGCTGAAAACCTTATGCATAGCTATTGGATGGACTATATAGTATGAGGGATATAGTCCTAAAAGAAACTTTGTGACCACCTGTTAAAAATTATTTGGAGTTTTTAGATAGCAACAAAGAAAAAAAAATATTCATTTACATGCCGTACCTTCCTAACAATGGGGCCCTTTGGTGTTCCACAACACATGAAGCTGGTCTTGCACAACCAAAAGCAAATTCCATCACTTAGGGGTAAGGCTGGAGGTTTGAAGAAGATATATGTACTTTTACTCTTATTGATAACAACTCTAAATTTTCATGGTGTGATAGCTTTTATGTCAACTTGTCTAGGTCAAGATTCTCAGTCGTGTGGCCGTTAAAGTCTAATAATCTCCCCATAATGTTACCTAAGAGTGTAATAAACTCTATAATGGGATCTGCTGTGAGCAGCTAATGAGTAGTAAGAGTATAAGGGTGGAATGCAACCTGCTTACTCAGTTCATAGCCCTGATAAAATTTCCTTTGGGGTGTGTACTACTTCCTATGTAAGTAGGCACGGTGGGAAGCTTGTTTGCTTTTTGCTGTGCCAAGGTCTTACATCTGGCTCATGGACTTCCATTTATTTTCACTTGAGCCAAACCCCTCCATATTGTGTGCTGGAACTCAGAGCTGTCAGCAGCTTGCCATTTGACTGACAGACCTTGGCTTCATTGGGCTCTGCAACCAACATCCTGACTCTGTGGCCATAGAGTCATTACATCTGCGTCCAACTACCTGGAAGCTTCCTGCTTCCTACTTGGCCTTCCTGCTTTCTGGTTATCAGCACAGGCAGCTCCATGCAGTCAGGAGAAGCCTCAAGCTTAACGGCTGACCCACAGACTTGAACCAGAATTTACTTACCCACCTCTCCAGTTAGGAGTCATTTTCTTGATATAAATCAATGTATCTATCTATCACTTCCTCTATCTAAATCAATGGTTCTACTTCTTTAGGGAGCCAAGCTTAACATACATGACACTGAATAAAGACAAAAGGATAGGTTAAGAATAGGGATAACTTTTGTATCCTGACTCCAGTCAAGATGTTGCTGTTGTCATCGTTAGGTGCCCTCAATTCAGTTCTATCTCCTAGCGATCCCTTGTACAACACATTGAAAGACTGATCCATCTTACACTATCCTCAAAATTGTTCTTATGTCCCAGCCCATTGATGCATAGATTCCAAAATAAAATCACCACTGCATTTCATAATAACACCTTCCAAAATCAAAGAAACTTAGGGGGGGGGAAGTTACCTACAATAGGAAAAAATAAGATTTTTCGGCAGAAATCATACAGGCCAAAAAGTACTAGGATGACATATGAGTATATAAGTTACTAAAAGAAACAAATTGTGAACCAAGAATCTTAAATCCAACAAATGTCCATGAGATACAAGGGAGAAACAAGAGTATTTCTAGATAGGTAAAAATTAAAGGAATTTGTAAAAACAAAACAAAACTTGAAGCTGGAAGTGTGGTGGCACTGCGTGTCAGGCATTGGGCTGCAAATCACAAGCTCAGCAGTTCAAATCCACCAGCTGTGCCGTGAGGGCTGTCTGCTCTTCTGAAAAAACCAAACTTGAAAAAACACAAAGAGGTTCTTTGAAGAGAATCAGCAACACATGCAGATATCAGCCTGAGATTAAAACAAGACAACAATGCCTAGAAATCAATGATATCATCAAAGTAAAGCAAATATAAATGACTTAAAATAGGCCATCAGAGATACTATTCCACAATGAAGAAATTCAGAAGCAAAAAGAAGAAATAATGAAGGCACAAAAAATTGGAATGGAAATGAAGTCAAGTAGAGAACAGGTGTAGTAAACTTAGAAACAAATGAATAAGGAATAAGATAACTTCAAAGAAAATGGATAAACTTCATCAAAATTTAAAAAGGGAAAATCACAATGACCTAGTAAACAATAAAACAGCAGCAAAGAAAAAAAAGCTACAACAATATGAACTTGGCCCAGAAAATTAGGAGGAACTAGGAAATTAACAAGGGTGCAAAATAAAACTCCAGCAATAAATTCATTCTCGGCAATAATGACACAATGTAAATAGATTAAAAACACCTATTAAAAGACAGACAGTAACATGGATAAGAAAGCAGGACCTATCAATATGCTGCTTACAGGAAATATACTTTGAAC
>NW_022103906.1:33295324-33299399 GCF_000313985.2 Echinops telfairi
AAGGCAAAATCAATTATGAGACAATTGATCAAGGAGACAACTGAACAGAAGACATCCCCATAATAAATATCTATGAAAGACCTTCAAAATACATTCGCCAAATCCTTACAGATTTGAAGATACTTTGGTGCTGTGGTGGGCTGTATATGGGCTGATAACTTCAAGGTAAGCTGCTCGAAACCAGCAGCTGCTGCACAGGAGAAAGATGAGGCTATGTACTCCTGCGAAGAATTACAGTCTTGGAAACCCACAGGGGCAATTCTGCCTCATCCTATAGGGCTTCATGAGTCAGAATTGACTTGATCCCATGAGTTTGGCTGAGTTTTACAGAAACAAAGAGAGAAACAGAGAATAATAATAGCAGGGATTTTCAATACACCATTCTTAAGGAAGGACAGAACAACCAAAAATAAACTCAACAAAAGCAAAGATGAAGTAAACAATACAATTACTCACTTCCAACCAACAACAGCACAATATACAGCCCTTTCAAGCACACATGGAACATTCTTTAGTTTAAATCAAAAATTTAAAAACATGGAAATAATACAAGCCATTTTCTCAGATAGCAATACTATGAAATGGTGTTGCTGTCAGGTGCCATCAAATTGGGTCCAATTCATAGTGACCACATGCACAACAGAAGGAAATACAGGCAAGGTCTGCTTCTTTCTCATGATTGTTTCTATGTCTGAGCAGCTGTTGTGTCAATCCATCTACTTGGCCACCTTTTTCTTTTTTTCTACCCCTGCTTTTTCCCAGCATAACGTCCTTCTTCAGAGACTGGTCTCTACTGGAAACACGTTCAAAATATGTAAGATCAAGTCTTGTCATCCTTGCCTCTAAGAGGCATTATGGCCCTAGGTGTGTTTGTCCCTTTAGCAATTCATGATGTTTTCAATATTCTTTGCCAGCACCACATTCAAGTGCATCAATGTTTCCTCGATCTTAGTAACTCGATGTGCAGCATTCACATGCATATGAGGAAATGGGAAATGCCATGACGTGGGGCAGGCACCCCTTAGTCCTTGAAGTAACATCCCTGCTTTTCCATACTCTATACGCCATACTCTGGAGAGGTCGTATGCAGCAGATTTACCTAAAGCAGCCCCTCTTTTTATCCCTTAACTGCTGCTTCCATGAGCATGGACTGTATCGAAGCGAGAAGATATCCTTGACAACTTCAGCCTTTTCTCCATGTCCGATGATGTCAACTACCGGACCACGTGTGAGGATTTTGGTCTTCTTTACCATGGCCTGTAAGCTGCAGTTCTTGATCTTCAGCAAGTGCTTCAAGTCCTCCTCACTTTCAGTAAGCAAAGTTGTGTCAGCTGCATAGCTTATGTTTTTAATAAGCCTTCCTCCAAACCGAATGTAATCCTAATGTAATCCTTCATGTAATCCTCCTTCTCTGATGATTTGCTCAGGAAACAGATTGAAGGAGTATGGTGAGAGGTTACAAACCGGCAAACACTTTTCCTGATTTTAAACCATCGTTTTGTTTGCACAACTGTAAATCTGTGAACCATGGGAATGACAGACTTAATTGTCTACTATCATACCTCTACATAGATCAAGAAGCGGTGGATCAAAAAGAACAAAAAGATACTGCATTGTTTCATACAAGAAAAGGTATGCATGAGTTATGTCATCTCACTGAAGTTCCATTTGTATACTGAGCAAATAATCAGAAAGGGTGGACTATATGGAGCAGAACTTGGCATCAGGATTAAAGGAAGACGCATTAACAATCTGTGGTATACCAATGATATAATCTTGCTTGCTGAAAGGTAAGATCTAAAGCGCTTGCTGATGAAGATCAGACTAAAGCTTTCAAAATTGCATTTCAACATAAAGAAAACAAAAATGTGCAAAACTAGACCAATAAGCAGCATCACGATATTTGGGAATAGATTGAAGTTGTCAAGAATATAATTTTATTAAGATCTACATTTAATGGCCCTGGAAGCAACAGTCAGGAAATCAAAAGGTGAATTTCATTGGATAAATCTGCAGCAAAATATCTATTTTAATTGTTAAAAACAAACATGTCACTTTGACCAAGAGCATAATATCTTTAATCACTTCACATGCATGTGAAGGTGGAGCAATGAATAAGGAAGACTGAAGAAGAATTAATGACTATGAAACATGATGTTGGCAAAGAAAATTAAATATACCGGGGACTTTCACAAAAATGACAACAATAAATCTAGGCTAGAGTGAGCACAATACAATGCTCATTAGAAATAAGCATGGAGAGAACGTCCCATGTAATCCGTGCAAACCATCAGAAGAGACCCGTCCCTGGAAAAGTACGCAGTGCTTTGTAAAGCAGAGGGTCGGTGAAAAAGAGGAAGAGCCTCAAGGAGAAGGATGACATAATAGCTGCAACCATGGGCTCAAGCATAACAATGAACGTGACAATAGGCAGAATTGGGCAATGGTTTATTCTGTTTCCTACATCGAATTGTACAATTCAATGAAACCAAGTAACAACATAGAAGCAATGTTTAGAAATGAACTTATTACCTATAAATAATATGCATTACAGAATAGTATCTATTAATTAAACTCACTGCCATAGCGGCCCCCTGGGGGTTTCCAAGACTGTAACTGTGTATGGAAGTAGAAAGCCCCGTCTTTCTGCAGCAAAGAAGTGAATGGTTTCCAACTGCCAACCATGAGGCTCACAGCCCAATGCACAACCACTAAGCTACCAGGGTGCTATCTATTAATTAAAGAATGATCTAAATGAAAAGGTGACTTCCAGAACTTCATGAAAACACGGAATCAGAAGATAATGGAATTCATTCATAACTTTCTGAAGTCCCCCCGTGTATATGTAGAACAAGGAAAATAAACACTCTGCATTACTAAATAAGAATTTTCTGTTGTAAAGTACTATATCTAGAATAATGACATTTGTGGAAAATAGTATTTCTGCCTACTGGTTGCTATAAGGAACCCGGTGGAACAAGGTATAATATTGGGTTATGCAGTGTTTATACATTGCACTTAGAAAGTAAACACTCAAAGCCCATTGCTAACGAATAGACTCTGACTCCTGGCTACCCTATAGAACAGGGTAGAACTGCCTGGGTGAGTTGCCGCGACTGTAGCTCTTTACCAGTGTAGAAAACCCCATCTTTCACCTGTGGAGCAATTGCTGGTTTCAAACTGCTGACCTTTAGGTTGGTAGCCCAATGAGTAACTACTACTACACCACAAAGCCTCTTATATTGGTATAGAGAGAGAACAAGAAAATAAACACTATGCATCACTAAATAATACCTTCTAGGCACAAAATACTACATCTAAGATCATTACATCTGTGGAAAATAATATATCTGCCTATAGATTTCTGTAAGGAGCTCTGGTGGTATAGTGGGTAATGAGTTGAGCTGCTAACCTCAAAGTCAGGTGTTTGAAACCAATGGCACAACACATGAGAATGATGAGGCTTTCTAGTGCCATGAGTACTTAATCTAGAAAACCACAGGGCAATTCTACCATGTACTATAGCGTTGCTATAAGTCATAACTGACCCAATAACAATGCGTTTAGGTTTGGGTTTCATAGATCTGTTCCTTTTTTTTTTTTTAAGGAAAAATGGAAATTAGGATAGAACACTGTGGAAAGATATACTCATGAATGTTAATCGTGGCTTTCTAACAAAGTCAAAGTAAAACAGAAAATCCAAGTGCTTAAATACATAGTGAAAACAAAGATGTGGAAAGACTGTTTACTTACTGTTTTTCAAGATGAATGGTATATGCTTTCCCCTTAATATTGATTAGATAAGTAACCTACAGCAAGATAATCAAAGAACATAATTACTAGAAATTCCAAATAGAGGATAAAAACAGTTTTAAATAATTTTACAATACTTAAAAATTTTATATTAGCATTCATATAACAAACTATATAACTGCACTAATTCTTTATTATTGCAAAGAATGCATGACAAAATAATTAAATTTACATAAATTTGAAGATTGCATATGTACTAAACATTAGTTATTCACTCACTCACTTGCCACTTTCCACAATTGTGTGAGTCATTTTTTGGAAA
>NW_022103906.1:33300311-33301316 GCF_000313985.2 Echinops telfairi
AAGAGACCCACTTTACTGTGAAAGTGATGTGATGGATGTGATGCATATGCTTTACAGCATCATTATGAAGATTAGAGATACTTAGCTAAGTTATCTAAACTTCAATGAATGTAAATTTCAAAAAAGTATTAAGAACAGAAATAATAATTTATTGTTCTTCACATTAAGTGCCTTGTAAAATATTAAAACAGGGATGAGAACATTTATATATATAAAGCTTATATATATGTGTGTGTATATATATATATATATATCTCCTAATATCATGTAGTAGGTATATGTTGTTGTTGCTGTTAGGTGCTATTGAATAGGTCCCAACTCTCAGCTCTCTTAGGTATAACAGAACAAAACTCCCACCCAGTCCTGTGCCAACCTCACAATTGTTCTTATGTTTGAGCCCATTGTTGCAGCCACCATATCACTCCATCTTATCCAGGGCCTTTCTCTTTTCTCTTCCTCTCAACTTTACAAAGAATGTTGTATTTCTCCAAGTGTGCGTCCTTATACAGGTATGTGTAGGAGCCAAAAATAAATACAATGTCTGATTTTAGTCCCAGTCTCCATGTTCCATGACATATTGCTCTTTTATAGTTATTACATCACTGAACAGTTGGCACACCATATCCAGGCATTTAACCATTGCTCATATGAGAAAATGCATGTAGTAGATGAACCTTTTAACATCAGAGGGTATTGATGATTAATTGTATTAGATAAAACAATACAAATCATTGCCTGTTAACTGAGCAAACCAGAGAGTGGGACTGGGGAAAAAAAAGGCATTTCACTATCATCCCACAGCTTATTGCTTGGCAGCTTCAATGTCAATGGTATAGGTCAAAACATGTCTACCAAAGTTTCAGTTAGATAAATTAGGGGCCTGTTGTTATCAGAGTTTAAGAAGGACACATTTAAGTTAACCTGGTAGAAGAATGTCAACATTAATTCCCAGAACCAATCTCATCATCCACTCAAACATCTAAAATGTGAGCACATATTCAGAAG
>NW_022103906.1:33302772-33304209 GCF_000313985.2 Echinops telfairi
TAGAGTTACTATGAGTCAGATTGATTCGATGGCAAACCAATAAAGAACAAAAATGAAATAAAGTGGTAAGGATAAAATAATAGTAATCTAAAGATTAAAATTACAAATAATGAATAAGAAAGAAAAAACCACCACCAATATTTTAAAAGCCAGGGAAGAAATTTTTGTCATGGAACCAGCAAGAGATACGTGCGCCTAGAACAAATTCAGGCTGGGTCAAGAGGAAGGTCAACTGATCAAGTATCAAGTTTGATCCAGCCTAATCAAGAATACAGTGATCTCTGGCTCTTGCCTATGGCTACAGGAGACCTGCCAGCAGCTTAATAACTAGATACTCAGCAAATGGGTTTTGGGCTCTCACTGTCCTCTATAGCCTTCTACAAATTAACTGTTCATAATTTTAGTTTTGATACTTTTCCCTTCATTGAATTTTGTTATTGTTATCTTTGGATCACAAAAGCTGGTGCGCTTTTTCCACCTGGACTTAGTTGACTTCTCGCTTAGATGGCTGCTTTTTGAAGATAAGCCTTTAAGAGCCCAGACACTCTTCTGATTGTTAGTTGGGCACCTTCTTATTTCTTCACCACACTTTGCTGTAGCCCCCTTATCTTCAGTGATCATTTCATGATGGCGAGTATCAAGCAGAGCCATGTTATCAGAAATAACTGCTCTTGGATTGGGACTATTGGAAATCTCTTATAAGCCTTGGATATATTACTATTTGGGAATAGGGTTTTCTATGTAATACTGATGAGGTCCCAATAGTGCGTTAAACCTAACCACTGCTGAGTTTAGATCTACATTTACTCGAGCAATATAGGTAAAAGAACAATAAAATGTTCCGTCTTTTGGTTGTTAGGGACTATGGAGTCTGTTTCCATACATAACTACCCTTCAAGAAGCAGCAGGTGTGTCCCACAGAGCTTTCAAGCTGTGACTGTTAGGAACAGCTTGCCGGGTCTTTTCCCATGGGGTTTTGGGAGAGTGGGACTCTTCCAAATTTCAGTCAACAGCATGACCTTTGAAGCATGAGCCTTGTACTACCAAGGCAGGGTCCTTCTTTTAGTATCCAGAATGGAATGAAAAAGGCAAATCCGACACCTTTATTCTCAAGCAAGAGCCCCCGATTGTGCAATGAGTACGTGATTGATTGGATGCTGAACGGAACCTTGCTATACATATATATATTGCGGAGATAGTTGTTCTTTTTTTAACTCACTGCCGTTGAATCAATGCCGACTCATAGAGACCCCGAAGGACAGGGTAGAACTGGCCCTGTGGGTTTCTGAGACTATCACTCTTTACAGGAGAAGAAAATTCACTCCTTCTCCCACTGAGTGGCTGGTGATTTCAAATTGCTCACCAGGCACATAACAAAGAGTAAGATTTAAACAGTAGTTCCACTTCTTAGAAGACTATCACAATTAATACTGTAAT
>NW_022103906.1:33304694-33320286 GCF_000313985.2 Echinops telfairi
ATTGCATATCAGGATACTTTTTCATTCCAAATGCATTTTAAGTATTTTGATTTTTAAGTTTTCACTTAAATGAATTATTTACAGGAAATCTGTTCTCTACTATCAGCAGCTAATTTTTCTTTTTTTCCTTGGCTGTGGACCATTCTGTTGAGTGTTCTTGAGAAGAGTGTGCATTGCTTACACATAACTGATTTACAGCTAGACTGCCAACATTGTGATTTTGTGTCTTCTTCACTTTCAGCAAGCAGAGTTGTGTCGTCTGGATATCACAGGTTGTTCAGAAGCCTTTCTCCGACCCTGATGCCGGGTTCTTCTTAATAGACCAGTTCCTCGGATTATTTGCTCAGCAAACAGATAGAGTAAGTGTGGTGAGAGGATACAACTCTGACACATGCAGTATTTCCTTGTCCTGTTTGCACAACTGCCTCTTAATCCATGTTCAGGTTTCACCTGAATACAATTTAGTGTTATGAAGTTCACATTCTTCTCAAGGCTATCCATAGTTTTTCACGATCCACATAGTCAAATGCCTTTTCAAGAATATACATAGCTTAACAAATTTCATCAAAATTAAAATACCATTATATTAATTTTTGTAAATAAGTATATATCTATCTTTTTATAAAAGGAGGCTTCTAAAAGCTTATGAAAATGGAATTGGAAGAAATTTTTCCCAAAATTTTGGAACTCCCTCATATATACATATATAATACACACATAGGCATGAAGTTGTTATATATTGTTATATTAATAACAGTACAAAATAAATATAAATATGACACCACTCACCTAAGAATAAATATTTAAATATATCTAGTAATGATGACACTTTAGAGACTAAGGTATAGCGCAACCAAGACATGGTATTTGCAATTATCTCTTATGTGAGTGAAAGCTGGACATAGGTAAGACTAAAGAAAATATTGATGCCTTTGTTTTATAGCATTGGTGAAGAATGTAGACCATATCATGGATTGCCAGATTGTCTTGGGAGAAGTTCAGACGGAATTCTCCTTAGAAAGGATGGTGGAGAGAGTTAATCTCTCATACTTTGGACATATTATCAGGAGGGACCAGTACCTGGAGAAAGACATCGTGGTTTGGAAAGCAGAGAATCAGCAAAAAGTAGGTGCTCAACATCACGGAGCGACAGAGTGACTGTAACAATGGGCTCAAACATAACAATCATACTAAGAACGTGCTGTCGCAAGCAGTTCCCTTCTACTGCGCAGGGTCACTACATCAGAACAAAGGAGCCCTGGTGGTGTAAGGCATTACACATTTGGCTGCTAACAAGAGCTATGAAGTTCAAATCCAACAGACACTAAGGGGAAGAAATACAAGGCTTTCTGCTCCTTTTAAGATGTAGAGCCTCAGAATCCCACCTAGAGTTACTATGAGTCAGATTGATTCGATGGCAGTGAGTTTTTCGAGTGACAGCATCCAATAACTAAGCAAGCCTATAATGTGTGTATATTATTTTCCATGGTAAGAATTGGACGTTTCCCTCTGAAGTTTAAAAATACTTTCATAATGTTCATTTATTTAATTGGAAAAATATAACATTTGGCCTTCATTCAGACAAAATAGTTCCGTAAAACAATAAATACAACCAGAAACAGAATTAATTTGGACCATGCAGTACAATAGAAAAAAACATTCAAAACTTATGGGGAAACTGATTATTTACATGCATTGCTGGAATAGCATCATCCCTCCTGTTTGTTGGGATCTTCTGTGGCACTGTGATTTGCAGAAGAGGGTCTTCATAATCTGCAGTGAGCAAAACATGAAGGAACTTTTCCCAGTGCATGGCAATGGCCTTATTTTTCATTTCCTTATTGTCTCATTTCCTGTCACCCTTTCTACCTCCCAAGTCCTACTAACACCGCCAAGCACACACCCCAAAGATAATACGTGTTAGGCTCGCAAGGAGAGACTGAGCTAGAAATGGAAGTACATAATCCGCTTCTTCCCAGAGACACTTTGGGGCTTGCTAACACCACCCCCTACCCAGCACTGAATGCGTATAGGAGGGCTGGCTGTAGGATCTCTGGACCTCCTCCCAGCTCTTTCCATCCCGCCCGCCCCCTCCCCAGGAGATGCCTGTTTTCTCCTGCTGGCCAGGTAAGTACAAGAAGCGCTCTCAGCCTGCTCGCAACCCTCCCACTAACAGGTCATTAGCATCGGTGTAGGCTCCGGGTCCTGAAACAGGACACGCAAGGCTCCCCAGGGAGGCCACTGGTTCTTTCCAGGTGCCTCAGGGGGAAGGGCAACCCCAGCAAGCCATGGCCCTGAGCAAGGTAGTGCTTTGGGACAGGCTGTTTGACTTACTCTGGCTGGCGGAGGTGAGTTGGCCAAGCCCCGCAAGCAGCAGCAGCAGAGGGAGCATTGCAGAGCCAGCGGGCTGCCACAGGACGGCGGCCGTTAAGAGAGCCGTTGCAGCTTGCGGCCAAGGGCCTGAGATTCGCTGTGGGGCCCGGGATAAATTAAAGATGTTAAGAAAAATCTAAACCAGTCAGTTTATAGACAGTTTGTGTCTGGACTCATTTTATATGTCAAGCCAAAAATAAATAAATCACCACTCTAAACCAACATTGAAAAAAAATTATTCCTTTGTGCATAGGTATGGTCTTAGAAAAAAGTGTCGTTTTTAAGACTAAATAAAAGGCTAAGCATTGAAGTTTTTCTCTTCATCAATATGGTGTTCGCACATTGACAGGCAATTTTATTGTTTGGGGAAGTTTTCATTTTATTGTTCAATAAACATGTTGACTTGCCTCATATTAATTATTACAAGTAGTATTTTTCCAGACATTCATAAATTTTATTCTATATAACATTTCCATTTCTTACATATACTATTTATGGGGAAAAACAAAGTACAGTCATGCCTTCTTAGTCTATAAAAGAAAAACAAAAATGAAAAATAGAGAATAACTTTTTAAATATACATTTTTATATGTTTAGTAACACATCTTTATGTCAAGAATATATTCAATGCATAGCACAGTAAATACCAAATATTTAACACAGAAATAGTAAGTAATACATATACACTAGATAATTTAAATTCTAATCATTTGTGTGTATATATGAGAGAGATGAGTGTATTAACATTCATTCATTGGTTTAAAGATATAATGTCTTTTAAAATCTATATTTTTCTGTTTTGCTAAATAGTATGGAAATTGATGGAGTTTGGTGTATCGGGGTTTATTTTTTAAAGTGAAAACATTTCTGATTGTTTACATCCTTAACAAATATTTGAAATTTGAGGTATGTCTTGGTAGTCATAAGTATTTAAAGATTCTTCATGGTTATTTTGAAAACCACTAGGATTCAGTCAAATGAAGAAGAAATTATATGCATTTTAAAACAGATTTACTGGCATAGAATTCAATATCATACAATTCAATATTTTAATCATATTTATAAAAGTTGTGCAATTATCTAACCAATCAATTTTCTTTCTTGTACTTATTGTTGCTAGCTACCAATTTTCCCCCAACTTCCACTACCATATCCCTAGGAAACTAATAATTGCGATCTTCTGTGGGAAGATCTTCTATACATCTATCTTTATAGATTTATTGATCCTATATTTCATATACAGAACTATATACCCAAAACAAAAATAAAACAGAAAAACTTAAATAGAAACGAAAGCAAAAAGTATTAATTAAAAACTAGAACAAATGTAAAATGAGTCAAAAGGGAGCTCAAACCCAAGGTGTCACATTTTAACCTAGTGACATCTGCAGTCATCCACCCTGCAATGCACTCTGCTAGCAAGGCCATGGTTAGAGGGGGCGGTTCGTGGCTAGAGGGGATTTGCTGGAGGCTTAGTCCACATGGGGACTCCTCAAATGAATTTTGGACTTTCACTGTCTCCTTAGCCTTCTGTAAAAGCAGGTATTCAGAAGTGAAGCTCTAATATTGTTCCCTCCACTGGATTTTGATTTGATTATTCACAAACCTTGGATCACAAAATCTGTGGTGCTTCTATGGACTTAGCTGACACCTGTCTTAGATGGCTGCTTGTTTTAAGCGAGGCTTTTAAGACTCCCGATGATATCCTTTCTTATAGCTGAGCGAGCACCCTTTGTTTCCCTCATCACACTTAGTTATAGCGCCCATATCTTCAGTGATCGCTTCATGAGGGCAAGTACCAAGCAGAGCCATGTCATAAGAATTAATCCTTTGTGGCTTAGGGCTCCCATTATATTCAAGCACAAAAAGCATTGCTTTATATGCTTCCCTGGTTCGCTTTTGAGACACCATTATCCTTTTAGTGGAGAATATTATAAATCATCCCCATGGGACATATGGTAATCTTATTGATGGTATTATTAATTTAGTCAATGGTATGGAATTTAAAACACTGCTAAGAAAAGGAAACTATATGATAGTACAGTTTTTTAGACCAAAATACATGAATTGTTGATTCCCACCTCCACCCACTCTTTCTGTACCCTCAGGGAATCATTACTCCCATTATTATTTCTGAAGGGTTTATCTATCTTGAGTTTCATGCATTGAAAGATCTTAATTATACAAATGAACATACACAGGTCTAACCGGATTAATGAGGTAAAACTAAGACAATAACAGTAAGGGGAGGAAATATTAAAGAACTAGAGGATAGCTACATGTTGCAACAGTACTATACTGCACCCTGGATATATCATCGCTTCCCTGTGGCCCTTCTGTGAGGAACTGTCCAATTATTTTATAGGTGGTTTTGGGGTCTCCACTTTGCCTGTGCTCCTTCACATCAGCTTGGTTGCTTGTTTTTGAACTTCTGATACGTATTTCTGACACATCATGATCGATCACACAGGCTGGTGTGCTTCTTCCATGTGGATTTTATTGCTTCCCTGATAGATGGCCGCTTGTTTAACTTCAAGCTTTTAAGACCCCAGACACTATTTCTTTTAATAGCCAACCACCATCAGCTTTCTCCACCACTACTGCTTATTGTGTTAGTCTGGATTGACTAGAAAAACAAATTTAGAGACACTCATATGTGTGTAAGAGAGAACTTTATATCAAAGAGTAATTGTACATTAAGAAAACATTCCAGCCTAGTCCAGATCAAGCCCATAAGTCCAATATTACCCCGTATGTCAATACTAGTCCACAAATTCCTCTTTATACTTACACAGCCATGCCATGATGCTGAATGCAGGAAGATCACAGGCCAGTAAGTGGAAAGTCTTTTGGATCCAATGGTGGTGGAAGCATCTCAGTGCTGGCATGGGTCTCCATGTGGCTTCTCCAGTTCCAGGGCTCTGGCTGCAGCAGTGTAGTTCCATGTGGCTTGTCAGCAGGAAAAGGAAGCAGAGAGTGTTTCTGGCCTCCAGTGAGTATTTATATCCTCACACCTCCAAATGAGGTCAAGCTGGGACATGATTGACAGGCTAGACTCCATCCCTTTGCAAGTTGACAGTTTATGTAAGTGCCACACTTATGCATCCATTTTGTCTTCAGCGATCATGTTGGGAAGGTGAGTATCATATATTACCACATTATTAGAATAAACCATTCTTGTGCTGAGGTAAGATTTAAGTAGAAAAAAAAAAAAAAGATTTAAGTAGAGGCCTAAAGTCCACCTGCTTCCTTTTTGGATAGCTAGATAGATAGATTTATATGTACATATGTATGTAAATATATACACACATGGACAATTACATCTATATATATTTATATATTTACACACACATATATATATTTACACCTATATATAATTTTTACTTTCTTGTTCTTTCCTCTTTTTCTTTTTTCTTTCCTCCTGCCCTACTATCATGTTTACCCGTCATTCATCTCTCAGTAATTCCTCTTGGATACATTTCTATTGATCAAACACAACCAGGAATGTTTCCCCCTCCTCACCATCACTTTTAGATCCCTTGCTATCCCCCTGCCTCTGTTGTTATTGGTGCATAGCTCCCCTCCCCCCACTTCTCTCCCATAACCCCCCCAACCATCAGTCCTATTGCTGTCTCTTTGTGATTGTTTATCTTGCTTAACTTATATTGATAGACACCAAAAGGGAGAGAGAAAACAAACAACAACAAAGAGAACCCATGCAAATAGTGCCAAGTCTAACTATTGTCCTGAACCCAGTTAATGAATATCCCTCTGTTAAATAGCAAGCAGGCTCTGATAAGATCCGTTGGTCCATTCCCCTTTTCTTTTGGGGATCCATCTCCCAGGACCCACTTACCTAACAGCACTTGTACCCTTTCAATCCTCAGCATTTGTGTTCGAGGGGCATCCCTTCTACATGACCCCATTGCTCTTCCTGCAGTCAAGGCTGGAGCAGTCTAGTGCCCCACCCCTCATCCCGTTATACCTTTAACTTTCAGTACAGTCCCCTTGTGAATATCCTCCAACCAGTTCAGATGAGGTGCCAAGCTCCACCTCCCGCCTCCCCCTGAGTCAGATGTCCACTACCAAATTTCTCAGGGACATCATGTCTTTGCTCCCATTGCTGGTCCAGTGCACTCCCCTCTTGGTTTGTCCCCATGTGGACTGGTCAGACTGGGACTAGGGAGGGGCTGTCATGTCTCAACCCAGGGCTGGCCCTGCAGTCCTCTCTGTGGAGGAGCTGCTCTGAACAGGAACACTACCCTCGAGGCTTGGTGCCTCAGAATGAGGTCTACTCTCTCTCTGTTCCCTGTGGAGACATAAACTATACCCTCTCCTTGGGTGGATTATTGCCCTGTTCCCCTGGCCAGCTTTTTTTCTTCCCCCACCCCTCTGTGGGCCGTAAAGGCATATAGAGGGTGGGGGGAGAGAGAGATGTCTTTCTGAACCATTTGCTATCTGCATCTCTTTTTTTATCCTTTGCTTTTTTGATGACGCATCATTGTATTCAGTCTGGCTCTTGCCAGAGTAGCTGGTCCTCAGCCAAGGAATGTGCAATATGGATATTTTCCCCTATGCCCATTCTGTTGTTTGAACTTACCTCAGTGGACTCATGTTGTACTTGTCCTTTTGCGCTTGGCTGTCTTCACTCAGCAGAATATCCTCCAACATATTCCACTAGATAAGGTGCCTGATTGTTTCGTCACTGTTTCTTAGGGATGCATACTACTTCATTGTGTGTATACCCCAGAGTATTGTAATCCATTCATCTATTGATGGAAATTTAGGTTGTTTCCAGTTCTTCACAACTGTGAACTGTGCAGCAATGAACATTGGACCGCAGATGTCTGGTCATGGCCTGTTCCTTATTTCTTCTGGGTATATGCCAGTAGTGGAATGGCTGAGTCACAAGGTAACTCGATTTCCATCTGTTTGGGTATCACCAAATCCCTTTCCACAGTGGCTGTACATTTCTACAAGACCACCAGCTGTGAATGAGAGTTCCTATCTCACCACACCCCCTCCAACAGTTGTTGCTTTCTCTTTTCATGAATGGGGCTATCCTTGTGAGTGTTAGATGGTATCTCATGTTTGTTTTGATGTGAATTTCCTGGATGACTAATGATCAGGAACATTTTCTCATGTTTATGGCCATTCAGATTTCCTCCTTTGTGAAAGTTTCTGTTCAAGTCTTTTGCCCAGCTCCTCAGTGGGCTACTCGTTTTTTTCTTATTGTAAAATTGCAGGGTTCTGTAGAGTTTAGCAATTAGACCTTTGTTTAATATGTCTTTAATAAATATCTTTTCCCGTTTGTGGGCTCTCTCATTAGTCTCTTGATGAAGTTTTTTAATGCACACAAGTGTTTTATCTTTAGTATGCCCCACACATCTATGTTCTCTTCCTCTGGGTGAGTATCTTTCATTATTCCCGATAGCCTATGTAGTATTGCCTGCATTAAGATTCTTAGTTTTGTCCCAATTTTTTCATTGATGAACCTGACATTTGGGGGTTTTACCTCGAGGTCTGTGATCCACCTTGAATTTGTCCTTGGGTATGGGTGAGGTAAAGGTCTTGGTTCATTCTTTTGCAGGATGACATCAGTTTTTCCAGCACAATTTGTTAAAAGGAGCATCTGCTTCCCATTTGAATTGCAGGGGGCGTGGGGACGTATCAAAGGTTAGTTGTCTGTAGTCTGCTATTTTTATTTCTGGATTTTCTGTCCTTATACATTGGTCCCAGTATCTATCATTATACTAGTAGCATGCTGTTTGGACCACTGTGGCTGCATAATAAGTTGTAAAGTCAGGTAACGCAAGACCACCACCACCACCCAAACACACACTTTATTCTTCTTTTTGAGTTTTTTGCCAATTCTGGGTTTCTTCCACTTCCATATGAATTTGGTCATTATTTTTTCCATTTCTTTGAAAAATGATGGTATTTGTATCGCGATTGCATTGAACCTATATAGTGCCTCAATCTTTATAATATTGAGTCTGCCAATCCATGAGCAGGGGATATTTTTCCATTGGTGAAGGAAGGTCTCTTGTACTTGATCTTTTCTTTTCTTCTTTTTTTTTTGGTTAGGAATATCACTAAATATTTCAAATTTTGCTCGACTCTTGTGACGAGTATAATCTTCTTGGTCTCTTTTTCTGTAATCCCCTCAGATAGCAATGCAATTGACTTCTGTTTGTTGATCTTGTATCCTACCACTCTACCATGTTTCTCTATTGCTTCCAGCAATCCTAGTGTGGAGGCTTTGGGGTTCTCAACATGGACAGTCATATAACCTGCAAATAATGATCATTTCACTTCTTCTTCCCCAGACATACACATTTGATATCCTCCCACTGCCTTGTATTAATTATACTATTATCTAGACCCTCCAGGACTATGTTACTAAAAGTGGGGACAAGGGGTATCCTTGTCTGGTTCCCCTTTTCAGTGGGAATGTTTTCATCTTTTCTCCATTGATTGTAATGCTGGCTGTTGGATTTTCATATATAGCTTTAAGTATATTGAGGCCATTTCCTTCCAGTCCTATCCTCTTGAGTGTCATAATTAGGAATGGGTTTGAATGTTGTCTAATGCTTTTTCTGCATCTATTGATATTATCATGTGGTTTTTGTCTTTTCCTTCTCAATGTGGTGGATGATGTTGATGGATTTTCAAATGCTGAACCAACCCTGAATCCCTAGGATGAATCCAACTTGGTATTTGTATTCTATTGACCAAGATTTTGTTAAGGATTTTTGTATTGATGTTCATTAGAGATATTGGCCTGTAGTTCTCTATTCTTCTCGGATCCTTGCCTGGTTTTAGTATCAATGTTATACTAACTTGGTAGAATGTTTTTGGGAGTTTACTCTCCTTTTCTATGTTCTGGAAGAGTTTGTGTAGCATTGGTGTCAGCTCTTCCCTGAATGCTTGGTAGAATTCTCCTATGAAGTCATCTGGGCCAGAGCTCTTTTGAGTTGGTAGTTCCTTAATAACCTTATCTATTTCTACTTTTGCTATGGGTCTGTTCAAGTTCTGGATACCTATATGGGATAATCTGGGAAGGATTTGTTTTTCCAGGTATTGGTCCATGCCTTCCTAGTTGTTGTATTCCTTGGAGTACAGTCCTTCTTACTACTGTGTAATCAGTCTTTTCATTTCATTGGGGTCCATGGTAATTTCCCGTGTCATCCCTCACCCTGGATATTGATGTCTGCTCCTCCTATGTTTTCTTAGGTTTGTCAATGGTTTGATTTGTTTGTTTTGTTTTGTTTTTTATGTGTTCTCTAAAATTTTCGTGATCTGGGAAAACCCTTATTTCTCCATCTAATTTGATGGAGAGTTTGGCAGGATAGAGTATTCTTGGGTTAGCATTATTCTACTTCAACTTTTGGAAGATGCTATTCCATTCTCTCCTCTTCTTTGTGGTTTCTGCTAAGTCTGAGAATATTCTTATATGATTACCCTAATAGGTGACTGCCTTTTTTTCTCTAGCTGCTCTTATGATTTTTACCTTTTCCTCAAATTTGGGTAGTTTGAGACTATATGCCTTAGTGTGTTCTTCCTAGGGTTCAGTCTAGTTGGTGTCCTCTCTGCTTTCTGAATGATTGTCTGATTCTCCTTATTAAATTAGGGGATTTTTCTTCCAGGAATTCCCACACTATCTTGGCTGTTGAGTTTTTCATAATGTCTTGCTCCAGCAACTAGATTATTCTAATATTGTTCTTCTTCATAGCTTCACTCATTGTTCTCAGGTTTTCTCCAGCTTCTTTGATGATCTTATCTTGTCTGATTATCTTTGATTATCTTATCTTTGTTGAACTAAACACTAGTTGAATTCTACTTGGATATCTTGGAGGTCATTGATATTATTCTCAAACTCTCCCAGTTGGCCGGTTAGGTCTTTTACTGTTTGCTTTGCTTCTGCTGAATTTTCCCTTAACTCTCGTATTGCCCTTTGGCACGCTGACTCTATCCTACCAATTTTTTCATCCTTATTCTATTTTGATTCCTTCATATCCTGTATGACTTTAAGCAGCATACTGAAGATTTCTTTCTGTTGCAGTTCAAAGCCTGCCTCTTCTATACATGTTGCTAGGTTCAGGTCCTCCTCGAAATTGTGTTTTGTTTCTCTTTCTTTCTCGTAGTGGCTGCTGGTGTGAGCAGTTGTCTGTTTGGCGTTTTGGTGGAGCTCAGCAGTCCAGGGGCCCTATGAATTCTTCCCAGAGGCTAACAGGGATGATTCTAAGGATTACCTGGAGCCAACTGCATGTATGTTTGAGCTGCGTCTTTATCTCACTGTGGTTGAATCTCCAATAAGAATGATTTTAAGGCTTTCCAGAAGCTCCCTGTGCTGCCAGATTGTGCTGCATCTCTATCTCACTAAACGGGGGATTTTCTATTTGGGGACAGATTGGTTGGCCCTCTCAGGCAGCGTGGGTGGAGTGGTCTTAGGCAGTAGGGGTGGCACTGGGAAGGCTGTTTGCATGGGAAGCACAAAGTAAGGGCTCCAGAGTATGCACAGCACAGGGTGCCAGCATGAGGAACCCATGTGTTGGAGGGTGCCAGTGGGGGGTCGGGGTGGGGGGGGCGGAGCATGTGCAAGGCTATGGTGCAGGGCTATGGTGCAGGCTGCTAGAAGCAAGGGTGGTGGTGTGTGGGGGGGGTAGGGGTCACAAGACTTATAGCTGCAGCTGGAGGTGGGAAGCGGGGCCATGGTCTTGAAGTGGCAGTGGTGGGCAGGAGGCCAAGGCAACTGGAGTATGTGGGGACAGAGCCACTGGGCTGGGAAGCAGCAGCACCAGGTGGAGAGCCAGACCAAAGCCACTAAGCTTTGGTAGTAGTCTGGGCAGGAAGGTACTGACGGCAGATTGGGGTGGAACCACGGGCCTCAAAGTGGTGGTGATGGGCATGGGATGTGACCACAAGCCTGGAAGTGGCAGTGGTAGTGGGGGTGGAGCTGTGACCCAAGAAGCAGTGGCAATAGACTGGGGATGGAGCTATGAGCCACAAAGTGGCCATGGAAGGTAAGGGGTTGGCCTGCAGCCTATGAAGCAGCAGTGGCAGCAGGCAGGGGCAGGGCATAAGCTTCGTGTGAGTCTGGGGGGTGATGCAGGCAGATGTGGCCTAGGGACCACACACTGCCTCAGCTGGTCTGATCATGCAGGAGAAGCATGGTGGGTCAACACTGTGGGGCAGGTCTGCCCACACACTGGTACAGACCCCGTAAGTGCCATGAGTCCTCACTGCACTTACCAGATCCCCCATTCTGCCTCCCTATTCCCCATGCAGCAATCCACTGTGGAATTCCTGTTGCAGTTACCGCTACCTCACAGCCATCTTCCCAGAAGTCCTAGATGATTTTATGTCAACTTAAAGATGTATGCAAGTGTATGGGGTGGAACCCCATCTGTTAATCAGGTCACATCCTGCAGCTCTCTCCTTAGGAGTATGGTTTTCTCACAAGGAAGACCCTGGGAACCTATGTCTCTATCTCAACCTTCACCTTCCTGCTCACTGCGACTAGGCCACTGACCCTGAGAGTTGCCAGAGTTCTGTCATGTATCCATGACACACTTGAATCCATGACGTTGCATCCACTGGCCTGGGATCTTCTGAATTCTTCATCATTGCATCCAGCTGCATGAGTCTGAAGGGGGCTTTATAGAGTGATAGTGGACTTATGGACTTGAGTTGGAATGGGCTGTTATGTTTTTTGATATATAATTACTTCTTAATATAAAACTCTTTCCTGTGCATATACAAGTGTCACTGGATTTGTTTCTCTAGTCAAACTGGCCTCACACCTTTTGCTCACCTTTTGATGCCCACCTTTTGATCATTTTTGTTTTATTTTAGTGAGTTTCTTCAAAATTCTATAGATTTAGCAATTAGTATCTTGTCCATTGTGTCTCTGCTAAAGAATTTTTTCCAAGCAGTAGGTTCTTGTTTTAGTCTTTTGATGAAGTCTTTTGGTATGCATAAGTGTTTTATTTTTAATAGGTCACAATGATCTATTTTGTCTTCCACTTTCCTTAATATATTTGGTAGTCTGTGTATGACCTAAAATAGGGCACTTAGGTTTGTCCCATACCTCTGGGATTTATAACTCAAACCATCTCGAGTTCGTTTTTGTGCATGGAGTGAGCTGTGGGTCCTGTTTCATTCTTCCACAGCTAGAGATCCAATTTTTTCAGAATTATTTGTTGAATAGACTATACCTTTTCCCATTTAATATTTTTGGGTCTTGTGGAAAAATCATTTGCCTGTAGGTGGATGCATTATTTGGGGTTTCCTGCTCTGTATCTATCACTGTACCAGTACTACTGTGGCTATGAATACTAGGTTTTGAGGTTGGGTAGTATGAGATCTCCTACTTTGTTCTCCTTTTAAGGAATTATTTTCTTAACCTGTCTCTTCCCTCTCCACTTGAAGTTAGATTTTCCATTTCCTTGAAAAATAAACTTAAAATTTGGGTCAGAATTACATTGTTCTTATAGACTGCTTTAGGCAGTATTGATAGTTTCACAATATTACGTTTTCCTATTCATATCCATGAACTCACTCACTGCCATCAACTTAATGCTGACTCATAGCAACCATATAGGACAAGGTAGAACTTCCCCCAATGAGTTTCGGAGATTGCAACTGTTTAGGGAAGAAGAAAAACCCTATCTTTAACCCAAGGAGCATGTGGTTTTCTATTGACAGACCTTGCAGATTACAGTCAAATATGTAGCCACCACACCTCCAGGATTTACGATTACTCTATTTCAAAAAATCAAATGAAACCTAAACAAATGGAAAAATATTCCATGATCCTAGATAGGAAACTAAGCTCTCAAAAGAACAAAGTTTGATACCAAAGGCTCAATAGAAAGTAAATGTCTAGAAAATAATGATGGCATTTATCGGCAGGGGATTAAAGAGTTTTGTAACATCATTCAAGCAGGGTATATGTCAATAAGCCTCATAATTGAGAGATGGAGGACCAGAGAGAGGCATGTTTTCAGGTGTCCTTGGGAATAAGTTGTCTTGAATGAACATTTTTCTTGAACATTTTGCATCATTTTATTTTATCCTGTCAATTTCCCTACCCCATAGTTGTGAGTCTGATCTGTGAGTTCAAAGTAGCCACTGCAATAAATTATTTAAGCATCGTAGAGATGTGGAGTGCTGTGGGAGGGAGGGACCACTGGTATCAGAATGGGTAAATAAGGTTGAAGAGTGGAGGTATGTCTGACCACGACTTCATAGGGATTGTCCTAGTGCTATCCTCTAATACCATTTTTACACTTTCACCGGTGAATTTTGCCAAATGTGTCATTGAGTAACTAACATCAACTTTATAGGAACTATTCCAGAACACTGAAAATGAGGGAACACTTCCCTAACTCTTTATAAAATGACAGCATAGCTCTGACCAAAAAATCAGATAAAGAGTTCATTGTTGTCCTTGAGATCCAGGCCCAAGCTTTCTAAGTCCTTCAGATGCAGCTTGTCTATTATCTGGTCCTATCTGGTTTTTGCAATAGCAAGGTGGGCAAGGTGGGCGGGGAGAGCTAGACCTGAAAGCACAGTTCCTAAGCAAACCCAGCTTCGTTCCAATGCCCATGTGAGGGGTTTGGGAGCAGGGGAAATCATGGAGGGGACGACAAATATCTAGATTCACTGAGGCAAATATATTCAGCCTGCCAAATTGCTAAAGGAATACCAGAAGGAGAAACACAGGTCATTGTCCATCCCAAGTAAGGGAAACTGATGCAGATCTCTTGTTTGTGGGCAGTTAGGGTTCCAGAACCATAATGTAGAATGTGGTGGCAGAAAAGCTACAGAACAGAGGTGGAGAAAAGCACAGGCTATCTGTTGGCTATCGAGATCCCGAATTTGGGACTGTAGTCTTGATTCAAGGGTTCTGAAAAGGCAGAGCTGCTACATGAAGGCTAAAGTCTGGGATAGAGAAAAGGGAAGAGGCATGCAGATTGATCCACACTCCATTTATTGTTCCTTGAGCTGGGGGCCAGGAGAGGAATGACAAATTTTTCATTTTGTGATGACACTTTTGGTAATATCTGTTTCTTTCGGAAGGAATTAGGAGTTGCTGTGGAAGAGAACAAAAACATACATGCTCATGGTACAAATGCCAAACAAATTACCTTCTACTGTAAAGCACACAAATGGCTAGCGTAATACTAGGTTAAATTTTCATGTGGTAGAAGAAAAATAATCATAAAAACTTTTATAACTTTGCTTATGAAACTATTTGACCAGAAGTATTTTATTTATCATTTTCTATGATTTAGGGAGAACTGTTATGTTTAATCAGAAGTATTTGCAAAATGAGTGAATCTAACATATCTTTTCATATCTAAAAAGTTTACTAATCTAACAATTAATTAAAGTCATCCTCTTTAGCACATACTATACAGCCACAGTTGTCAAAACTGCATGGTATTGGAACAATGACAGATACTCAGACCAATGGAAAAGAACTGAAAACCCAGAAATAAAATCATCAGCATATAGACAACTGATTTTTGTTAAGGGCCCCAGAAATATCAAATGGGAAGATGATGCCCTCTTTAACAAGTGGTGCTGGAAAAAATGGATATTTACCTGCAGAAAAATGAAGCAAGACCCTTATCTTACTCCATGCACAAGAATAAACTCAAGGTGGATCACAGACCTTGAAGTTAAACCCCAAACTATTAGGGCCATCAATGAGGGAATTGGGACCAACTTGAAAACTTTGGCACAGGGCTATCAGAAATAGGGAAAGACACAAACGCAGAGGAGGCACAAACTGACAAATGGGATATACTGAAGATAAACACCTGTGTACAACAAAAGAATTCACCAAGAGAGTAAAAGCGAGTCCACAGTCTTGGAAAACATCTTTAGCAATGACACATCAGACAAAGGCCTTATTACTAAAATCTACAATACTTAATATATTAGCTTCCAAAAAGAAAAAAACGAATTGCCCACTTGAGAGGTGGGCAAAGGACTTGAACAGAAGTTTCACAGAGGCTGAAATCCGAATGGCCAACAAACATTTGGGGAAATGTTCCTGATCGTTAGCCATAAGAAAAATGCAAATTAAAACAACAATGAGGTACCACCTAACACTTTCAAAGGTAGCCCAATCCAAAAAATCAGAAAGTAACAAGTGTTGGAGGGGTTGTGGGGAGACAGGAACTCTCATCCACTGCTGGTGGAC
>NW_022103906.1:33322826-33326902 GCF_000313985.2 Echinops telfairi
AATGTACAAATGTGCTTTACACAATTGATGTGTGTATGGATTGTGATAAGAGTTGTATGAGCCCCTAATAAAACGATTAAAATAAACAAATAAAAATAAAGTCATGCTTTTACTTCTTTTTTGGAAATATAAGTGCATATTAATTTTATTGTTTCCACATATTGTAACCAATCATTTTTGCTTTGAATCTTCTGTTGTAAATGTTTGTGTTGCTTTTCTCTTTGCTTCTGAAAACTACAGTGCCTAAGTAGATAAAAGGACTTAATTATGAGTTTGTTTTATAAACTGATTTATAGATTTCCTTTCTTATTAGATTCAATACTTTAGTTCCATTTTATGTATTATAGAAAGTTTTCTATAAACTTTACTAAACTGGAAAACAAATATCAATTTAAACATTTGTTGGTAACAAATCCATTGTTGTTGGTTGTCTTTGAGTCAAATCTGACTCAAGGCAAAAAGATTAGTAAAGACTATTAGAGCCAAAGCCCATCTGTAAACAATTGGACATCCTCTCACAGAAGGGCCACAAGGAAAGGACAAGTCAGCCAGGGTGCAGTATAGCACGAACGAAAAAAATAATATTTCTCTAGTTCCTTGAGACTTCTTCACCCCCAATATCATGACACCAGCTCTACCTTACAAATCCTGCTAGACCTGAGCATGTACACTCATACAGACAAGAGCTCTCAACACACAGAATCCAGGACCGATAAACCCCTCAGGAACAGAAATGGGAGTAGTGATACCAAGAGGGTAGGGGGAGAAGGGGGAGAAAAGGGAGAATTGATCGCAATGATCAACCCCAGCCTGTACGAAGCGCCCCCCAAAAAGGGGGAGATGACCAACAAAAAAGTGGGTAAAGGGAGACAGCGGTTGGTGTAAAATATCAATATAATAGTAATTTATAATTTATCAAGGGTTCGTGATGGTGGGAGGGTGGTGAAGGAAGGAAAAAAGAGTAGCTAATATCAAGGCTTAAACAGAAAGATAATGTTTAGAAAATGATGATGGCAACATATATACAAATATGCTTGATACAATTGATGTATGGATGGGTATAAGAGCTGTAAGAGTCCCCAATAACATGACTTAAAAAAAAAACTAATAGGGTTTTTTTTGTTCAGTAATTTACTTTTTGCTTAATCAATATTTGGGAAATAATTGTGGATAATGAACTTCTTCACTTTAATTTCAAATATATATATTTATTTTTAAAAACACCTAATTAACTTACCTACTGGTGAGTGTTTGAGTGCTTTCTTGTGACTTAGAGCTAAATAAAAAAGAAAATATTTTTAGCTTAATATAGTACAAATTAGTACTATGTTATATTTATTTTTATGACAATTTCTTCCTAATTTATTTTATAGGTATAATAAATGGCATTATCTGCCAATTTCCCATTTTTATATTGTTAAGAAAATAGCAATCATAATTTGAGACCTCTTTCTTCTATTTATTATTTTACCCACAAATTTCTTACTTTTAATCACTCAACCAAATGATTAGAATAGAAAAAGAATGAATTGAAGACAAATTAGGCTAGGCTGATTTATATAATTAGGGGAAGAGAAGAACATATAGGTCATAAGATTAGAAAGAAAATTCAGTAGTAAGAAGACTGGCATCATTTTGCCTAGCCTATTCTTTCCCTACTTCTCAGGTTGCATATCTGCAACACTTATAGGAGATTTCTCCAAATACTCTGACCATGAACTAGTCTCTATTTAATGCAATGCTCAAAAAAAAACAAACAATAGGAATTTGCCTTTTACACTTTGGTTTACTTTCATATATAATACATGGGATTCTGGCTTTAAAAAAATAATAATTCTTGTGTTGGTCTTATTTACTCAAGGAGTAATATCTCCCACCAGCTTTGTTCAAGAAAAGAAAATGTCTGAATAAATCAACATATAAAGAAAATATAGTGGGACTATATAATTATATTTGGGAAAGAAATAAGGCTTTCTGCTACCATAAGTATTTGCAGCCTCAGAAGCCCACTGAGGCTGCTCTACTCTTTCCCACATGGTAACTAGGAGTCAGAGTAAGCTCAATGACAGTGAGTGTGGGTTTCTATTTTTTTTAAACACAGTTAATATAGTCAAATAGTATGTTTACTATATACATTTATAATAGTATGTCTACTATATACACTAATTAAAATATAGTGGGTAAAATACGTACTAGATAGTGCCCACTATATTTTACATATTAACTCTATTGAAACAATAAAAGAGGAGCCCTGGTGCCCTAGTGGTTACTCACTGGGCATCTAAGTTCAAGGTCAACAGTTAGAAACCACCAGCCACTCCATGGGAGAGGGGTTTTCTACCCCTGTAAAGAGTTACTGTCTCAGAAACCCACAGGGGCTGCTCTGTCATACTCTGTCTACTACGCTGTCCTATAGGGTTGCTATGGGTAGACATCAACTAACTGGCAGTGAGTTTGATTTTTGGCTTATATAGTAAAACCCTTAAGAAACAAGGGCATATCGCATGGTTTATAATCAGAAAAGACTTATGTCTTGGTTGAATCCTCTCACCATACTCATTTAATCCATATGCTGAGCATAATCAGAGAAACTGGACTAAATGAAGGAAAATGAGGCTTCAGGATTAGAAGGATTACTAACCACCTGTGGTATACAGATACACAACCGTGCTTACTGAACATGAGGAGGACTCAAAGTCCTTGCTCATGAAAATCAAAGACTGCAGCCTTCAGTATGGATAGTAACTCAATGTAAAGAAAACCAAGATTTTCACAATTGGACCGATAGACAACATCATGCTAAATGAAGAAAAGCTTGAAGTTGTCAAATATGTCTTTTTGGATCCACAATTAACACTGACAGAAGCAACCATCAAAAAATCTAATGACATACTGAATTGAGAAACAAGGGTGCCGCTTCAAAGAATAAGGTGAGCCTGACTCAAGCGCTGGTATTTTCAATCACCTCATGTGCTTATGAAAGTTGGAGAATAAATAATGAAGACTGGCAAATAAATGATACATTGATTTGTAGTGTTGGCAAAGATTATTTAAAATACTGTTGACTGCCAGAAGCAATTACTTGGAAATTATAAACTAGTACATTCGTAGTTTTCAACATATTCTTATTTATAAAAAATACTTCCCTCTTTGCTTACCTGCTGATAGATGTACAGATACTGCCTTCTGACTTGGATCTAAAATAAAAATTAAATAATGTCTAAAAATTAAGAAGTTGACTACTTTAAGAATAACATTTTGTATCAGAATTAATGGTCTAAACACCCAGAGCATGCAAAAAGGTAGCATTATTATTTACCCAGCCATCAAACCTACCACTAAGAAGAGTATCAACAGCACAAATTTGGTTGTCTTTTTTAAAATCTTTTTTAAGCACTTAAATAAAGAACTGTGGCTGTCAGGTTACAAGTTGACTTTTAATTTACTGATGTCTAAGTTGCCATATTTTAGAAATTAAAACTCTTATTTGATTAGGCCCAGGTTGGCTGGCCGAACTGACAGGAATATTATCCCCTTTCTATTCAACATGTGGAAAACCTGAGGAAAAGAGTGCAGAAAAATAAATATGCAACTGAGATTGACAACCCAAAGAAAAGGTTTTCCCTTCTCTCGGTAAAAATCAAAGAAACAAGAAGCTGAAAAAACCAAACAACCAGAGACCAAAGCTGAAGGCCGCAAAGGCATCTGAATGACTTCTGCTCTACAGGGCACGGCTTTCAAAAAGCCAGCTGAAAGCACGGTCCTTTAGAAGTTAGAAAGCTGGACTGAAGCTGCTTGCCTAAGCCTAAGGAGTCTTAAGTGGGATAATAAGCACTACGACGACGCCTGGGCTTGGGAATGCAACAGATAAATGATCTGTTATGTGGATGGAAAAGGACCACCTAGTGAGGCAGGAGCCCATGGCCGAGCCATGTGAAAGAGCAGGTCTGCAACTCCACGGCCCACAATTTTGAGCCAACAAACATAGAAGAAATGAAAACGTCAAGCCTTTGAGAAGCTACTTAAATGATCCTCTTCCCTGCATTGTGGACCTCTATAACTCAGGGCATGCAGGA
>NW_022103906.1:33327438-33341602 GCF_000313985.2 Echinops telfairi
GCATGAGGAGATGATAACTAAATATTTTCCAGCATTGCCAACCTGATTCTTGATATTTAAAGAACAACAACAATAAAAATCTAGAGCTGGATAAATAAAAACAAATTACATCATCAATGACAGTAAATATTTGTCACATAACGAGAGAATACATTTTAAAAGCAGTAGGAAAGTGAGCGTTGACTATACTTCTAAACACTCATTGATAGATGTGTGTGAAAAACTGACATTAACATTTAACACAAAATGTTAATAACACAAATACTCACTGAAACAACTAAATGGATCGTGCCTTAAGAAAAATGGAAATTGATCCAGAATGGGACACTTTAACAAAGAATAATGGGCAAAGTACCTGATAACTAAGTTACTATACCAGTAAGCATCTTTTTAAATATAGAGAAGGGTTATAGTGATGATAATGACTAACGGGGAGAGAGGGAGAGGGGATGGTATAAACCCTATAAACCTGGAGGAAATCAACAGCTAAATGATAGTAATTGTGAGAGTCATTGTGGAGTTAGCAATTAAAATGGTCATAGAGCCTTATATTTTAATAAAAGCGTTAGAAATAATTACTGAATTTAGATCTTTAAGTGTTAATACCAACCCTGTGGGTTAATACACAGAAACCTTGGTGGTGCTGTTGGACTGCTCACTACAGGATCAGTAGCTCAAACCCACCAGCCACTTCGAGGGAAAAGGATGAGGCTGTCTGCTCCCATAAACACCTATACAACAAGCAACTCCCTTCAATCAAATCAATGTCGGTTCCAGTGACCCTATAGGACAAGTTAGAGCTGCCCCCATAGGTTTCAGAGACTCTAGCTCTGTACAGGACTAGAAAGCCCTATCTTTCTCCTATGGAGAAACTGGTGGTTTCAAACTCCTGACCTTGTAGATGGCAGCCCAGCACATAACCACTATGCCACCAAGGAGCTTCTCTGAAACCCTATAGAGGGTTGCTATAAATCAGAAAGGTTCTTGGTAATAGAAAAGAAGCTGGAGTCTCATAGTAGAATTTCACAAGATAAATGACTTTTTCATCACGAATACCTTTGTTCAACAACATAAACAGCAGTCATACATGTGGACTCCTCTAGGTGGAGTACACAGAAATCTAATGGACAACATCAGTGGGATGAGATAATGCTGCTTAAGAACAGCAGCTAAAATAAAATGAGGCCAGGGACAAGTGTGGAATGAACTACCAATTGATCATACGCTAGTTCAAAATAAAGCTGAACAACAAATCCCAGAGAGGCAAAATACAACCTTGAGTATAACCCACCTACATTTAGAGAACATCTCAAGAACAGAACTGACGTACTAAACACTAAAAACAGAAAACATGATGAGCTGTGGGATGACATATCGTACATGAAGGAAGCAAAGTCATTAAAAGACAGGTGGTGGGGAGAGAAAAGATCTAAGTGGATGTCAGAAGAGATTGAAACGTACTCTTAGTGGTAGAGTAACTAAGGAAGAAATGATGAAGTCCAAAAACTGAATATAAAATTTCAAAGGGAAGCTTGAGAAGACCAAGTACCGACTCAATGTATCTTAAACTGAAAGAACTAAAGAAAAATATTCAAGCTTTGAGTTGCAATATTGAAATAATGTATGGGTAAATTATTGAGTAATACAGGCCACATGGGGAAAAAAGGGTTGAAAATATGCCCAGTTACTGTACAAAAAAGAACTAGTCAGCATTCAGCCATTTCAAGAGGTTGAATTAAGAACTACTAGTACTGGAGGGAGAAGGCCAAGCATTAAAGGCATTAGCCAGAAACAGGTATCCGGGCTCCACGGATACCACTTGAACTGTTTCAACACGCTGACGAAGCCTGGATCACTCATTCGTCTGTGCCAAGACATTTGGACGACAACTGCCTGGAAGAGATCCAGCTCTCCTACCCATTCATCCCAGAGAAAGGTGACCGAACAGAATGCACACATTATAAAACAATATCGTTAATATCACATGTAAATAAATTTTTCTGAAAATCATCCAACAACAGTTGCAGAAGTACAGGGAACTGTCAGAGATTCCGGATAGATTCGGAAGAGGACGTGGAACAAGGGCTATCATTGCTGACCTCAGATGGATCTTGACTGTGCATGGGAATTTGACTGTGTGGATCATAACAAGCTATGGAGAGATTTGAATGGGAATTACACTTAATTATAAGTAAGTGTACATGCAGAATCTGAACATGGATCAAGAGGCCATTGTATGAACTGAATGAGGGATTACTACATAGTTGAAAATCAGGAAAGGTGTCTGTCAGGACTAATATATATATGTATACTCAATGAGTACAATAAGCAAATAATCAGAAAAGCTGATAAAGAATGAGGCATCAGGATTGGAAGAAAACTTATTAACCACCTGAGATACACAAATGACAATCTTGCTTGTTGAAAGTGAAGAGAACTCGAAGCACTTACTCCTGAAAAGTAAATAACTTCAGCCTCTAGTATGGATTGCAACTCGATGTACAGAAAACAGAAATCTTCACAACTGGACCCAAAGGCAACACCATGATAAAAGAGAAAAGGTTGAAGTTGTCTTGACTCTCATCTTGCTTGGATCCACAATGAATTCTCACGAAAGCAGTAGTCAAAAGATCAAGTAATGCATTGTATTGGGTAAATCGACTGCACAAGAACTCTGTAAAGTATTGGGAAGCAAGGATGTTACATTGATGACTGAGCCATACCTGACCTAAGCCATAGTATTTTCAATGACCTCATATGCATGTGAAAGTTGGACATTGAATAAGGAGGAATGAAGAAGAATAGATGCATTTGAATTGTGGTGATCTCCAAGACTCCTAAAAGTACTATTGACTGCCAAAAGAAAAATGTTTTGGAAGAAGGATAGCCAGAATGGGCCTTACAAGAAAACATGGCAGACTTCATCTCACATGCTTTGGACATGTTTATCAGGAGAGATTAGTCCCTAGAAAAGGACATCATGCTTGGTAAAGTAGAGGGGCAAAGGGGGTAGTCTAGAAAAGATGGATTGACGTAGAGGCTGGAACATAACAATTGTGAGGATGGCACAGGATGGGCAGTGTAGCGTCACAAGGAGTCGGAACTAACTCGATAGCACCTAACAACGACAGGAGTTAGAATGTTAGGTAATTTAATAAAGCCATACTGGAATTCATTCCACCCGTCTGCATTTAACTTTGGTAGTCTCTCCCGTTGACTTTCCACCAGATGATTGCCCCCCAAATAAAGCATTTTCATAATTTTATGATTCATGTTATATTGACTAAAACAAAACAAAACATAAACAAATGCACTGCCATTGATGTGATCGGACACACACCCTATAGGACAGGGTAGAACTAAAGCATAGTAAAAATGTCCGGTGGTGCTATTAAAATGCAAATGACTATTTTAAGAATGATTGCCTGGTGCACATTAGCCAGAAGACTGGACCCGTGGATCAGGATTCCAAGTTGAAATGCAAATCTTCTGGTGAATGATTCTGTCATCCCACACTAAAATAGGTAAGTGCCAATCTGAAGAAAGACAAATGTTCCTGAGGTTTCAGGAGGAGAGATAATAAAATGAAAGGAAAAGAAATGGAGATCATTATTATATTATTCACTGCCATTGAGTCGATGCCAACCCATAGCCACTCCACAGGACAAGGTAAACCTTGGAGTTTCTGAGTCTGTAGTTATTGACAGGAATAGGAAGCCATGTTTTTCTCCAGCGGAGCAGCTGGTAGGTTAGAACTGGAGACCTTGAGGACCACAGTCCAGTGCTTAACCACTATGCTACTGGGCTCCTATATGATGATATGGGTGAGTGTGCCATGTGTGTGTGTACTTGTGAATGTATGTGTGGTCTTATATGTACCTTGTCTTTGGCTGCTTGTGTGTACATGTGTGTATGTAGAAAATCAATTAGTCTTTCATTCTTTCAACAAAGATTTATTACATTTTGGCTATACAATGATGAGCAAGCCTTTATTTTTGAGGTCAGCAAATATATAATGACATGTTCCAAAATGAGGAAAAGGTAGCTGAAATATAGAGTACTATATAACTCCCTATTCACAGTGATGCTTAGAGGACATAATAATGAAAAATAATATTTTGTTAAATCTTAATTTGGTAGGAGCAACTCATGACACCAAAGAGTCACTATAGAGATCATAATAACAGAGGTTAAAAGATAATATAAGCAAGGACATTTCTTCTGAAATCATGCAGCCTTGTTTTATGACCTAGAAAAATTACCTTATAAATATGGATGTAGATTGGTATAGTAAGGATCTGGGAGAAAGCTAGAAGGAAAAACAACCAACTATATAATGAATAATATATGTCAGAGAGAGAATAATGAAACTCCTAAGTATTTTCTACCTGCAGCTGGACCTCAATGCCCCATAGTTATTCAAATTGTGTGCTGAGCAAATAAATAGAGAAACTGGACTATATGAAGAAGTACCCAGCATCAGGGTTGCAGGAAGGTTTATGAACAACCTTTGATACACAGATGACACAGCCTCACTTGTTGGAAGTGAAGAAGACTTGAAGCACTTATTGATGAAGATAAAGGGTAACAGTCTTCAATATGGATTACAAGTTCATGTAAAGAAAATAAAAATCTTCACAACTAGACCAATAGGTAACATCATGTTAAATGGAGAAAGATTGACGTTGTCGAGGATTTCCTCTTGCTTGGATCCACAATGGATCCACACTCCATGAGCATGGAAGCAGCATTCACAAGATCAAACATTACATCTTATTGAGTAAATTTGCTGCATAAGACCTCTTTAAGGCGTTGAGAAGTAAGGATGTTACTTGGAAGACTAAGGTGCACCTGCGTGGTATTTTCAATTGCCTCACATGCATGTGAAAGTTGGACATGTTATCAGGAGAGTCCTGTCCCTGAAAAGGACATCATGTTTGGTAAAGTAGAAGGAGAGTGAGAAAGAGAAAGACCCTCGACAAGATGGATCGATGCAATGGCTGCAACTATGGGCCCAACATAACAACAATTGTGAGGATGGGCAGGGTCTGGCAGTGTAACTATGAGTCAGAAATGACTTGTGGGCTCCTGACAACAACTAAGAATGGGGCTTAGGAAAAGAAACGCTTTGGGGATATCCTGCAGAGACAATCACCTTTCAGAGAATAGAGTGATGCATAGTTAGAACTATTTTATAATACCGAGAGACTATAGCAGACCTGGAAGGTTTATTCTTGCTGAAAAATGCTTTTTAGCACTTTTTGAGTGACTTAGTTGGGCAGTTACTCGGTTTTTTATAAGCATACATTGTGCGTTGTAGGGTCTCCAAATAAAGTAGAATCTCTTTGTGTAATAGGTATCATGGTAAATACAAAAATAACCTGCTTATGAGTTAAAAAATATCTCCTAATTTACTTACTTGCTGGTGTCTGTTCGTTTGCTGGTTTCTGATGTGAACCTAAATAAAAGTGAAAATAAGACACTTAAGTCAATACTTTAAAATTTTTTCTAATTGCCTGCTCTATAAATGACTGCCAGGTCATTTTTTTAGCTTCCACTTAACTCCTTTTTACTTATAATCATCATTAATGATAATTACAGATCACTAAATTAGGATATGCAAATAACTAACATTATAATAATATACCATGCATTTAAAAGGTATACATTTCAAACTCTCGTATCAATAAGAGGAGCCAGGAAACAGAACTTGCTTTTATTTTAATATATCACTTCCCAGCACATAATGTTTTATTTAGAATACTTGATTCTGCCCTTCAGGTTCCAACCTCATATTTTACTCATTAATACACAAGTCCCTACAGTTGCTTCTAGTGAGTGGAATGTCATCTCCGAGCAGCCCAACATGAATAGATGGTTATGGAAGCAGATCACCAGCTCCTGTCTCTTGTGGAACCCCCGGGAGGACTCCAACCACCAGCCTTCCTGTTGGCAGCTGCCCACTGCACCAATTGCACCACCAGAGCTTATTGTACAAGGTCACACCTCCCAAGAAATGGCAATGGTAAAGATTGTGACCACTAAACATTGCGATGAGCAGGGCAATTATCTTAGAAGTGTGAGTGGAAAAGGATCAAGGAAAGACATATGGGAGTGATGAATCACACGATGCCTAGTTCAAAGAGTTTCCATTTGAGCCCAAGTACAGATGCTTTGAACGACAGAACTGGAGATCTGTTTTCGAAAGGTCACACCTGTGAAAACCCTATAATATGAACGGATTACAGGGATCTATATATAACCTCCTCCCTGGGGGACGGACAACAGAAAAGTGGGTAAAGGGAGATTTGGACAGTGTAAGATATGAAAAAATAATAAGTTATAAATTATCAAGGGCTCATGGAGGGGGAAAGAGGGAGGGGGGAAATGAAGAGCTGATGCCGGGACTTACGTGGAGAGCAAATGTTTTGAGAATGATGAGGATAACAAATGTATAAATGTGCTTTATACAATTGATGTATGTATGGATTGTGATAAGAGTTATATGAGCTCCCAATAAAATGATTTTAAAAATAAAAATAATAAAAAGTTTAAAAAAAGAAAGAAAACTCTGTAATACAGTTCAGCTCTGCACACTTGAAGTTGCCATGAGTTGAAATCAATCAGATGGTAACTAATAAAAACAACAGAGCCACAGAAACTGCAAGCTCTGAAATTCACATAGGAATATGGATGGGGGTAAAAATTCACATAGAGAAATAGAAACCTAATGACTGTACCAAGAATAGATTCGAGACACTAAAATATGCTCCCAAGAGTTCTCAATCTCTGAGAATAGCAATTAGTATAAAGGTTCATGACTAAAGGTATAAAACATGAAACCATCTTCATAGGGAGGCTTCAACAAAGTCGCACATGCAAAACACCTGTGAGACGATCATTGCCCCTTAAGATGTTAAAATCAAAGAAAGCCACTAAAAGGCAATGCCAACCAGCAAGGAAAACTAAATCACTCATAAACCAAAACTTCCAGAGAACATACAATGTTCAAAGGGGTCAGCATCAGAAGTAGCTACTCTGCTGAGGATATGAAAGATGCACCTGGTAACAACTTGGTCTAAAGTTTGGTAAAAAGGTGGGTTCCAGATCACCCACATGCTCTTCCCTGGAAGAGTCTCCCAGGAGGTTAAAATGCTACCTAGCTGTCTGTGCCTTAACACTTTGTGGTCAGATTTCCCAATGCTTTAACTTGTAAGTGCTAATGAACTGGCATGCATCATTTGCTACAGTGGGTAGTCTTCATACTTTCCACAATCATCTGACCACAAGAGGGAAGGCCCTATTTATCAGGAAGAAAAGCCTAATAATCTACTTGGTAAAGATCCTAGCCATTGAAACCCTATGGTTTCTACTCTGAAACTCATGACTGCGATGAATCAGTCTTCTGTACTACAACTAGCTTGATCTTCTATTTAGAACAAAAAAGACAAGTGTGAAGTTGTGTTAAAAATCCAGTGCCCTGGGACTTACTCAAATAGTAATCTAGGTACATAGTAGGTTACTCTTTGGGTTGCTAACCACAAGGTCAGCCGCTCAAAACCACCAGCTGCTCCAAGGGAGAAAGATGAGGATAACTACCTGTGGCAGTTACATAATCTCCTGTCAACTTGCGAAGGGATGGAGTCTAGCCTGTCAATCAGGTCATAGCTAATGAGGCCTCTGTGTGGGCATGGCCTTCTCCTGAGGATTCTGGGAACACCTGTCTTCCTCCGTGGAGGTTAGGCACACACTCTCTGCTTTGTATTCCTGATGACAAGACACGTGTAGCTACGCTATAGTCCTAGAGCTGAAGGAGCCACATGGAGATCCACACCAGCTCTGAGATGCTTACACCTCCACTGGTTCCACCAGACTTTCCACCCACTGGCCGGTGTACTTCCTGCATTCAGCATCATTGCCTGTGTTTCGTGAGTCTGAAGAGGAGTTTATAGATTGGTATCGGATATGTGGGCTAAAATGGGACTTATAGACGATCTAGACTGGGCTGGGATGTTTTCTCAATATTCAATTGATCTTATATATAAAGCTCTTTCTTATTCACATATGAGTATCTATGAATTTATTTCTCTAGTCCACCCAGGCTAACACACTACTCCTGTAAAAGTTACAGTCTTAGAAAACCAAAGGACAGTTCCACCCTGTTCTACAGGGTTGCTATGAGTTGCAATGGACTCAGTGGCAGTAAGATTGAAACTGTAGGTACTTCTGTGAAGGAAATTTGTGGATGTAATTAAAGCTTCATAGCAGATGACCTTAAAAACACCAAATCCACCACGTGAGACTGTCCCAATCATGTGAACCACTGAAAGCAGGAAATGTACTGGAGCTGGTGGCAGACAGGGACATCAGAGGATTTGAAAGCCTAAGAAAAGCTTGACATTGCTGATTTGAAGATAGAAGCAAGATAGCCTCTTGGAGCAGATCCCTCAGACCAACAGCTGTAAGAAATTGTATTCTGCTAACCACTTAAATGAGTTTGGAAATCAATTCCAGAGCCTCCATATAAAAGCCAAATTTGGTCAATATCTTGATATTGACCTGACAATAATCCAGCTATGTTCACCTGGATTGCAGACCTACTGAACTGTGACCTAATAATTAGATGTCATTTTACGTCACCAAGTTTGGGGTAGCTTATTAAGGCAGCAACAGAAAGAGACAACCATAGATAAGACACATCCCCAAACCCAGTACCATCCTGTGGCTTCTGAGTCAGAAAGTTTCTTAAAATGTAATTCTTTACAGTAGGAGCAGATAGCCTCATCTTCTCCCAAGGAGCAGTTGATGGTTTGAACTACCAACCTTGTAATTAGCCATCCAGCCCTTACTCAACATGTAGTAATAGTAAAAGAAGAACTAGATAAATACATGAACAGAAAATGTTTCAGCAGCAGCCCCAGGAAATGTCAGACTATCCCAAGATACCTTCAAATAGCTGAGGCAAATAACTCTGTCTAGGAGTCTGTATCACACCAACAAACTTGTAGGGATGAGATTAAATGGAGACCCTCAGCAGATAATATCAACAATTTGTTAGACACAGACCTTCCCTGGTGGAAATTCTATAAAGTTCATTTCATTGAAATGGGAAGTGAACTTTAAAAGATAGACTAATGTTATTTAAAAAATCTAGTGAGAAAGTTAGGCATGAAATTTGTAGTGAACTCCTAAAGTGTTCTAACTGAATGGAAGATAACAATGACTTACTTGTAGATAAGGAGTAACTGTGGAGAGGTGCCTCGTGGAGTTTGCTCTGCCTTGTATCTTTGAAGGAATATTCTGGCTGTACTTCCTCCAAGACAGATTTATTTGTTCTTCGGACAGCCCACGAAACTTTCAGTATTTTCTCTAACAACATATTTCAAATGTATCATTCTTGTCTAGTCTCCCCTATTCATTGTCCAACACTTGTTACATCTGAGGCAGTTGAAAATACCATGATTTGGGTCTGGCACATCTTCTTACTCTGAGGAACATCTTTGCTCTTTAACACTGTAAAGACATCTTCGGTAGCAGATTTGCCCAATGCAACGTGTCATTTGATTTCTTACCTGCAGTTTCTATGAGGGTTGATTATGGATCCAAGAAAAATTAAATAATTTTGACCATTTCAGTGTTTTCTCCATTTATCATGATGTTGTTGTCTATTGGTTTAGTTGTGACGATTTTTGTTTTCTTTACATTGAGCTGTAATCCATACCAAAAGCTTCAGTCTGTTGCTCTTCATCAGTAAGATTACCAGTCCTCTGCACTTTCTGCTAACAAGGTGTGTCATCTGCATATTATTATGAGCCTTCTTTCAATCTTGATGCCACACTCTTCATCATATAGTCTGTTTTCTAAGATTACGTCATCAGTATACAGAGTGAATATGTATGGTGAAAGAATACAACCCTGGTGCACACCTTTTTTATTTGAAAACATGCAGTGTCCTCTGGTTCTGTTCAAATGACTTCCTCCCGGTTTATGTACAGGCTCCTCATGAGCACAATTAAGTGTTATTGGATTCCCACTCTTTGCAATGTTATCTGTAGGTATGATTTGCACATACAAATACCTTTGCATAGTTAACAAACCATGAGTTAACATCTTTCCGGTGGATCTTTGAGTCAAGATCCATTTGAGGTCAGCAATGATATTCCTCATTCCACATTCTCTTTTGAATTTCTGGCAGTACCTATTGAGATTTTTTAAATTAATTACAGCAAAATATGACTTGTGCATGATAGTATTGGGATTGTTCAATAATTTCCATATTCTGTTGGGTCACCTTTCTTTGCAATGAGCATGGATATGGATCTCTTCCAGTCAGTTAGCTTTCTTCCAAATATCTTGGCATAGACTAGTGAGTCTTGCCAATGCTGGATCAGTTTGTTGAAACATTTGATTTGGTATTCTGTCAATTCCTGGAGCCTTGTGTTCTGCTAATGCCTTCAGTACAGCTTGAAGGTTCTTGATCATGTGCTACCTCTTGAAATTATTTAATATCAATCAATTCTTTGGGGACTTTTTACCAAAGGTTCTTGATCATATGCTACGCCTTGGAATTATTTAATATCAATCAATTCTTTGGAGACTTTTTAATCATCTTTTAATGATGCCTGCATGGTTTCATATCTTGACCATAGGATTCTTCAATGTGGAAACTTGAGGCTTGAATTTTTTTCTTTAGTTATTTCAGCTAGAGATATGTTGAGAATGTTCTTACTTTCTGATTTTTCAGCTCCAGGTTTTGCACATGTCATTACAATACTTTACTTTGTCTTCTCAAGATGCCATTTGAAATTTTCTGTTCAGATCTTCTACTTAATTATTTTTCCATTTGCTTTAGTTATTCTACACTCAAGAGCAAGTTTCAAAGTATTCTGACATCTTTTTGCTTTTTCTTCTTCCCTGTTTTTTCAATGATCTTTTGTTTCTTCGTGTATGATATTGTTGATGTCATCCCACAGCTCATCAGATTCAATGAGTCAAATCTGTTCTTGAGGTGTTATTGACATTCAGGTAGGATACACTCAAGGATGTGGTTTGTGCACTTGTTTTCATTTCCTTCAGCTTGAACCTGAACTTGTATATGAGCGATTGATAATCTGTTCCACAGTCAGCAAGTTACAGTCTCTTCTCACTGATACAGTCAATTCGATTCCTATGCATTTCATCTGGCAAAGTCTACACGTATCGTCATAATTTATGTTGTCGAAGAAAGGCATTCACATTGAAGAAGTGATTGGTTTCTCAAGATTATATCACACAATCTCCAACAAGGATCCACCTGAATGTCTTACCTGCTGAACTGTGAGCTGATAATTAGATGCTGTTTTAAGTCGTCAACACGTTTGACTTGTTTGTTTCAATCACCAAGATCAGAGTTTTCAGCCACTGATCCTTCCTTTTCGTTTCCAACGTTCACATTCTGGCTGCCAATAATTGTCAATGCATCGTGACTGCATATTTGGTCAATTTCAGATAACAGGAGTTAGTGTAACTTTTCAATTTCTACATTACTGACTTTAGTAGTTGGTGTGAAAATCTACATAATAGTTATATCACCTGAACTTTCGGATGAGCTCATAAATAGTATCCAATCACAGATAGCATTGCACTTCAAGATAGAGGAGTTACTAAAAGCCAGAAAGGACAGGATAAATGACTAAGAATCAAATGTAGTTAGAAGACTATAAGAGATTGTTACTTAGTGATGCTATAACAGCTTTGTTGATTTAAAGAACAGAAATATATTTTCTGATAGGTCTATTAGGTAAAAGTCCAAGTCAGGGTCTCAGCCTTCTACCTCCCTTCCTTTCTTGAAGCCCATGACCTTCCTTGTATCTGACCCTTGTTTGGTGGCTTTTTCTCTAGGTGTATGTCTCTGTGTTGCCTGAGTTATTTGTAATTCATAAGTGATTAGGTTTAGGGTGTGCTAGACACTGGTGTTATCTCATTACCACAACAAATAAAGGCTCTATTCCTACCAAGGATCATATCTACAGGTACAAGGACCAAGAATCCAAAATATAATTTAGGGTCACACATATAATCTATGACATATTTATCAAATGTAAAAATTTTTAATTAACTATGAATTTTGCTTTTAAAGAAAATTGTGAAAATCATATCTTAAAGATATCATGACAAGGGAATACTAAAGAGGTCTTATGCTGCACATTTACCCAATATTGCACGGGTTAAATTCAGGAAAGGTGTGAAAAAGTTGTATCCTCTCACCAAACTTATTCCATCTGTATACTAAGCAAATAATCAGAGAAGCTAGATTATAGGAAGAAGAATGTAGCATCAGGATTGGAGGAAGGCTCATTCACAACCTGTGATGTGCAGATGACACAACCTTGCTTGATGAAAGTGAGGAGGATCAAAAATTGCTTTGAAAATGATGATGGCAGCATACGTGAGAATGTGCTTGACACTGGACGAATATATAGATTGTGATAAGAGATGTAAGAGCCTCCAATAAAAGTATTTTTTAAAAATTATCATGGGTTCACAAGGGTGGGAGGGAGGGGAAACAAGAGGAGCTGATACCAAGGGCTCAAGCAGAAAGAAAATGTTTTGGAAATGATGATGGCAACATATGTACAAATGTGCTTGATACAATTGGTGTGGTTTGTTATAAGAGCTATAAGAGCCCCCAATAAAATGATTTATTAAATTTTAAGAAAAATGAAACCAAACAACGAAAAATTGCAGCCTACAGTATGGATTGCAACTCAATGTAAAGAAGACCAAAATCCTCACACTTGAACCAATAGGTAATATCCTAATAAGGAACAGTAAAATCTCAATATAATAGAATGTAGGGAAATAGAAAAAGAGTGTACTAAAAAAGTATGATAAATAGAAAATAACAGGATTTACATATGTCAGCCAAGGTATAATTAGAATATTAAATTCAACTATTAAAAAAAGTCTGAGATTAAAGATTTTAAAATTCCATGTGTAGGCTTATTTTAAAAGACCAGTATGATAGTTTTTGATGTCTATTTGGCTGTAGGTTATGAGTTTAGCCCCTTAGCCTCCATTTATTGCCTGGACAGAGTTTGACACTACCACCCCAAATGAAAACATATTAAATAGCTCCTAGAGACCCAACCCCTTATCATTCATTGATTCTGACTGATGATGAGCCCTAGAAGATGGAGCACTGCCGCTTCTTTTTCCGATGAAGCATCTGATGCATTAGAACGGCTCTCACCACGGTAACACCAGGAATCTTCTGACATTTGTAGTGTCTCAAGTTTCATGGATGGTCACCAGACAGTATAGTAATGGAACCTAATTTGGTACCTTTTACATTCTTTTTCATTACTTATTATGCATACTTGTTTTATTCCTTGTTTTTCCAGAGTAGACTTCTAGTAAAATAATTATTATATGAACAAAATATTAATTAGAAACTAATTACTATATATTAGTAGTCTGTTTTCAGTGCATTTCTTTACCAATTGAGATTGTTCAAATAATACCTGGAAATTAATTGTGAGTTATCAACTTTCATTCTTAGTTTTCAACCTAGATTTTATAAATACATAATCTCCTTACCGGCTGTCACGTGTGTGAGTGCTGATTTCTGATTTGGACCTAAATAAAATTTACAATGTCTCAAATTAGTACTGAAAAAAAAAATGACTGCTTTACTAATGAAAGTCTGGCCATTTTATGATCAATATTATCTCTTTTAGAAGACTAGTCACAAATAAAGAAAATAGTGTCCAGAAGTCAGAAGGTTACTTACAAATATATCTAATCCATACAAAAGTGAAATTTTCAAGTACTTGCAATGAGGAAAGTATTAAGAATTTGCTTTTACACAGTAGCTTCATTCTAAAAAGATATGTTTTTCTTTATCACAGCTATAAACAGGTAGTGTAGGCTTGATTTTGAATGCTTAATTATAACTTCAGACTCCAACTTAACTTTTTGATTATTTATAAAGAAATGACTACATTTTGTAAATTAAAATCCATTTGACTTCTAGGCAATCTGGCAGAGGGCCATTTCCTCTTTTCATTTCCTCCCATAAAGGAATGCTAAGTAAAATAATAACATAATAACACAAACATTTAATATGCAACTGAGATGAACAAGAGGACTTCTCCTGGAGCCAGTAAATCAAGGAAACTCAGAG
>NW_022103906.1:33342800-33343868 GCF_000313985.2 Echinops telfairi
ATGTACAAATGCGCTTTACACAATTGATGTGTGTATGGATTGGGATAACAGTTGTATGAGCCCCTAATAAAATGTTAAAAAAGAAAAAAAAATTAAAAAAAAAAAAAGTGTAGAATCTGGACCCCATTCACATTCCCAAAATGTCTGAACACTGTACAAAGCAAGTCTCTTAAACTACTTGCTTCAGTAAAGGTGAAACCAGCCAACGTGTGCTCCATAACATAGGGTCTGCAGAATTCTTTGGGGGAAATCTTGGACACTAAAGAAAAAGGAACATATAAGCCCCTCCCGGGGGGATGGACAACAGAAAAGTAGGTGAAGGGAGACATCGGACAGTGCAAGGCATGAAAAAATAATAATAATTTATAAATTATCAAGAGTTTGTGAGGGAAGGAAAAGTGTGGGAGGGAGGGGAAAAATGAGGAGCTGATACCAAGCACTCAAGTAGAAAGAAAATGTTTTGAGAATGATGATGGTAACAAATGCACAAATGTGTTCGACACAATGGATGGATGGATGGATGGATTGTGATAAAAGTTGTACAAGCCCCTAATAAAATGATTTTTCAAAATTTTTTTAAAAAGTAAAAGGAGTCTATGATTTCAAACCACTAATAGTTAATGTCAAAAACCACAGCAAAACGGCAAATTCACGCACCAAGAACTACAAACAATTAAAAGCAAACAAATAAACAAAACAACATAAAGTTTAATGTAAGTATATTTAGAACCTCCATAGAGATCTTTGCAGGAATAGAATCCAAAAGTCTAGTAGGGCAGAAGTGGAAATGGAATTGGTGAAATGAGGAAATCAAACAGAAGTAATTTGTAAAGATTTTTTTTTTAATTAAAGTGCGATTGCAATCCATAAGAATGGGTTTCCGACTCTGGCAAAAAAATAATAAAAACCTAGGTTGACCTCTCCTGCCTGAAGCAGCTAAAGTTCTAAACTAACTATTTGAAACAATGGTTTTCAACCATTGGATATGAGGCACCAGACACTAGTGCACCTGAGAAAGAAATGGACAAGGTGAACCCTCGTGAAGGCCCTCCTTATTGTCTGGGAAGA
>NW_022103906.1:33343968-33359784 GCF_000313985.2 Echinops telfairi
TTTTTTTTAAATGAGACTAGGGAGGTCCCAGCAGTTAAGCATCAAAGGGCAGACTACCAGAGAGGACAAAGCTTTATAGAAAGAGCTCCTGAGATCTATGACTGTACAGCACTGATCAGTGCCAGCATGTGAGGACACTACTTAAGTCAGAGTAAAAACAATCTGAAATAGGTAAAGGGAACAATCTCTTGTACTCACACAAGGACAGGAATAGTTTGTATCTCTATCATACAAGTTGAAAAATCTCTTTAATGAGTAATTGGGTAGTTACTCAAAAGTGTGTAATAGTAACTTTCTAGTCCTACTTAACAATTCTTTAAAAACAATGGTATTAGAATAAGATATCCCTATTGGAAGACAGCTACTTGGCTGTCTGGCTGGAAGAGATCGATATTTGTATCTATTCCAAAGAAAGGTGATCCAACAGAATGCTCAATTTATAAAACAATGTCACTGGTATTACAAGTAAGTAAATTTTGCTGAAGATCATCCAACAATGGATGAAGCAGTACATTTACAGGGAGGTTCCAGAGGTTCAGGCTCAATTCAGAAGAGGATGTCAGACAAAGGCTATCATTGCTGACATCAGTTGGATCTTGGCTGAAAGCAGAGAATACCAGAAAAATGTTTACTTGTGTTTTATTGACTATGACAAGGCACTCAACTGTGTGGATCATAACAAACTATGGATAATTTTGAGAAAAATGGAAATTCCAGAACACTTCATTGTGCTCATTCAGAACTCGTACCTGGATCAAGCAGCAGTGGTCCAAACAGAACAAGGGCATATTGCATGGATTAAAGTCAGGAAAGGGGTGTGACTGGGCTGTATCCTTTCACTATATTTATTAAATCTATATGCTGTGGCATAAAGATGGGAGGAAGTATCAACAAACTGCAATATGCAGATGACACAGCCGTGCTGCTGACAGTGAAGAGGACTTGAAGCACTTGCTGATGAAGTTCAAGGGTGGCAGCCTTTATTATGGATTACGACTCCATGTAAAGGAGACCAACATCCTGTCAGGTAACATCATGATAATGCAGAAAAGGTTGAAGTTGTCAAGGATTTTGCCTTGCTTGGCTCCACAATCAATGCTCACGGAAGCAGCAGTGAAGAAATCAAAATACAAGTTGCATTAGGTAAATCCGTGGCACAAGACCTCTTCAGGGTATTGAAGAGTAAGGATGTTACTTTGAGGACTAAAGTGGGCATGAGCCAAGCCAGGGTATTTTGAATTGCTTCATAAGCATGTGAAAATTAGACATCGAATAAAGAAGACCCAAGAAGAATCAATGCATTTGAATTGGGGTGCTAGAGAAAAGCACTGAAAATACCATGGACTGCTAAATGGACATAGCAATCTGTCTTGGAAGAAGTACAGCCAGAATGCTTCATAGAGGCAAGGATGGCAAGACTTCCTCTTACATACTTTGGACATATTATCAGGAGAGACTGGTCCCTCGAGAAAGACATCACACTTGGTGAATTGGAGGGGTGGTGACAAAAGAGGAAGACCCTCAGTGAGATGGATCAACACAGTAGCTCCAACAATGGCCTCAGGCACAGGAACAGGTATGAGCATGGTGCAGGGCCAGACAGTGTTTCTTTCTGTTACGCACGAGGTCATATGGGTCAGAACTGATACAACGGCACCTTACAACAAAAGGCAAAAACAATTAATGTCCAATAGATGAACGGTTAAGCAAAATGTGGCATATAATTGTGGCATTTAGTACATTGGAATATTAAACCAAAATAGAAATCAATGGCTTTGAATCAGTTCAGACTCATAGTTACCCCAAAGGGCTGAGTAGAACTGCCCCCACAGTGTTTCCAAAACTCCAGATCTTTCGATAGCCAGACGGCCGTCCTGTGTTCCTGCAGAGTGGTTTGTGAGTTCAACCTTTTCCATTTTTCATCTTGATACATGCTACAACATGGTTCAACCTCAAAAACAATATGCTGATAGAAATAAATTAGTCTAAAAGAGATACATACTTGCATTGTCTCACTTAGCACGTATAGATAAGCACATATAGAAAACATACATTATTACGCGTGGTTACCAGGCATGAGTAGAAGGAAAAAAAGGCAGTGATTCTCGAGTTTTTCTTACTGAGTTTATGTCAATGATGTTGTAATAACTCAGAAAAACACAGTGATAATCATTGCATAACATGAAGAATATAATCAACATCACTGAACTTTTTGTGTAAAAATTGAATCAGTTTAATGTTTATATGTGTCTATTTTCACTAATATAAAAAGTCCATAAAACTATATACATATGTATAAGTGTATGTAAACACTGGAGAATATGAATAAGATATATGGTTCAATTCACAATATTATATCAAAGTTCTTTTCCTGGCTTAGAAAATGTACTATGTTTATATAAAATGTTATCATTAGGAAAAGTTTGGTGAAGGAGAATTCTGCTCTTTTTGCTTCTTCTATTTCTTAAATTATAATAAATTAGCATTAAAAGGTATAATGAGTAAACCAAAGCAAACCAAACTCACTACTATCAAGTGCTGAGTTATAGTGACCCTGCAGGATGGGATAGAACTGCACATGAGTTCTGAGTCTGTAACCCTTGCTAGGGTAGAATGCCCTGTCTTTCTCCTGCAGAGCAGCTGGGGCTTCAAACAGCTGGCCCCGCAATTACCAAGGCAGTCCAGCAAGTAACCACCATGCCACCCGGGCTTCTGTGATACATAAAGACTCTGGAAAATATGCTCGGATATCTCAGTAAATATTGATCAAATATAAAAATGATAAAATAGCCCGATAGGGCAGAGCAGAACTACTCCTTAGCATTTCTGCAGCTGTAATTTTTTAAATCAAGTATCAATGATATATTTTTAATGGAAGATGTAGATAAAATTATATGTAACAGGAAAGTTTTACCTTTATACCATATTTAGAAAATAAAATTAGAAATTAATAAGATAAGCATTAGACTCAGAAAAGAATTAAAATAGCAAGACAGAGCAGAAAGGTGGGGGAACAAACCTCAATGATATAAAAAAGAAAATACAGAGATCCTCACAAAACCAAAAGTTATATATGTTTACTAATAAATAGAAATTAAACAAGAAAACTGATGATCAAAAGGAAAAACTACTTCGATATGATTGGAAATAGAAAAGATAATGCATTTACAGAGAAAATATGAACAGTTAAAATATAAACTATCTTAAATATGGCAGATGGACACACCCCATCACAGTTAAAACTATAATAAAAGATATGTAACAACTGTCAGTGTACGTCTCATTCCCTGCCGGGAGAGAGGAGAATAGTATTAGAAGGGGGATTCTAAGTATACAAGGTTGCTTTTAAAAAATTATGGAGACATTCCATTACCTTTCAATTCAACCTTTCAATGAGTTTTTTGTAACCCCTTCATACATGCAATGCTGTATGTTCACAAAAAAGGTGGAAAAAAACAATATTTGCTTATTCTAGCAGTGAGTAAATATGTTTTTGTCACCTTTTTCTCTTTGAAAATAAAACTGCTATAGGCTAAATTGGACATTTGTCTTTCTGACTTTTTTCTTATTTATTTCTTACATGAAGTAGCAATGTAAATGGAAATATCTCACTGAATCAGTGGTAGGTCCCATAAATCTGCATTTTTAAATAAATATTTCTGGTGCTTCTCCTATAGATGACTCACAGGTCAAACATTGAGAAACAAGAGGGTTCTATATTTGAAAGCATTATATATGGATATATTGGGGTTCTTTCATATGAGTATATTTGAGTGCAATGATCAGGGCAGTGGCATACATAGGCAAGTGATATAAACTGCCCTCCCAAAATTTTTGAATCTTTAAAATGGAGACACCAGGAACTATCTCACCCAATTAAATAAGATACTGGTGTAATATTCAGAAACTGTAATGTAAAACACTGTTGCTATTCATGAAATTGCCTTACATATGACAAGATTCAAACCGGTGTTTAAGTTAACTTTAGAACACAAACCCACTTACTCTTTACTTCGTGAGTCCTCTTCCTTAGTGAAGCAGCTTTTCAACGTTTTCCATTTGAGTGCTGTAAGGGTTGCTAGGACAACAATGGATAAGGGAATGCAGATACCTAGAAGCAGCCATTTCTTTTTATTCCCTCTAAATATGCTTTCCATATTTAAGCCTAAAGAGAAAAAGACATTAAAAAACCATTGAAACTACACCAACAGAGAACTTTCTTTTACTATCAACCTGCTGCAAAACAATATCCCTAATATTTTGTCTTGTAATCTTGTTATTATTAGAATTAGAATCATATTATTATTAGACTCATAATAACCCTTTAGTCAATGCCGACTCATAGTGATCCTATAGGACAGGGTAGAACTGCCCCTGTGAGTTTCAGAGACAGTAACTTGTTACCAGGGCAGTAGAGAGCCTCATTGGCTCTATCCCAATTGACAGGCCAGACTCCACCCTACACTCTTAATCCTCAAATTGACACCAGATTATGTGATTATCACATCGTCTAACTATGGGCAGGGCTTTTCACATTCCTGGTCAATGGTCCAAAGATGTTCAATAGAGGTTTTTTCCCCGTGAGGTCTCTCAAAATCGATTTTGAACTTTCACTGTCATCTATAGCCTTCTGCAAACCAGGTGCTCAGAATTTAAGCTAATTCATTTGCCTCCTCTGATCTTTGGTTTTGTAATTGACAATCCTTGGGTCACATAGGGTAATGTGCTTCTTCCATGTACACTTAACCATCACCTCACTTAAATAGCTGCTTGTTTTCAAACAAGCCTTTACGACTCTGGGTGCTATTCCCTCTAATAACCAGGTATCATCTTATTTCTTCACCACATTTTACTATAGTACATTTATCTTCAGTGATTCCTTCATAAAGGTTAATATTGAGCATGTCCACATCATAAGAACTGACTATTCTTAGGCTAGAGTTGAGTGAGTATGTGTGTGTGTGTGTGTGTGTGTGTGTATCCCTATTCATTTTAATGGCAGCATTATCGGTTTGTTTGTTTGTTTGTTTGTTTGTTTGTTTGTTTGAGTGATACTATAAATGCATTCCGTGGGGTCTTGGGTAATGCAAATAATAGTATCATTAAATTAGCCATTGACATAGAATTTAGAATGCCATTACCTTTCATATGGTCCTTATATATTTTAGAAACCCTTTATATATCCTGTTGGTGTTGACTGGGTCATTGACTTATTAATATTATGGAATCTAATTTTATATACCAAGTCATTGTGGTATATTTAAAAGAGTGCTGGCGTGAAAATAAAAGAACCCTGGTAAAACAATGGTCAAAATGCTCAGCTGCTAATCCAAAGGTTGACATTCCGTACCCATGAGAGAAAGATATAGCACCAAGATTCTGTAGATTTGTGTCCTTAAAAAGGAAAATGAGCGGGTTCCGGGAACCCAAGAGGCAAGCGAATTTTGGGAATGATGAGGGCAACAAATGTCTAGATGTGCTTTACACAATTGATCTATGTATTGTGATGAATTGTATGAGCCCCAATAAATTGATAAAAAATAAATAAAATAAAATAAAATTTAGAAAGTAAAGGGGAAATATACATGGATTAAGCCTTCAGTGAATCCCCTCTGACCATAGACCAGGGATGTGAATTGCCTTGGTATCATGCAGAATGCATTGAAAAGGTTAAAATTTAACATCTTATCATTTGGTCTCCTTTTTGACCCATTTTAAATTTGTTCTAGTTTTTAATATTTTCTGTTCTATTGAAACTTTTGTAGGTTTTGCTTTGTTATTATGTTTGTTTTCATGTTTTTCTACATATGGAATCTGGGATAAGTAAACCTATAGAATCAGTCACTGGATTAATGATTTCTTCAGGATGTGGCAGGGGAGTTTGGGGGGAAATGGGAAGCTAATAATGTGAGTGCAGAATGAAGAAAATGTTCTAAAATCTGTGTTGTGATGATTGTACAACTCTTCTTGATGAGATTGCACTATTGAACTGTAGGATGTGTAAATCATATTCCAATAAAACTGTTTTAAAAAGAAAAAGAAAAAAAAAACCGCTACAAAGCAGTTCTACTTTGCCCCATAGGATTGTTATGAGTCAAAAATTAATTCGATGGCAGTGGATTTTGTATTGGCATAAAATCAGGAGACTTGATTCCTAACTGTAATTAAGCCATTTGTTAACATTGGATTTATAGTTCTAAAATGGATTCTCTATGCTTCGTGAGGAGAGGGTTTATGTGACTCGCTTCATTTGGATGGTGCAGTTAACTCACTGGGCTTTTAACCTAAAGATTGGAGGTTGAGTTCATCCAGAGGTCCTGAAAATCTGTACCTGGCAATCTACTGCTGAAAAATTAAGACACTTAAAGCCCTAGGGAGAGTAGCTCTGTTCTGATACACATGGAATCCTAATAAGTTGGGATAAATATGACATCCCCAGGACCAGGTCAGCACCCATTATATATTAATAGTCCAATAAATATTTGCTAAATCAATGAATGAATCATAAAACCTAAAGATATAGTAAAAAACAGAGTGTAGTGCTGGCATCCCTCCTGTCATATCTTTACCAGCAACTTCTATAGGTTTTCCACATTTGAATTGTAAACTCCTTGAGAGTAAAACCTTGTCTTTTACTTCCTTTGTTGTTGTTTTCTTCCGCAATAATAAAAATGCTAGACACAGAGTAGATGCTAAGCATATTTTTCTGTAGAGAGTAGATCATGATTATAAAGAAGTTGAAAAGATATTTTAAAGGAGAAAGTCAATGATAGCAGTAAAGAGAAAGTTTCCCACATGCTCTCAGCTTTAATCACATTTGAATCAGTGAAGATTAAAAAGGGAAGTGAGATAAGAGCGCATATCTAGTCCCCATTCTTTGAGAAATACCTGACTAATTTTAATCACAAATATCACTCTCATTTTAAGCGACAAAAAACTAAGTTTGTTTTAGTGAAGATAAGCAATTTATTAAAAGGATACAAAAAGAGATTAATACTTGCCCTCTACCCCAGGCAATCTAGCAAATCCTCTGCCCCGAGTTTGACAATCTGGAGGTTTGAAGCCCTCAAAACAATGGCACTCCTCCTTGGAATTGCACACCTAGGATCATTTGAATCAAATTAAGCCATCATGTAGAGCTATTCTTTTTCATTCAAAGTGAAAACATCAGATGAATCATACAGCTTACTTTCACAAATGTGCCCAGTTTAATTTCACCCATTTGATTTATTTAGGAAAGTAACTATAAATCAAATGCTTGGTTCCTTAGGCTGAAAAGAAAAGAAAGCAAACCTGAAAATAAGCGATATAATGATGCTCACAATATATGCACTAAGAAAATTAGCACCTTTAAATATTTATATGCGAATTTAATGTTTAATTTCAAAATCACATACTTAAATTCTTATGAAAATGAATGCCTTCCAGTGGATTGCTGGAGCCAGCTAAAACCAATTCAAGGAGCAAAGTGTGCACATCTCTTACCATGTCTACGTTCTAGGAGAGCGGCTTGTTAGCTTCAGATATTTACACCTACAAATGAAAATGTCAACATCTCAGGCTGTTGTGTGTGTGTATGTGTGTTTCTGTTATGTGTTCACTTTTACCCTAAATATATCACAGAAGTGATGCTGTCATTCTCAGGAAGCACAGAATACCAGTGTGTCCTAACATGCACGGTCACTTATTTGGTTAAGCTGACATCTTCCAAGATTTTTTTCCCCACTGTAAAGTTACTATGGTTTCATTTTTTAATTAAAAAGCAATTTGTGGGAATATGTTTTTTAGATTATGTATCTATTCTGTCCTCAAGAAACTTTCATCCACAGATATTATTTAACTCCATCATTCAAGCTATATTAATTATATTATTAGAAGGAAGAGTTTCTCTTCTCTTTTATATTTTTATAAGAAATACAGTAAATGATGTTGTTATAAATACCACTTATTACTTTTATTTTATTAACATATTTCAATATCTATTAAAATAAAAATTACATGTAATAGTTAGGGGGTGTTTTTGTGCCAACCTGGCACCTGTAAGAAGATATGAGTAGAGTTCAGGCTGTCAGTCAGATCACAGCTTGATGACCTCCTTTGAAGGTGCAACCAAGACAAAGGCTCTCTGGAGGCCAGCTCCTCTTTCTCTGTCTTCACCTTCCTGTTGACCAGCCACACAGAGGCCTGCCAGAACTCTGTGATGCTTCCACCACCATTGGATCCACATCATTTTCCACCCACCAGCCCATGGCCTTCCCGAGTTCTGCATCATTGCATGTGTCTGTGTGAGTCTGAAGTTATGGACTAGTATCAGACTTAAGGACTTGATCTGTACTAGACTGGGATGTTTGCTTGATACATAATTACTTCTTAATCTAAAGCTCTTTCTTACACATATGTGAGTGTCACTAAATTTGTTTCTCTAGTCAAACCAGCCTAACCCATTATTTACCTTACCTCATTCAATCAAACTCACTACCATAAAGTTGATTCCAACTCATAGTGATCCTATAGGACAGAGTACAACAAACAGTTCCTTTGGATTTTTGAGACTTTAAATCTTTATAGGGACTGACAGTCTTATCTTTCTCCCTTCAATCAACTGGTATGTTGGAACCATGACCTTATGGTTAGCTGCTTAATGCGTAGCCCACTATGCCACCAAGGCTCCTTTGATACACTCCTTAATACATTAATATTATTATTGGTGTTGATGTACAAATTAAGCCAAATTTGATCGGAAATTTAAAAGCTCTTGAGATACACCAAATAAAATAGTGTATATGGGAAATGTCTGCACATGATTAAATGAGTTTAAAATAAATAAAGGAGTCATGCAACATGGGAATTATTCATATAGGTTGGGAGCAAATGAGGCTAATATAGTGCTAATTAAAACTAAATAAATAGGTAAATGAAAGCAAGGCTTCTGATTAAGACGGTCACCTAGCCAGATATACTACAGAATCCTTCTACAAGTACAGAGAAAACCAGGTGTGCAGAATCTCAGAAGAATAGGATAAAAGCTCACTACACTGACTAAGAAAACCATGAATTTTCCATACCTCCAGGGTACTGTGAGTAGATGAAAGAAGATGCAGAATAGGTGGATCCACTGCACTACTGCAGAGGCTGTTGGAATGGGGACCCCCATTCTCCAAGAGTCCCAATTACTAGGTAGGGGCACAAGCCCACACTTTCACAAGAGGACTTGGGCTACAGAGACTCTGTGGGACATTTTCCTTTTCCTTTTGGTATATTTTACACCTCATTAAAGCAGTGGAACAGAAAATCAGGGCAGGGCCTACTCATGTCTTCTCATTATGCAGCTACTGCCTATAACTTGGGGCTAACAGAGCAGGAGCGGGGCTTTTTTTTTTTTTTCTCAGCTAGGATCAAATTGTCAAGGGAGGGGCTGGGTATGTTGACCACCTAGTGGCTGCCATGCAAAGTTATGACAAAGTCCTCCTGGAGAGATAGACAGACATCCCTATCAGAGGGTGAGGGATACTGATGGGAAGGTCAAGTCATGAGAAGGGGAAGGAAGCAGATATATCTGAGATAAGACAAGTTCACCTCTGTTGGTAGAAAATCAGGGAGGATCAACTTCCAAATGGGGGAAAATACTTTTAAGGACCCTACGGGGGAGGAGTAAGCCTGGTAATATACACCTAAGAAGTCAAATTGGCCCAAGTTTATGTATAAACCCTGGGGACTCAGGCCAAGTGCCACAGGCTGGAGCAATTCATCCTGGATCCTCATGGCACACAATAAGCTCCAAAGGCACACCAGAGGGATCCGATGTGGAAACTCCTCTAGGTGAGCCACCTCAAACACACTTGTAACTTGAGGACTCAAGACTGAAAAGTCATGGTGTTTGAAGAAGCAGAAGATAATAACACCAAGAGTACTGAACGTCGGTAGATGGACAAACATTGACTTAGTACCTCAATGCCCTACTGGCTTCATTAAGATGTGTATTATTCCTGCAGACGTGTGATTGACAGTCAATGAATATTATTGTAAATTTTGCTTGATAATCAACTCCCATTGCTTATGTAAATAATAGCAAACCCCATAAGAATTTATTCTGTACAGGTGAATAATGCAAGTATTGATATATGTAGTTAGCCTACAAAGTTACAGTATCCTTCCCTCAACAGCATCCTAAAAATTAGTACCATGGGCTAATCAATGACAATATTAATGGAAGATCCTTATGCTCCATGGAGATAATGGATAAGATTTTCCACCATAAATTAACAAGGAGGTCTCTAAGGGGAGCCGAAGGAAGATAAAAAACACCGATCCAGGAACTAGTTCTTACATCATGGCCCTTCTCACCATCAGGAAGGGAACACAGAAGATATATATGGGTGCTACAGCAAAGTATAGTAAAGAAATTAGATGGTGCCCAGCTATCAGAAAGAATAGTGTCTAGCTTCTTTCCAAACAAGCAGCCAGCCATCAAAGTGAGATGCCAACTAAGTCCACATGGAGACACTAACATCCGTGACAGAAAGATTGTAAATTATGTAATCCAAAGCCAAAGGAATAAATAATATCGGAGCTTAAATTGTGAGGTTCTGGTTTGCAGAAGGCTATGAATGACAGTGGAAGTCTAGGGTACATCTGCAAGATCTACACAGGAAATAAACCTATGGTGATTTCCCTCTATCCATAATTGAGGGATAGGAATAAACTGATCACCAAACAAAGTATTAGAGAGTTGACTATAGTAGATCAACCTCATTCATCATTAGACTTGTCTATGTTCAATTGTATAATTAATATCATTCTATACATGAGGGGCAGGAGAAGGGGAAGCAGCCGATAGCACTGATGACTGTATAGCCCCACTCGAGGGGCATGAACAACAGAATTGTCCATAAATGGATATATTGGATGGTGTAAGAGATGGCCAAGCATAAGCCGAGTTTCTCAGCATATTTTTATGCAGTTTTGTAGTGAAATTAGGTGCCTCGGCTGATATTTGGGTCGGCTTATACTCAAGTATATAGGTAAATAAAAATAAGCATTCCTGAGGTGGGTGAGTGAGGGGATAAAGGGGAACTGATATCAAGGAGTTCAAGAAGAAAGAAAATGTTTTGAAACTGACTGTGGTAGCAGTTGTACCATACTGCATGATGCGCTTGAACTATGGAATGTTATGATATCTGTAAGAGCTCCCAATAAAATGATTAAAAATGTATATATATCATGTGCTTACTTACTCCATTTCCATGACACTTGTTGGAACAGTCTTTTGATTGACCCTCAAGTATCCTTGATTCTACACATGCACCTTCAACACAAATCTAAAGAAAACATATAAAACTGGTTCAGAGTCAGAAGGGTCCATCCATCATAACATTATAACAATTGAAAACCTAACCAAATGATTTGAGAGTACTGTTAAAAGAATATACCTTGGATTCATTATAGCTATCATCAAAATGTTGTTTAAGGAAGAAAGTCAATGCTAGCTAACCAAAGCATAGACTACAATTTCATAAAATATGAGTCATCATTAGAGTAATAGAAAATTTTATTCAAATATACTAGTGACGTCTATCTTCTTAGGGAATATAGTAAAAATACAGCTATACAGCCCTTTTAGTTTAAGTCTAGTAATAAGAGAACTAAGGATATATTCCACGTCAAATTCACTAAGGTGCAATTTCCTTACACAAATACAATGTAATTTTTTCTACAGAATTTGAGATTTGTCATGAGAATAAATTCTGTAATATCTTCATAAAAATATATTCTATTAGAGCATAAATCACGCCATAACTCTTTCTAAAATAATGAGCTTCTAAACCCTTCTAAATATAAGCAATCTAAACCTCTAAGCCTTTTATATGTTGATCCATCTTATTGGTTCTTGCCCATGATGGTGTGTCTAATAAAGTCCTTCTGGAACGTAGTATCTATTTACTGCCTACCATAACTAAAATTGAGATCATGAATCCTATTAATTAAGTATAAAATCCCTAATGACACAGTGATTAAGCACTCAGCTGCTAATGGAGAGGTTAGCAGTTTGAGAGAGGTGACAATCCGTTTCTATAAAAATTTCCAGCCCTGAAAACACTTTGGGGCAGTTCTACTCAGTCCTAGGGGGCTGTATGAGTCATAAGCAACTCAGCAACAATGGGTTTTTGTATTACATAAGTAGACTAACTTACAGAAACACCATTTTGAAGAACGTTGTAACACATATGATGTACAGTATAACAACAACCTGGTAAAATTTAATTAAGCATATTTGTTAACCAATGGATAAAAATTAGTCTTTTAAAGTATATTTTAAACCATTTACCCTCCCTATATCACACTGGGAGCCACTTCGGATCCTCAGTGTATCATGAGGCGGTTCTCGATGTGCGTAGGCCATGGTCACACATAAATGATTTCGCACGAAAGCATAAATCACCGCGGCATTTTCCTTAATTATTGGAATGCGATTAGGGTAGGAACAAATTAATCTTCCACACATGAGATCACTGCAAACATAATTGAATAATAATATTATTATACCGTATTTAGTAGGAATTACTTAGTTTTTATTTCATTGACAAAAAAATGATTCCACATTTATAGCATTGCATCTAAAGAAAACATAATGCTTTAAAAATAATATTTAAAGAAAAATCTAAAAGAAAATACAAAATCTTACAACTTACTATTCAATGATACTAGTGGTATTTTATTCACTTTTCAGAAGATATATTTACTGTTAAATCGTCAATTTAATTAACCATTTCTATACACATACTCCAGAGAGATTAATCAGTTGTGGCCCCTGTCCTCAGGGATCTTGCAGTCTAGTGCTAGAGTTGATGAAAATCTCATTAAATATGTTACAAATGAAAACAAAACCTCGGGAAGGTTTAAGATAGTAATATAGCCTAACTCAGCAATTAGGGCAAATGTCCCAGAAAAGATGTCACCCGAGTCAAAGCCTACCTATTAATCAAATCTCAACAGGCATGCAAAGGTATTTCTAAGGAAAAGAAGAGTCACCAGCAATGTAAAGGAAGCATAAAAGTACCTGGTTTGTGTGGTAGCTGGCAATTATGTCAACTAGATGCACGTAAGTAGGGGTGAGGTCAAACGGGTCAATCAGGTTGCAGCCTGATGACACATCCTTAATGTTAAAAAACCTTTTGTGTAACGGTGAGATTTAGTTTACAGAAGGCTGTGGACGACAGTGGGAGCCCACAATTCGTTTGTGGGAACTATATAAGAAACCAGGCTCTGACGAACTCCCTCTATTCACAGTTGAGGGAAGGGACCAACAGGGTTACTAAACAGTGCATTGGAGAGATGAGTATAGCAGATCAAAGCATGAATCTGACTTGAACAGTTAAAACTCTGTCAATTGATCTTCCCTCTTATGCATGCTGGACTTGATCTGGTTTTCAACATTTTCTGTATTTTTGTTTTGTTTTGTTTTTGCTCGTTCAAATTAGGGTGTTTCACAGAGGTGTTATGTCATTGGAGGTCACCCTTATGAAGTTATTACATGTTTTTATGTGTTTCGGTATATGAAACCTAGGACTGATGAACCTATAGGGCAGAAAGTAGAATAAGGGTTTGGGGGAGGGGGGCTGTGGATACAGTGTGTCGGGGGTGTGGGGAGGGTTAAGAGGAAGACAATGTCTAGGAAGAAAAAGAATGTTTGGAAACTGATTGTGGTAGAAGCAATTTTACAATCCTGCTTGACATAATTGAACTGTGGAATGATATGATGTATGTATTGGCTCCCAATTAATAATAAGTAATAATTTTTAAAACCTTTTGTATAAGAGAAAGAGGAGCAGAGAATCTCTCTCTCTCTCTCTCTCTCTCTCTCTCTCTCCCCCACTTGGCCTTTCTGTCTGCTGGGACAACTCCATGCCTGCCTCAAGAGACAGTTGCATGTGGACTCTGCTCAACCCTGAGAGCTGTCCAGGCCCTGCCATATTTCCATTGACCTTGGATCACATGACTCTTTACTCACTGGTCTGTGATCATTCCGCTTCCTGCTTTACTTTTCTACATCCCCAGCCTACAGCTACATGAGGCAGAAGACAGACTATGAAACTATGAAACTATGGTCTAGCACTGGACTTATGAACTTGGGTTGGACTAGGCTGGGATGCCTTCTTGATATATAATTTCTTCATGATATAAAGCTATGTATGAGTGTCACTGGATTTGTTTCTCTAGACAAACTGGCATAACACAGTATGTTTACCAGTCCACAAGTGCCATGGGTTCAAGGACATGTATGTTTTGCTATGATCTAGTCCAGTGTCTGGCACATAGTAGATTACTAATAAATATTTAAAACAAACCAGCTGCCAAAATAGCACATCACTGCCTCTACAGATGCAAGTCAAATTGAAATTCGTTGTGCAGACACTGCGAAGTCTTCAGTTTGGGAAAGCAAATAAGTGGATGATGATATTATTTATTTTTTTTTATTAAAAGATCATTTGGGGGGAGCTGTTACAGCTCATAACAAACAATACATCAATTGTATCAAGCATATTGATAAATATGTTGCCGTCATTATTTTCTAAACATTTACTTTCTATTGATCCCTTAGGATCAGCTCCTCCTTTTTTCCTCCCTCCCCATCCCGCCCTCATGACCCCTTCATAAATTATAAATTATTATTATTTTCATATCTTACACTGACCGCTGTATCCTCTCCCCCAAGGTTTCTTTTGTTCGTCCCCCAGTGGGGGGAGGGAGTGTTATGTGTCGATCATCTCGGGTGGTTCCCCCTTCCTCCCTTCCTCTCCCACCTTCCACCTACCCCTCCTCGCATCGCTACTCCCATTACTGTCCTGGGTTCCGTGTGTCGTGAGCGCTTATCTGCACAAGTGTACATGTGCCGGTCTAGCCCACAGTGAAAGGCAGAAATGGGATCATGATAATGAGGGCTGAGGAAGCCTCCAGGAACCAGAGGATTGTGTGTCTCATCGGTGCTTCCCTGCACCCTGGTTGACTCATCCCTTCCTTGTGACCCTTCTGGGAGGACATGTCCCATTGTCTACAGATGGGTTTGGGGTCTCTGCTCTGACCCACCTTGTTCGCAACAAGATGATATTATTTTTATAAAGAAAAATGAGCAGGTTTGGAGACAAAAGGTTCTGTGGATATTATGAGTTCCTATTTTGGACAAGACTCAGGTACATAATTACCACAACATAGAAATATTTAAAAAGAAGGAAATTTTAGCATGAGAAAAAAGTCAGAAATGGACATTTCTATTTGAAATGCATTCCCATATGATACTTGAAAGCACTGTCATTAATGCCACATACTAGAAGGAGAGAGAGAGAAGCAACTAAAAGTAGAAGTAAAGCATATTTTAAATGTATATAACATACCTCCATAAACAATATACATATCCAAAGTAAAGTTCCCAACCACAGTTCCCAAACCTGTCAACTTGTGATTGGATTTCTTCATAGCAGATAAATGGTGCATTTTTTGATCCTGTCAAAGTTAGAAATATATTTGAATCAAACATTCTTGTCATTCGTCTCCATTTCCTCAGATAGTTTAAGTGTTCTTGCTTTTCCTCTCGTATTCTATTCTTTTTTTCACTTTAAAGATACCTGGTTCCCAGGAGTTCAGCATTGGGCTGCTACTTATAAGGTCAGTGGCTCAAACCTATCAGCAGCTTCGTGGGAGGAAGAGGAGCCTAGTGGTTTCTATAAAGATGTACAAGCTCAGGAAGCCTAGCAAGGAGTTCTACTCTGTCCTGAGTGCCATCAGGAGTTGGAAAAGTCTCAACAAGAGTGGAAATGGTTT
>NW_022103906.1:33360340-33370558 GCF_000313985.2 Echinops telfairi
TATCTTTCAAATTTATGCACCAACCACTCAAAATAGTGATGAAGAAACTGAAGAATTTTACCAACTTCCAAAGAAAGGTGATCCAACAGAATACAGAAATTATTGAATAATATCATTTATCTCACATGCAAGTAAAGTTTTGCTGAAGATAATTCAATCATTCAGTGATGATTGGAGCAATATATTGAGAGGGAGCTGCTAGAAATTCAAGCCTGATTCAAAAGAGTACATGGACTAAGGGATGCCACTGCTGACATAAGATAGATCTTGCTCAAAGAAGAGAATACCAGAAAGATGTACTTGTCTTTTATTGACTATGCAAAGGCATTCAATTGTGTGACTATAGGGAAGAATGGGTATTCCAGACTACTTCATTGTTTTCATGAAAACCTGTACATGGACTAAGAAGCACTTTTTTTTTCAAGCAGAACAAGGAAATACTGAGTAATTTAAGATCAGAAAAGATGTGTATCATGGTTGTATCTTTTCACCATACTTATGCCATGTGTATTCTGAGCAAGTAAACTAAGAATCTAGGCGCTATGAAGAAAAACACTTCATAAGAATTAGAGGCAGGCTTAATTAACCTATGATTTTCAGATGACATAGGAAATCAAGGACTGTGTCTTTCAGAAGGGGTTATGACTCAGTGTAAAGAAAATTAAAATCCTCGTAACTGGGTCAACAGCATGATCAGCAGAGCAAAATCTGGAGTTATCAAGGATGACATTTTATTTAGATTCACTCCTGAGTCCATGTTCATGGAAACAATAGTGCAGAAATTAAACAATGCATTGCATTGGGTAAATCTGCTGCACAAGACCTCTTTTAAAGAGTTGAAGGGTAAAAATAACAATAGAGTTGAAGAGCAAGGATGTCACTTTGAGAACTAACCTGTGCCTAACTCAAGATACTTTTAGTTACCTCAAATGTATGTGAGAATTGGGCAATGAGTAAAGAAGACCTAAGAACTCATACATTTGAATTATGGTGTTGACGAAGGACATTGAAAATACCATGGACTGACAAAAGAACAAACTATTCTCCATTGATGAAGTACAGCCAGAATGCTTGTTAGAATCAGTGATGGGGAGACTCTGTCTCATGTACCTCGGACCTATTATCAGGAGAGACCAGTGTTTCGGGGACAGCAGGCTTGGTAAACTGGAGGGTCAGCAGAAAAGAGGAAGACCAACAAAAAGATAGATGATGCAGTGCCTGCAACTCTGTATGCAGACATAATGACTTCCTTCTGTTGTATTTAGAGTCACTGTAAGTCAGAACCAACCCAAAGGCACCCAACAACCACAACGCCTTCTGTACTGCAATAGGTCTTTTAAATGATTATTACTGTCTAAAAATATTACTATGTATTTGGCTAAAAACAACATCAATATATAATGTAACAACTGCAAAGTGCATTCTCTGCTCAGTGACTCAGGCTAAAATCAATATGTTGACTGTGGTTGCAATCTCTTCTCGGGTTGCAGTCTTATTCTGAGCTCCTTTATTGTTGATATTATTCAGGAGGAGTTGCATATCTTATGTTGTCTGTATAACATGCTCTGCTTTTTCCCTAGGTTCTAATATTCATTGCAATGACTACGTAGAACTCACAGACAAAATTCATAAAGCATTTTTTTAAGGAAGTAAATAACTTGTAATGCCAGTGAGAAATGCTCAAGGTTGATTTGTTTAGCAGGACATGTTACAAAGTTCCGTCAAGTCTGCTAGGAAATACCCAAAGGACATACCACTCAGCCCAAAGACTCCAGTGGTTCTCAACCTTCACCCCATAGTACAGTTCCTCATGTTGTGGTGACCTCCAACCATTAAATTATTTCATTGCTACTTCATAACTAATTTTGCTATTGTTATGAATTGTAATATAAATCGTAAGGTGTTTTCTGATGGTCTTAGGAGACCCCTGTGAAAGGGTCATTCGACCCCCAACGGTGTCGTGACCCACAGGTTGAGAACCGCTGATCTACTCAACTTCGTTGGGTCATCAAACCCAACTTCCTAAATTAAGTGCCCAGAGGCAACCCACTGCAATCAGCCTCAGCCCAAAGACACTCGGTTCCACTTCGATGGGGCAGTAAGTCCATCATTTTTACTTGTTCTGTGGGTTGGGAAGTCCATTACTCTATTCCATGCTCTGAATCCTGGTTCTGCTGCTGCTCCTCTGAGGGTATAGCCTGTCTTCTAGATCTTGGATCCAGAAGACACGATTCACTCCTGGGTCTTGCCGGTAATGAGATTCCTCTTCCTGCTTCTCAGAGAGCTCATTTTCCACACAGCAGGATGGCATGCCATGGAATCTTTTTTGCAATTACTTATAAGTGAATCCTATCAGTATCTCCCCCCTTATTTCTTACCAGACCCATGCAGGGAAAAATTATGTGTTAGGAGTTAGAGACTTTGACTAGAAGAAGCACATTAAATAATTTATTGCCCTTCCATTCTAATGTCTCCATTTTATTGATAGCTAGCCAAAAGGGGTTGCTCTTGGCAACTAGTGATGGCACTAACCATGTCACCCTCTCACAACACAGCACCTTAATTCTTCAAACTCAGCAAAATAAACTCTCTGACTGCCGCCCCCACCACCACCCCCAATCTCTTAAGAGCTCTCATGATTAAGTCAGGCCTGCTAAAGATAATTCCCTATTTGACTATCTTGAGATTAACTGACTAAAGACCTTAATTACATTTTCAAAATTTCTTAATCTTTACTAAGTAATCTGACCATAGCTGTGATGATTTCATCAGACTTTACATTCTTCTCTAACTCAAGAGGAAGGCCCCAGCATTCCCCAAACACAGCAAGGACGGCCCCAGCTATCACAGTAACTCAGTGAGAAAGGCCCCAGGTATAACCATGCCCAAGCAAGCAAGGAGCCACATATTTCAGACTCCAGCACTGAAGGTCCCAGGCATCCCTGCTTCCCAGCATGGAAGGTGTTGGAGAAGGAGAGAATCCTTTGAACAGCGAATTTAAAAAAATAAGAAGAATCACATATAAGAAAAAAATGAATAAGAATAAACTTGGACTTCTCAACAGAAACCAGGTAAGCAAGAAGATGATGAAGTAACAAATAGAAAATCCTAAAAAACAACAACAACAACAACAAAAACACAAAATCTGCCAACCAAGAATCTCCTATCCAACAAAATTGTCCATAAAAGATGAGGGAGAAATAGGGGTATTTCCAGACAAATAAAAATTAAAGTAATTTATATTTTTCCCTCATGTTAACACAGATTGGTGGAGAAAACCTCAACAGACCTACAACAAATGAATAGATAAAGTAGATCACTATTAAACTTCCAACGAAGAAAACTCTAGGACCAGATGGCTTCCCAAGGAAATGCTACCAAGCGTTCAGAGAAGACCTGTCCCCAGTTCTGTAAAAGCTATTCCAAAGTATAGAAAATGGTGAACTCACAAACACATTTTATGAAATGAGAATAACCCTGATACCAAAACCAGGCAAAGATCCCACAAGGATACACCGAACTATAAGCCAATATCCCTTATGAATTTAAATGCAAACCTGTCTCAATAAATTCTTGGCCAATAATATATCAAAATAATAATAGGCCATGATTATATGAGATTTTTAACCGGTATCCAAAGATGGCTCAAGATTAGAAAAATAATCGATGGATCAAGCGGGCACACCACCCCGCTACCTTGAGGAAAAGTTGGAACTCCTCCAGCCCCATGGACAGATGATCAAGTCTCAGTTATCTACTTACTTACCACTCTATTTCTTCTTTCTTTGCTCTCTCACCCTTCTATCTTTCCCACTGCAGTTGGTCACAACAAGCTTATGTTTGTTTTTTCTCTTTCTTTCTTTTTTCTTCTTTTTCCCTCTTTCTTCTCGTCTCTCCCTATCTTTCCTATCATAGGCCACTACTGGCTTCCAGGCCACTACCTTCCGCCAAGGGCAAATCAACCCAAATAGCAGGGAGAACTCCAGCCTGCCCTCTGTGGGAGTGCTGCACACCACACGAGGCAGCTGTGACAGCCATCTACACCGCGCTGCACTGCTGAGGAAACCTCCCTCGTACCTCTAAGGTGATCTCGCCAACTAGGGCAATTCTGCCCAGCACCACTGGGTTCCTGCATTAAAGGGGTACACCATCCTCAGGCCCCATATTCAGGCAATCGGATGAGCTATCTCTTTTTTCTTTATGTCCTCCTTCCGTTTCCACTGACTTGGAAACAAATATTTAGTGACATAACTGACAAGGGATTAATCTCTAAAAGCTAAAGAATAGAGCAAGACCACACTAAGAAAATAAAATCAAATTAAAAGTGAAGTAGTGCTACAACAACTGAGAATGGAAATCCCATGTGATCCATCAGTACTGCTATTGAGCATTGTGTTGGGCCAGGTTGGCTAGAGAAACAAATCCAGTGATAGTAAAGAACTTTATAACAAGAAGTAAATACACAACACGGCATGCCAGTTCAATCCATCTGAAATCTGTAAGTCTGATCCTAGTTCATAGGCCTTTTTAGACTCACGTAGCAGACTCATGTGAATTCAAGGCGGGCAGGATTTCTCAGGGTGGACACCAGAGTGCCAGCAGAGAAAGAGCAGCTCCCAGAGTCCTCTTTGTAAGAAAGCCACACCATCAAAGAGACAGCATCAGACTGTGACCTGATTGACAGGTTGGATTCTTACACTTCTATACATCTTTTAGTTGACATAAAATTATCAAACTACCGCAGGCATATACCCCCAAAGAAGTAAGAACCGCAACACAAACATATGTATGCATTCTCATGTTCATGGCAGAATTGTTCCAATAACAGAAAGTTGGAAACAGCTCAAAAGTCCATCAGTACAAGCTAATGAATTTTTGTACATACAATAGAATACAATGCATTGTTTAAAAAAAAAAACATTGATGAAACTATGAAGCACCTCATGACATGAGTGGACTTGGAGAATATTATGCTAAAGGGAGTCAGTCAATCACAAAGGACAAATACTGTATGAGACCATTACGCTAAGGACAAAGGCAAGCAACTGTTCTCATGTCATGTGATAATGTAATCTGGTCTCCCAAACAATGTGGTGGTGCGTCTGTCTAATCCTCACATCTATTACTCTTTACTTGTACATCTCAAAAGCCGCTTCTCCAGAGGCGGCCTCACCTCAGCAGGGTTTCTTTTTTTATTGGGAGGGGAGGAACAGGACCAGACTTGTTTTTAGCTCTCACTGAGTCAGTTCCAACCCACGGTGACCATATGCAGCACAGAACAAAGCACTGCCTGGTTTGGTGCCATCCTCGCGTCCATGAGCCCATGGTGACTGCCACTTGCTCAATCCATCTCATGGAGGGCTTCCCTATTTTTCTCTGCCCCTCTACTTTACCCAGCAAATGTCGTTCTTTAGGAACTGGTCTCTCCTGACCACATGTCGAAAGCATACCAGACAAAGTTTCACCGTCCTTGCCTTTAAGAAGCACCCTGGACGTTCTTCATCCAAGACAGATTGGTTTGTCCTTTTGGCAGTCAATGGTACATACTACATTCTTCTCCGGCACCACAATTCAAATGCATTGATTCTTCTTCAATCTTTTATTCAATGTCCGACTTTCACATGCAGATGAAATAACTAAAACACCATGGCTTGGGCCAGGCACACTTTGGTCCTCAAAGTAACATCCTTGCTTTGCAACACTCTAAAGATATCTTGAGCAGGAGATTTACCTCGTGCAACATGTATTTTGAGCTCTTGACTGCTGCTTCCATGAGCATAGATTGTGGATCCAAGTGAAACAAAATCCTTGACAACTTCAAACTTTTCTCCATATTTCATTTACCTATTGATCCAGATTTGAGAATTTTGGTCTTCTTTATGCTGAGTTCTAGTCTATACTGAAGGTTGAAATCCTCAACCTTCATCAGTAGTTCAAGTTCTCCTCGCTGTCATCAAGCAAGGTTGTGTCATCTGGCTATCGCAAGTTGTTAAAAAGCCTTGTCCAATCCTGATGCTGCGTTTTTCTTCATATAACCCAACTTCTCTGCTGATTTTCTCAGAGTACAGACTGAATAAGTATGGTGAGAGAATACAATCCTAAAGCATATCTTCTTGATTTTGAACCATTTAATATGACTCTTTGCCATGAGCTAACAAGGGGGTCTCAAAGGGGGACCAGAAGGAGATAAAAAACTTAAAAAACAGATCCAGGAGTGGGTTTGGGGCTCACACTAAATCCTAGCTCCAATTTAAGAACAATTAGTTCTTACATCATGGCAATGCTCTTTAGGATCCCTCAGGAAAGGAACACAGAAGATATGGGTGCTATAGCATAGGATGGTGAAGAAATTAGATGGAACCCAGCTATCAGATAAAGTAGAGGTCTGGGGTCTTCAAGACTTGTTTTCTAATGAGCAGCCAGCCATCTGAGTCAATGATGTCAACTAAGTCCACTGGAAGAAGCACATCATCACCAGTGAATCATATAATGCCAATAGTTCAATTTGTAAGACTCTGACTTGCAGAAAGCTTTGGAATACAGTGGGAGCCCAAGATACCTTGTGAGATCTACACAAGAAATAAGCCCCTGGTGATTTACCTCTAACCATAATAGAGCGATGGAAAGAAACTGGTTACCAAAAAAAATGAATTGGAGAGATGATTACAAGAGATCAAAATGATAAACCTGACTTGAATGGTTAAAACTGTCAGTTGATCTGCCCCCGCCCCATCACAATGGGCCTGAAATGGTTTTCAACACTTTATGTGTTGTTTGTTTGTTTGTTTTCAAGTTGGGGGTTATCTCAGATGGATTTTGTCATTGGGATAACCCTTTTGAATTTTTGCTGTATGTTATATGGGGTTTTTTGGTGCATGAAAATCAGGATTGATGAACCTAGAGAGACAGCAAGTAGAATAAGGATTTCTGCAGGTTACGGTGGAGGACGGGGTTATAAAGAGAAGCTGACATCAAGGAGTCCAGAAGGAGGTTCTGAAACTGATTCTGGTAGCAATTGTACAATACAGCTTGATGTGATTGAACTATAGAATGATATGGTATCTTTATTATTTCGCAATAAAATGGTTTTATGGGGGGCGGGGGGAAAGAATTTTGCAATTCTTCTGGGTGGGAATGACTGATCACACAGAGAGTGAGAATTTCCAGAACCAGGAACAATCACCGGCGATGAAAAAAGGAAGGGCAAGCAGTCTGGAAAGCAACCTAATAGATAAGTGGCCCAATCCCATGAAGTCCAGGGGTGGTGGGAGTGGCAGAGGGCAAGGAAAAAAGGGAGAAGCCTATTCCTTCCTCCTGCCGGTCTGACAACCAACTCGAGAGACTTAACTTCATTTTTACCCATGGATGCAATTTATCTCTGTGCACAAGTGCCCCTGGACAGGCAAACACCCATTAATTCTGGAGTCCCTAGTCTAAACCATCTTGGCCAGGGTTCTGTCTGGTGAACCACCCTGCAGCCTATCCCTCCACCCTTCTGATACTGAGGGAGCACGTATGTATGCCAAAAGCCCCAGATTGAACTAAGCACCTGGGCTGGCAGCCTCAGGACCCCATCCCTGGTCAGTACCCAAAGTAGACCACCACAGGCCATCCAGAAAAACGGTCTGCCTTCTAAGAAGGCTCTGGTTGCCCCTCTCATCTAGGCCACCTAGGAAGGTATCAGGTACAAATCCATCTTCCCCGTCCCCACTTAGAGACTATCGTTGTCTATAAAGAGTTAACATTGCCCCCCTCTGACTTGAGCCACTTGAGCTTTATTTCAAGACAGCTAGCTACAATTAGCCACACTCTACAATAATGCGGGTCTCTTATTCTCTCCGCCATCTAGAGCCCCATCCTTTTACTCTAAAGCCCAATCCTGCCCTGATGATATTCTAAACAACTTAAAAGGCAGGGCCACTCATGAATTAGAACTGCTCAACTGATCCTTGCCCTTTGTGCTTCCAGTACAGGTCCTGAATCCATCTAGGCTCACCACCTTCTCCAGAAATCACACCTTTCCCTCATCCACATCAGTGACAATACTCTCAGGCTTAGATCCCAAACAATCACCACAGCGCTTGCTTTCCTTGTTAATTTTTTAAAATTTCTCTTTGTTTTTCCTTCTCTTCAATCCTTCTGTTTCCTTCTCACCTTCTTAAACTCTGAACTATGAACACTCTACTAGTCTTACAATTCTTTTCCAGTCATCATTACTCTTTCCCTGTCCTTGCAAAATAAGGAACATTTTTCTCTCTCTTTTCTTATAATCCACCAACTAGTAGTACTTGATCCCTCTTTTTGCTTCATCGTCTAATACTTTTACTCCCATTCTTTGATCTTTCCCCTAGCCCATACTATACGGTTCTCCTGTGATATTTGATCTGTAGGTCTTTCATTCCTTCACTACACCACCCAACAGCATTAACTACCCCTACACAACCCCACCTCCCTGACACACCTAATAGCTACAATAAGATTTCAAGTAAACAATATAAGAAGAATGATGATTGCACACATCAAAAAGAAGAAAGAGCTTGAGAAGAAAGGGGAAATAATGTAAAAGCTAGAAACCTGACTACCAGCTGTACAATAAAAACTTCAAACAGAAACAAAGAAGTCAAGCACTATGACAATAGAATTACACAGCCCCATAAAAGAACAGAGAAACAGAAATGAAGAGACAGAAACTCAAATTAGTGAGGTTGGAGATAAATCTTTGGACTCCAAATTTAGAGAAGAACAAGTAATAAAAAATGCAAAGAAAGACTAAGAACAATGTGGAAAGCCTAAAAAAGTCTAAGAACACAATCAAGAGAAACAATCTAAAGTAGGGATTCCAAAAGAAAACAAAACAAAAAATCCACAGAGAGACTAATCCAAGAACTCTTAGGAAAAAAATGTAATTGCTCTATAAAGGATGAAAAGATAACTCTCTGGGAAGCTGAGAGAACCTCAATTAGGAGGGACCCCAAAAAGGAAAACTCCCTGACATATTGTAGTCAAACTCTAACATCAAAGACAGGAAAAAATTACAACAACAGTAGATGGAAAAAGAACAGTCTCATGGAAAGTGGTAGCAATTAGAATGGAGGACGACAATTAGTATATGCTCAGATTTTTCACCAGGAACTATGCAGGCAAGAAGGTAATGGAGAAAAATATATAGTCTTGAGGGGGGAAAAAACTTGTCAACCAAGAATCTTATACACTTAAAAATTATTATTCAAATAACTTTGAATAATAAATTTGAAGGATAAATAAAAGTATTCCCAGACAAAGAGAAATTAAAGGAATCTGTGAAAACAAACACCACAACAAAAAAACACTAAGTAGTGCAATATAGCCAAAAAATCAACAACAGCACACAAACGTGAGACCAGAATACAAGAAAATAGTTCACAAAAGCAACACAAGTCAAACAATATCCAAAATAATAAAGATAACCACACACATCTCTCCAGGGGGATGGACAACAGTCGGTGTAAGATATGAATATAATAATAGTTTATAATTTATCAAGGGGTCATAAGGTTGAGAGGTGGGGAGGGAAGGGGAAAAGGGAGCTGATACCAAGGGCTCAATAGAAAGTAAATGCCTAAAAGATAATGATGGCCACATATGGACACATATGCTCGATACAACTGATGGTTGGATTGTTATAAGAGTTGTAAGAGCCCCCAGTAAAATGAACTTTAAAAAAAGAAAGCAAGAAATACATAAACAACAAATAAACTGATTAATCTCTCTCTGTCTATCATACACACAAGTACAAATCAAAATGACAATAACAAACCTACACATATACACATATTAATAAATTCACTGAACTTCAATGGACTAATGTACCAGTAACGAGACAGAGAATAGAAGAATGGGTAAGTAAACATGACCCATCAATATGCTGCCTACAAGAAACACACTTCAAAAACAGTCAAATATCCAAGACTGGATAAAAATACACCAATCAAATGGCAACAACAATAAGACACAGCTCTGCGATGCATCCTTAAGGATTGGGAAAAGTTTTAGAGTTGACCACTATGTCAAGATATAGTGTAGGATGACTAAGCATCTTAAAATGATCATACCGTTGTAATATGTGAAATGTAACATAGCTGTATGGTTAAGCAATTAGTATATTTCAGCAACTAAATCAAGTATTCTTAGAATAAAGTGCTATATAGAAAATAAGTTTTGCCCAGTCACTGAGCCGCC
>NW_022103906.1:33371832-33376585 GCF_000313985.2 Echinops telfairi
GCAGAAAAAAAAAAAAGAAAGAAAAGTTTTGAGAACTTAATATGCACTAAGGCAGTGTTCTAAGTTTTCCATACATTAGCTAACTCATTTAAAGCTACTACAAATAGTAAATATAAGTCATCTAGTATTATATTTTTATGTAACTGAGGCATTGTCTTGGCTAATATTAATTAAAATATATAGGACCAATTATTTCTATGTAACAATAAATATTACCTTTTCCAAAAGTTTTTTCACATCGTTCATCAAGATCATGGCAATCTCCATTAAAACACATAAATTTCTTGCTTTTGCACAAATGTCCATTATGTATAGTTATATCAGGTTCACACATTGGTGAGGTTCCATTACAAAACTCAGGAATGTCACATTCAGCATGGACACTGGGCCTGCATTCAGTACCTGACTGAGCAATCTAATAGAAATTAGGATATTAAAAAACACAATGCTATATCATAGAAATATCAATATTTACTTGAAACTTATGCTAATCTTATTTATACATTGATGATCTATTTACTAATGTTTATTGAGTACCTCTCTGATTTTGTAAGGCATTATGCCAATTATCCTGAAAAATAAATTTAGTCTTATCAGCCAAAACAACAGATAAGACATGTATACAAAGCAAAGTATTCCACAATTGTCTGTAATGAGCTAGAATTTTGTTTGTTTCTACTGGAATAAAGGAAAGATCATTTTGAGCTTAGGAAAAGTATTCTTTCTGGATAAAAATAGTGTAATTCAATCAATTTTCAAATAAAATATGCCTACTCAAACTACAGTTTTAAATTTTGAACAATCTCAAATCTATGATATATGTCAAATATAACCCCCTGATTATGAAGCACAGAAAAAAGTAAATGGGTGGTTTAAGAGGCAGTTCAACTATAGAAATCTTCAGAGTAAAAGGAAGCCAATTGTAAAGTTTCTTCTAAATCATCATATTAGTATTGAATGTATGCAGAATTCTGGAAATTTACATTGAAAAATTTTACTGGGAATCTATGTAATATTTCTTAATAGGATTCTTCAAGTTGACACAACTTTGCTTGCTAAAATTGAAAGGTGACTTGAAACAATGATGAAAGTGAAAAACTGCAACCATCTGAATATATTACATCTGAATGTGAAGGTAACAAAAATCCTCACAACTGGGCTGATAACATCTTAATAAATGGAGGAAATAATTAAGTCAATTATTTCTACTTTGATCAACAATTAACGCTCATGGAAGCAGCGGTCAAGAAAGCTAACAACATACTGTGTGGCACAAATCTGTGGTAAATGACTAAACGTTTTTAAACCAATGATGTCACTTTAATGGATAAGGTGCACCTGACCCAAGCAATGGTCTTTTCAATCACCTCAAATGCTTGTGAAAATTAGATAAAGAGGAAGGTGGAAGTTATGTACTCATAATTTGGGATAGGTCTGAATTCCGAATAGACTGTGGACTGCCAGAAGAACAAACAAATCTGTCTTAGAAGAATACAATCAAAATATTTCTTAGAAGCTAGGATAGCTAGATTTCTACTCGTTTACTATGGACATGTAATTAGGTAAGAATAATCCCTAGAGAAGGGCATTATGTTTGAAAAGGATAAAACAGAAGGTCAACACAAATAAGGGCAACCCTCTGTGAGAGGAATTAACAGTAGCCCCAATAATGGGCTCAGGTATAACAATGATCATGAAATGGCACGGGGCCAGGTATCATTTCTTAGATGTGTGTGTGTGTGTGTGTGTGTGTGTGTACACTTAACTAAGGTTTGATCCCTGTGGTTTTGCAAAGATGAAACAAGTTGTTGCTCTGCAATGTAATCCAATATACTGCAATAAGTGAAAAGGAGAGTTCTCTGGGGTGTGACCTGCCTTTAAATTATAAATACTTAGGTAAAATGAGTGTATTCTCTTTCTCCAGTCTTGGGGTGCAAAACTAAAAAAAGTCTCCAGCCTGCTACCTGAATTGGGCTGTTGACCACAAGGTCGGTCGTTCATAGTTCAAGACCACCAGCTCTTTTGGAGAAAAATGAGGCTTTCTATTCCTGCAAAGATTTAGTCTCAGAGACTCATAAGGGTAGTTCTACCTTGCCAAATAGGGTAGCTATGAACCAGAATGGACTCAATATCAGTGATTTTTTGCAAACCTTCTACATGGAGTTCTGGTGGGGTAGCGGCTTACATACTGGGCTGCTGCTCCACTGGAGGGAAATTGTGGCTTTTGGCTTCAGTACAAATTTACAGCCTTAGAAACCTACAAGGACTACTCTTGTCTGCCCATGGGGTTACTTGGAGTCAAAATTGACTCAATAGCTGTGAGTTTGGTTTTTCTGGAAGCATCCACCAATCCCATGAGTCAGCAAGTCTCCAGTTTCCAGAGACTCCTCGATGGTGCAATTTACAGCTGGCTGCTAACCCAAAGTTTGGCAGTTCCAAACCACCCGGTATCATTGGGGGGAAAAAAGCCTGGTGATGTACTTCCATTAATATTACAGCCCAGAAAGCTCCATGAAGTAGTTCTACCCTGTCACCTGAAAGGTTGCATGAGTTAGAATTGACTTGGGGGCAACTAACTATAATCATGCAGATACACAGAACACTATATTGCTAACAACACAAGGAAGAAGTACCATTGAGTTGGTTGTGATTCATAGCGACCCTATATGCAATAGAGCAAAATACTGTTCAGCCCTGTGCCATCCTCACAATTGTTATGTTTGAGCGCATTGTTGCACCGACTGTGTCAATCTTCCACTTCTTTGCTGCCCTTCTGCTTTACAAAGCATGATGTCTCTCTCCAGAGAATGGTCTTACAATATGTCCAAATACCTGAGACAAAGTCTCGCCATCCTTGCCTTTAAGGAGCATTCTGGCTGATTTGTTTGTCTGCTTCTATGTTGGTTTGCTTTCAATGTTCTTCACCAGCACCTTGATTCAAACACATTGATTCTTCTTTCATTTCCTGGGTCAATGTCCAGCTTTCACATGCATAGGAGGTGATTGAAAATACCAAGGCTTGGGCGGGGGCGGGGGTGCACAGGAAATTCCTGATATCAAGGGCTCAAGTAGAAAAAAAATGTTTCGAAAATGATGATGGCAACATATGTACAGATGTATCTGACATAATGAATGGATGGATGGATGGTGATAAAGCTGTAAGAGCCCCCAATAAAACTATTTTAAAAAAGAAAATACCAAGGCTTTTTCCAGCCACACCTTAGTCCTCAAAGAAAGCTCCGTTCTTTTCAACACTCTAAAGAGGTCTAGAAACGTAGTGGTTATGCATTGAGCTGTGATCCGCAAGATCAGCAGTTTAAAACACCAGCCGCTCCTCAGAGGACCGGGCTTTTTAATCCTGTAAAGAGTTACAGTGGAGGAAGCGCACAGAGGTATTCTACCCTGCCTGACAGGGTAACTATGAGTTATTGATTCCATGGCCATGAGTTTTGTTTTGTTTTTAAAGAAGCTTATGCAGCAGATCTGCCTAATACAATGTGTCTTTTGATCTCTTGGCTCTCGCTTCTATGAGCACTGTTTGTGGATCCAAGCAATGAGAAATCCTTGACAACTTGAACCTTTACTCCATTTCTTGGTCCAGTTGTGAGGCTTTAGGGTTTTTTGACATTGAACTGATATTCATACTGAAGGCTGCAATTCTTTATCATCAGCAAGTGTTTCAAGCCCTCTTCACTTTCAGCAAACACGGTTGTATCATCTGGATAGCTCAGGTTGTGACTAAGCCTTGTCCAATTCTGATGCTGCATTCTTCTTCAAATAATCCAAATTCTCCATATAGTGCAATGCTATAGCTATGTTTACAACTACCTAATTCCACTATCCATCTCATTGTCCTTTTACCCTCATCAAGGAGCTCTGACAGTGATAGTACTTTACCTGGCATGCTAATTCAAATCTTCCTTACAAAAGAGTTTGAGCTATTAGTCGTTCTATCTGAATTGGCTTATTGTAATTTTTCAGTAACTTTAATCACAACAAGCCATGAGTCTCTGAGGAAGTAGGGTACATCTTGCTCTGCAAAGCAGGTTGTGGGTCCTGGTCCCACCCTTTTGTTTGGCAGCCAGGCACTGGACTGTTACACCATCAGGGTGCAAAATCAGCAAAATCTCCCACACAAAAAAATTATATATACAAGAGGGTACTACTCCCTCTCCCTCGAAAAAATGGGAAAAAGCTCCATGGGCAGAGCTTTTATAATACTTGTTTTTCCCACTAGGTGAGCATCTAATAACTCACTCTGAGTTAGTACACCTAGTGGCATCACCTGGGAAGGTTCTCTCTGGTCACAGTGAATTTTTTTCATAAAAGTAGTTTCACTCAAACCTTGTTTTTTTGTGATGGCTGATTTAAGAGAACAGTGTGTAGCTGTGAAATTTTGTTTCCTGCTCAGGAAAAATGCCACAGAAACTGTTGTGATGTTGATCACAGATTACTAGGACAATGCTAAGGGAAAAACTCAAGTGTATGAGTGATTATCTCATTTCAAAAAATGTGAAATGTTGACTGATGACAAAACCCGTTCTGACGTTTATGAACTTCCCACAAGGATAAAACTGTCAAATAATAGTGCATGTGGAGTTTGTTCCACCAGGTCAGACTGCTAATCAAGCTTTTTGTTTAGAGGTTCAGAAAAGATAGCATAATAGTGTGCAACAAAAATGGCCTGATTTCCACTGGAGATCCCCTTTCAGAGGGGTCTCGGGGAGGAGATGAGCCAGTCAGGGTGCGATGT
>NW_022103906.1:33377266-33385029 GCF_000313985.2 Echinops telfairi
AATGCAGAGAGGACAGAGATTTGATGACATAGAAGAGGTGAAGAAAAACACGAGGTGCCATCAGCCATACAAATAGATAAGTTTGAAAAATGTTTCCAAGAATGGAATCACAGATTTGACAAATGTATTCAGTGTAATGGAGAGTACTTTGAAGGTGATAAGGTTGTTTTGTAAAAATAAATTTAATGCATAGCTTTTAAAAAATCTGGTTTTGTGGGGTATCCCCTCGTATACAAAGTGTAAAGAAAAAGATCATTGGCATAACATCATTCACAAAAATCATCATCCACATTATCCAAGTGAGTAGCATGTGGAGTCTTAAAACTTTTGAGCAGTCATCTAAGGAACACTGCAGATTTCTGCTCACCAGGAGTAAGATTGGTCACGCTGCTGTAAAAACACTAAGAAGTAACCAAAAGCTGTCTACTCCAGAGGAAATGCTTGTCTCAGCTTTCCTCCAAAACCAACTCGCCACCATAGAATCCATGCTGAGTCATAGCTACCGCCTGTGGGTTTCTGAGAGTGTAACTGTTTAAGGGAGTCGAAAGCCCAGTCTTCCTCCCATGGAGCTGCTGGTGGCTTTCCTATCCTTGCTATTTCTCTGTTGTTTGGTAATCTCCATGTGGCATCTGTCTTTTCCTGATTTGTGCTTGCTTGTTTCATAGTGTACACTGTTCTTTATACTACTCAGAAGTGACTACATTTAGGACCACATCTTATAACTGATATTAAACTAACAAAGAAAATCCTACTTTCAAATAAGGTCACATCCAAAAATGGTCAACAGAAAAGTGGGTAAGGTGAGACATCGGTCAGTGTAAGACATGGAAAAATAATGACATAAATTGTCAGAGGGAAAGGAGGGAGAGGGAGGGAGGGGAAAATAAGGAGCTGATACCAGGGGCTCAGGTTGAAGGCGAATGTTTTGAGAATGATGAGGGCAACAAATGTACAAGTGTGCTTGAAATAGTGGATATATGTCTGGATTGTGATAAGATGATTTAATAAAATGATTTTTTTTTAAATCACATCCACAGGTATAGAGATAAGTACTCCCTTACATATTTGGGGGGGGGGGCTTGAGGGTGGCCTTAATTGAATTCCAAAAGGCTATTCCAACATTTGCCAAGTTAACTACTTCACAGTAATGACCATAGGGCAAGACCAGTGATTTTGGTGAACATAGGCCCATTGCCACAATTCATTTTCTGTGAAGTGTGTATGTGAAACACCATGACAGTGGATAAGGCGTTCTGTAAGTACTTGGATGGAGCCCTGGTGGTATACTAGTTCAAGGTCAAAAGTTCAAAATCACCAGGTGCTCCTCAGGAGAAAGATGGGACTTTGTACTCCTGTAAATAGTTACAGTCTCTGAAACCCACAGGGGCCATTCTACCCTGTCCTAGAGGGAGGGTCATTAGTCACAATTAACTAGATGGCAGTAATTCAAAATGTATATCCCAGTAAGAACAAAAGTGTTTCTCCTTTCATGATGCATGTGGTCTAATACAATCAGTCTACCACTATGTTGGTGTCTGATCATCCAGGGGCATGGCGCCATATTGAGGACCCACTGTTGGTCTCTGCTGCTTGAAAATTTGGCACACTGTAGTAACTGTAACTAGGTTTACAAGTCCATGTTATTGAGTCCGTGATAACCATTGTCCTTGCAATAATGGCCAATTTGTTTATGAGCACATCAGACAATCACAGGAATGCATGACTACAGAATGGTACACACAAAATTCATCAGCCTACCCTTTTGATAGTTAAAATTCTTCCTTTTGTCCAACAGTCTCATGAAATGTATCTTTATTTTCTTTTTTATCTATACATTGCTTCTTCCAAGCACAATGAAAAGTCAAATTAACTGTTCTATGTTCTTCTTGGTAGCACAATTTACCTTGAACACTGTCCTTCAGTGATGTCCCAGAGAAGGGCTGATGTTCTGCAACTGTCCACTAAGGACTATACCTTCATATCACATGGAACTGCCCATAAACAATGACCCAATGTTTTTTCATCAATTAATTGAGAATAGGGAACTCAATGAGATCATAGAAGCAGACTGGGAGAGAGAAATCAAAGTAGAAAGACTGGAAGCTATGAGAATTGGGCCACTTCCTAATAAACTGTTAAGGGCCTCCCCAAGTCTAACCTTGTATATACTATTTCAATTTGATGAAGGAGTGCTGCTGTACATGGCCAACATATGGATTACTGGATCTACACCAGTTCATGATGAGCAGCTTAGATCTAATGGTAATTTGGTGGCTAAAGGCAAGCATTTAGTCCTTACTAAGGCAAGCCAACAGTTATTACTCAAATTGAAAGTAGTTATCTGCAGAAAATGGAATGACTCTTATCCAAAGTCCTAAGGCATTAAGGGCCCAGACAAAGGTTCCAAACAGAATCACTATCTGACACTGACACTTCAGGCACCATTGAATCTCTTGGATCTAATGGCCCAAGTGACAAAAGTGCTTGCCTGGCAGCCTGGACCTGTTGCACAGGCTTCTTTTCCTCTGGACCCCATTTAAACCCAGAATCTTTTGGTAACTTGATAAATGGGTCAGCAAAGCATACCCGAACGAGGAATATGTAGCCTCCAAAATCCAAAAAGGGCCACTTGGAATCATGCTTCCCTTTTAGTTGTAAGAGGGACAAGATGAAACACTTTACCTTACATCTTTAGAGTGCTACCTTGGCATGCCCCTAGAAAGATTCCCTAAGACGGAAGACTCCTCAATTACCTAACGCCCCACCTAATTGTCTTACCAATAAATTTAGAGGGTTGTTAGGTGCCAAATAAGTCAATTCCAAGTCAAAATGACCCTACAAACAACAGGAGAAAACTGCCTGATCCAGTGTCATTCTCAAAAATTTGTTACATTCAAGCCCATTGTTGCAGCCACTGTATCCATCCATCTCATCAAGCGTCTTCCTCGTTTTCATTGACCTTATACTTTAGCAATCCATGATGCCCTATTCCAGGGACTGGTCTCTCCTGAAAATATGACTGTGGTGAGGTGAAATACTGAGTATAGCTCTTTCATCCACAATCTCTGCTCTGAGCAGGAATATCATCCTCAGGGCTTGGTGGACCAGGATGTGTTCCACTCTCTCCTTCCCTCTCCATTTGCTCCTGTGTGTTCTGATCATGTGTTCCTCTCCGTGAGCTGTAGCTTCAGCGCTGTCCTCTGATGTGCATTCTTCTGGGGAGGGGGAGGGGTCCACATAGTTGGGATTGGGGTGGGTCCACAGACCTTTCTGTTGGTTCCCTGCTTCATGCTGGTATGTTGCATTCATGTGTTGGCACAATGGGTTGAAGTCTGATCCCTCTCTCACTCTCCTGTGGAGATATAAACAAAACCCTCCACTTGGGTGGGTTAGTGCCATGTTCCCCCGCTACCCAGGTCTTTTCTTTCTTTCTTTTCCCCTCCTTTTCAGTTGACTGGCATATGTCTCCCTGGTTTGGGTCTAGCCCCTGCCATATTACCTGGACCTCATCCCAGGAATGTGTAGCTTTTCCTCTATTCCCCTTTTGCATTTTTAATTTTATCTCAGCAGACTCATGTTGTACTTGTGCTTTGGGGCTTGGCCTACTTCCCTTAGCATAATTTCCTCCAGTTCTTCCCATGCGGTGATGTGCTTCGTGCATTCATCACTGCTTTTTAGCGATGCGTAGTACTCCATTGTAGGTATGTACCACCATTTTTTAATCCATTCATCAGTTGATGGAAATTTGGGTTGTTTCCAACTCCTTGCAATTGTGAGCTGTGCCACGATGAACATTGGAGCACAGATGTCTGGCCTTGGTTTGTTTCTTGCCTCTTCTGGATATATGCCCAGTAGGGGGGTTTCTGGGGCGTATGGTTGCTTGATTTCCATCTGTTTTAGATATCACCAAATCGATTTCCATAATGGTTGTACGTACCTACAAATCCACAAGCAGTGAATGAGAGTTGCTATCTCACCACAGCCCCTCCAACACTTGTTGTTTTCTGATTTTTTGAATTGGGCCATCTTTGAGAGTGTTAGGTGGTATCTCATAGTTGTTTTAATTTGCATTTTGCTTATGGATAATGACCTGGAACACTTTCTCATATATTTATTGGCTATTTGGATATCTGCCCTTATGAAACTTATGTTCAGGTCTTTTGCCCACTTCCTCGGTGGGCAATTAGGTTTTTTTCTTATTTTAAGCTAGCAGTCAGAAAAAAGTGTAACATGTTCTTCCATTTTTGTTTTCTAAATCCAGGTCTTTGCATATTTAATGTTATATCTCTACTTTGTGTTCTTGAAGTGTCCTTTGAAATCTTCTACTCCACTCTTTTACATCATCATATCTTCTGTTTCTTTTCATTTCAGAGCCTCTCCTAAAGCTTATGAAGGCACATGTAATTTAATCACATGGAACTACTTCATAAGAGTCCATGGGTTGTGCAAATGATTAGTATACTCACCTGCTGACCAAAACGTTGGATGTTTGATTTCTCTCAGAGATGCACAGGGATCGGAATACTCCTGAGAAAGCAGCCACTGGTGCCCAGCTCTCTAACATACTTTGGATAACAATGATTTGAAGCCAACTCGACAGAAACTAGAATGGCAACTACTTGATAATGTTTAGACCAGTGTCCAAGTAACCAACTGGTCCAAATTAACTCATAAAATAAACCATCCAGAAAGAATTTACTCTGAAGGACTTGTAACAATATGTCAGAACAGTTGAAGAGAAAAATCAGAGATAGTAGACAACATTCTTACCATTGAATATAAAATGTGATGCCTTGGTCAAGTGACCATAATTTAAATGCTGTGTTAACGTGTAGTATTTGGAAAGAAGTCCCTGTAGTGAGATTTATTTCTTATATATTTATGGTAAACTACATAACCAGTGTTCTCTATTACCCATAGTAATATTTTTACTTATAAAAATATAAATATTGAATGGAGTGAAAGAAAATAACCCTTTTAATTGTGATATGACTTATGGAAAAATACTATCTTAGCTCTCAATATGGCTTAATTAACAGCAGCATCAAATTAGTGTGATTATGGCATTAGAAGGAGTCCCAGTCCAGCCATAATTCTCAAAATCATACATTTGATTCTAAACTTAGTATCTTTCTATTTATTCAAAAAATAATTTTCTTTGGTTTGTAAACTGTGAGTCTTCTAAATGTTCTAACATAGTCTTATAGCAATAGACATGATACATTATCATTTGGAAAATGCTATAAAGTTCAATCTTACCTTACAGTCCTTGCAGCATAATCCTTTAAGGCATGTGGCTCCTTCCTTCAGTTGACATGTCTTAGGGTTACAACAGGTATCTGGTGCACATTTCTAATAATTAGTGAAAGGTAAGATAAAAATACAGAAAGACAACAATGTAAACTTCAGTAGGACTTCTATTTTCTGGACTTATATTGAATGTTGCCAAAATATATTTCAGCATCTCTAAACGATTAAGATATTAATGCAAGACTTTTACTTCAGGTCATAATAAAGTAAATGGCACCATACATAAGCTCCTACCCAATCCTAAACTAGAAAACATATGAAGCAACTGTTTCCAACATTAGACAACTTGCAAAGCAGGATTGTGAGTCCTTATGTGAGAGAGGTAAGTCCTAAATCACTAGTTTTCTGCCTACATACATTTTCTCAAGGAAAGTACAATGTGGTATCATTGACTTGAGAATACAAAAAATAGGAGTTTGAGGTAACTGGGTTAATGGAGCAGGTTATTGGTAAATAAGAAGTTACATAAACAAAGAAACAAATACAAACTCACTGCCATAGAGTTATGCCAACTCATAGTAAGGTCAGGTAGAACTGCCCCTGTGGATTTCCAAGACTGTAACTCTTTACAGGAATAGAAAGCCTCATCTATCTTCCTCAGAGCAGTTGTTTTGAACTACTGAGCTTACAGCTAGTTAGCTGCCAATGTGTAACCACTATGCCAGCAGGGCTCCTAAGAGCTCCAGAATTCTACTCAGGAGACATCTGGAATCTTTGGTTAAGTTGGACTTACTTTAAAAAAAAAAAAAGTTAAGATGCAGAAAAATGCCCAGATAAGGAACATTTGGACTCTGATCAGCCAGAGTGGAAAATCCTCACTGAACTGCTAGTACATTCAACACAGACTTGGGAAAATTTTGCTTTAATACACTGAAATTAACTCTAAAGAGAAAGTTATCTTATAAAGATAAGCTTCAAATGCTTCCTTCCTCCCACTATTATGATCCAAATTCTACCTTACAAATCCAGCTAGACTAGAGCATGGACACTGGTACAGATAAGAGTTCTCAACACAGAGAATCCAGGACAGATAAACCCCTCAGGATCAATAACGGGAGTAAAGATACCATGCAGGTAGGGGCAAGTGGGAGGAGAAAGGGGGAACCGATCACAATGATCGATGAACAACAAAAAACATGAGTGAAGGGAGACAGCGGTCGGTTTAAGATATTAAAATAATGATTTATAAAGTATCATTTATATCAAAGCGTTCATGAGGGAGGGTTTGGGAGGGAGGGGAAAAATGAGGAGCTGATACTAAGGACTCAAGTAGAAAGAAAAAAATGTTTTAAAGGATGATGGCAACATATATACAAATGTGCTTGACACAATGGATGTATGGATTGTTATAAGAGCAGTAAGAGCCCCCAATAAAATGATTAGGTTTTTTTTAAAAAAGCTTCAAAAAGAGTAAGCTGGTCAACAAGTAACTTATGTGTAATTTAAATAAGGACATAACAGAGTCTAATACTTCTCAAAGAAAAAAAATAAAGTCAGATTCTAAGCCATTTAATAGTCACAATAGCTAACAATATATCTATATCAATGATATAGGGCAATATCATTGATATCACATGCAAGTAAAATTTTGCTGAAGATCATCCAGTTGCAGCAGTACATTAATAGGGAGCTGCCAGAGATTCAGGCCAGATTCAGAAGATGATATGGAGTAAGGAAAATCATTGCTGATGTCAGATGGATCTCAGCTGAAAGCAGATAATACCAGAATGATGTTCACTTGTATAGTATTTACTATGCCAAGGCATTTTCCTGTATGGATCATAGCCAACTATGGATAACCTTGAGAAGAATAGCAATTCCAAAACAGTTCATTGTGTTCATACAGAACTTGTGCATGAATCAGGAAGTACTTGTGCAAACAGATCAAAGGGATACTGCATGATTTAAAATCAAGAAAGGTGTGCATCAGGGTTGTATCCTTTCACCACACTTAATCTGTATTCTGAGCAAATAAACAGAGAACGTGGGTTATATGAAGAAGAATGTGGCATCAGGATTGGAAGAAGGTTTATTAATAACCTGCAATATGCCGATGACACAATCTTGCTTGCTGAAAGCGAAGAGGATTTGAAGCACTTGCTGATGAAGATCAAAGGTTGCAACCTTCATTATGGCTTAAAGCTACCATATAGAAGACCCAAATTCTCATAACAGGCCTAATGAGCAGCATCAGAGAAATGGAGAAAAGGTTGAAATTGTCAAGGATTTTGTCTTACTTGGATCAACAATCAATGCTCATGGAAGCAGCAGTCAAGAAACCAAAAGAGGCATTGCATTGGCTAAACCTGCTGCACGAGACCTCTTAGAAGTTCATCGCAGCACAGTTCACAATTGCAAGGAGCTGGAAACTGTCCAAATTTCCATCAACAGACGAATGGATTAAAAAACTCTGGTACATACACACAATGAAGTATTACGCATCCCTAAAAAGC
>NW_022103906.1:33388051-33389793 GCF_000313985.2 Echinops telfairi
TTCAATAGATTCATATGCATGTGAAAGTTGCACATTTAATAAGGAAGGCCAAAGAAGAATCGATGAATCTGAATTATGGTGCTGGAGAAGAATATTGAAGGTGCCATGGACTGCCAAAAGGACAAACAAATATTTTTTGGAGGAAGTACTACCAGAGTTCTCTTTAAAAGCAAAGATGGCGAGACTTAGTCTTACATACCCTGGACATGTTATCAGGAGAGAGCAGTCCTTGGAGAAGAATAGCCTGCTTGGTTAAGCAGATGGGCAGTGAAAAAGAGGAAGGCTCTCACGAAGATGGATTGACCCAGTGACTGCAACAATGAGCTCAAGCATAGGAACAACCGTAGGATGGCGCAGTACTTTGTTCTGTTGTCCATAGGATCTCTATGAATTAGAACCAACTCGGCACTTAACAATAACATAACTAATGATTAATTATTTTAGAGTCTGCACCAACTCGCCACCTAGCAACGATAACATAACTAATAATTACTTTAAATCACACATGATAAAAAATTTTAAAGTGTAATGCATAATTAAGGAGGGGAAATCAGTTGTGTCAGTTGAGTTGAATAGAGAAACAAATTCATAGACACTCATTTGTGTATAAGAAAGAGCTTTATATCAAAGAGTAATTATATATTAAGAAAACATCCAGTCCAGATCAAGTCCAATATTAGCCCATATGTCCAATATCAGTCTATAAAGTTCTCTTCAGATTCATGCAACACATACAATGATCCCAAATGCAGGAAGACTAACAGACCAGTGGGTGGAAGGTCTTGTGGATCCAGTGGCAGTGGAAGAGTCTCAGAGCTTGCATGGGTCTCCACATGGATCCTCCATCTCCAGGGCTCTTACTCCATCATCTGACAAGCCACATGGAGCTTTGTCAGGAATGTCTCACAGGGGGAGTGTGTCCTGCCTCCAGGGAGGAAGAGAGGAGTTCCCAGAATCCTCAGGGGAAGGCCACGCCCACACAGAGGCTTCATTAGCTATGACCTGATCAACAGGCTAGACTCCACCCAGTCACTCAAGTTGACGGGATGTAACAGCCACATCAGTCAATAAAATTATAGACTCATAAATTATAGAAATAACAGAATTAACACACAAGATCTTAAAACAGCTATTACAAATACATTCTAGCATTTGAATATGAACAACATGAAAAAAGAAGTAAAGCCAAGTGTCTAGAAGAATAAAGGATGTAAAACTGAAAAATAACTAGATGAGTTTAAAGGGATATTGGGCACTTTAGGAATAACTTAATTCAACAGAATTAGACAAAATGCACACATACACAAATCAGACTAAATGTATTACAGGGCAATATAGTCCTAGTTCTGTGCCATCCTCACAATTGTTCCTGTGCTTCAGCCCATCACTTTAGTCACGCTGTCAATTCATTTCCTTAAAGATCTTCCTCCTTTTCCATGCCCTCTACTGTACCACGCATGAAGTGCTTTGCCAAGGTGCTGCTAGGTGCTGCTTAGTCAGTTCTGACGCACAGTGAACTTATGGACAACAAAATGAAACATTGCAGGGTCCTGGGTCATGCGTACAATGCTTTTTATTCATGGATAAAAATCTGTTATTTTACTATTAACAGTGCAACATGAACAATGAAAATTTTGTAGTCTAATTCTGTTCAGTTTTTTTAAAATCATTTTATTGGGGGCTCATACAACTCTTATCACAATCCATACATACATCCATGGTGTCAAGCACATTTGTACATT
>NW_022103906.1:33390879-33392853 GCF_000313985.2 Echinops telfairi
GCCCTACCAGGCCTCCTACACCTTCCTCACCACTGGTTTGGGTCACTTGTTGTTCCCTTGTCCCTGGGTTTGTTAACAGCACTTCCTTTCCCCCCCCACATTCCCCTCTCCCTTGTTCCCTAGAACCATCGGTCCCATTGTTTTCTCCACCTGATTGCTCATCCAGCCTATCTTAGTTTGACAGACTGCAGAGATAATAACATGCACAAAAACAAGACAGAGCAAAACCAAGCAACAAAAGAAAACAAAACAACAACAAAAAAGTCAATGTCTGTTCGGTCTTTTGTGGGAATTTATTTTTTCCATTTTAGAAACTAACTGGTAAACTTCTTTTTTGTTGTTGTTATTCATGTTCTGTTGTACATTAGGTCACTGTGAGTTAGATCTGACTTGGCACTTAACGATAACAAGAATTTTACAAACAGTTAAATACATGTGTCAGAACACATTAATTTGTGCACTTAAAAGTGGGTGTGAGTCAAGAGAGATGGAAGATGGCATCCAGGTAGATTTTCCCACCAGGAGCTTCCTGCTGCCAGACCAGAAAATTAAGAGGAAAGGAGAATGAGACTGGGAGGCCAAGTATTAAAATTAGAATCAGGATACTAGAGTCTGGTCCAGACCCCTGCTTTTTTTTGAATTTTCACTGACAAAGTGAACCAAGAACACACTGAGATGCTCTTGGTTCATTGTGCTGGGCTTGCAAGCTCCACCATACCAAGCCCCTCCCAGGGTCCTAGTCCCACAGTGAGTCGCGATTGCTCCAGGCTGCTGTCTAAAAGTGGTTGTGATCCCAGACTCGAGGAGAGCCTCTGACAGCAGGTAACAGGACCCCACACCAGAGTTCCCCACCCGCTGTTGGCTACCTTTCACTTGCAGTATGGCTATAGTATTCTTGTTTTTCAGTTATTTTCCTTCAATTTTTGAAATATGTTACTCCACTCCTTCCTCTTCTTAGTTGTGTCCGCTGATACGTCTGAACATATTCTTATTTGGGTACCTTTATAAGTGACTATTTGTTTTTCCCTAGCTGGTCTTATAATTTTCCCTTTTCCTCATAGTTGGATAACCACAGATTTGCAGCAATTGAAAAGACATCAGGAAATTTATCTGTGTCAGATTGCAATTTGGCAGAGCACACACAGGTAATTAGTCCAGGGGGTGAATTCGGTTCCAGTTGGCCAGGAAGAAAACCTCTTTGATAAGCTAGATCTCCTCCCCTGGGTGTCAGTGTGACAGCCCCCAAATCAGGGCATCCCACAAGCCCAATATAAAAAGGAGAAAATATATTTTCTTCGTAAAAACTTCAAATCCCATGTGCATTGCTTAACTCCAAGACAAACCTACAGAACAAGTCCTTTAGCATACATCAGCATAGCAAATTAGCAAGCTTAAGGAATGACAGAAATTAGCTACAGAGCATAGCCCAGAGGTTTTCAACATAACAAAGAGCCTCTCTGGGGCAAACATAGTCTCAGAACAGTTCCAGAGCATAAACAGCCCATAGCCAAAGGGCTAATTTAATTCAATTCCAGTTGGCCTCTGAACTGCTGGGGCACCATCAGTCTCAGCACAAATTACAGCAACTCTGCAAGCCCAACAGGGGGACCTACTGTCTGCCCTTGGTGGACCTACACAGGGGCTGGGGAAATCCTGCCTGTCCCTTACCATCCTTATCATGGATTGGGGATCCCTTGCCTGTCCTGGGGCATTACATGTGGCTGAGGGAACTTCCTCCTGCCTGCTGCAGTGCTGCATATGACACAAGGCAGCTATACCAGTCATCTCTGCCTATGAGGGTAATTTCACCCAGTGTCTGTGGGACCCTACACCAAAGTGGGCACACCAACCCGCCACCTTGAGGCAGGCTTGGAATCCCTCCAGCCCCACTGTCAGACAATCAGGGCTCAGCTATCTCCTTACTTTTTATTCTTTTTTTCTCTCTCCCTTTTCTCTTTCCCACCACAGTCGGTC
>NW_022103906.1:33393428-33395128 GCF_000313985.2 Echinops telfairi
TGCCACTGTTGGCTTCCAGCCCCCTACTCTCCACCTAGGGCAACCCTGCCTACCCTCTATGGCAGTGCTGCACATGGAACAGCACAGGGTTCAGCTGTCTCCTTATTTATTTCTATTTTTTCTTATTTTGTTTTCTTCTTCTTTCCCTTTTTTTTCTTTTGTCTGTGTCTTCTACCTCTTCTCTTTCCCAACACAATCTCAGCAGGTGCAGTTTTTCTTTTTTGTTGTTTTCTTTTTTGTGTGTCTTTGTGTGTGTGTGTGTGTGTGTGTGTGTGTGTGTGTGTTTCTTTGTTTTTAGTTCTGTCCCTGGCTTTGTTTTCTCCTTTCTCTCTTTTTCTCCTATTACCCCTCTTTTTCCTTTGACACACCACTACCAGCCTCCAGAGTACACCCCTCCACCTAGGGAAACTCCAGCTGCCCAGTTTGGGGAGCTCCTACCCACACTCATTGACTTTACATGCAGCTGTGGAAATCATGCCTTCCCTCTTCTGCTTCCAAAATGGCTGGGGGATCTCCCTTTCAAATGCCTGGAGGAACTCCCGCCTAACCCCCAAGTCCCTACAAGTGATTGTTGTAACTCTTGTCCACCGTTTGTGGTGTTCCATGCTGCTTCAGGAACATCCACCCAACCATCACAGCGAGCTCTCCGACTAGAGTAATTCTGCCTGCCATCCATGGTGCTCTACACCAAGAAGCGTACATCCACCCTTTGCAGCACTCCCATTTCAGCAGGAACCACCACAGGCCATCTGATGCACTCCAATCCCCATAGGTCACACAACCACAGCTTCCTGGAAGATCAGCCAGTGAAGCACCATACTCAAAGACCCACAACCACCTGGCCAGTGTCCCCTGAGAGGACTATCGAACTCACATTCCAAACAACAGAATACTGGTTGGCTAGCGTAAGAGTGAAATCACAGGAAGATAAAGTGGTAGCCTGATGCCCCAGTGCAGCTAGCTGAAGGTAATTCAAGCAGTACTCATACAAGTCTCCCAAAGAAAGAGCCCAGTGCTTTTCAACTCTCTAGAAGATGGTGCCAGGCTCCTCTAAAACAACACATAAACAGCAACCAGTCACAACAGCCTCAACAAAAAGCAGGAGAAACAAAGGACAATGCCAGAAGCAGTCATAAACTAATGACATGCATAGAAGAAGTATACATTGACCTGCCACAGAAATAAATCTTCAGAATGCTCCTTGAAGTCATAGCGTATATGAGGGAAGGAATACAGAAAAAGGATGAAATGATAGAGGAGATAAAGTCCACACACCAAAGGGAAATACAAGCTCTAAGGTATAAAATAACAAAATACAGTAGAAATTAACAAACTTTCCCAACAGACTTGAGGAGGCAGAGAATTGCACCAGTGACCTAGAGAAAAACCAGGCAATGGGAAAGGCAATCAAATAAGACAATCAGAGAAGCTGAAGAAAACCTGAGTGCCATGTCTGATGCTACAAATAGGAACAATATTAGAATAATTGGATTATGAGAACAAGACACAACATAGAAGTGAACAGCGAAAATAACAAGTGAATTCTTAGAGGAAAACATTCCAAGCTTAATAAATGAAAATCAGGCAATAATTCAGGAGATAAAAAGAACACTAGGCAGACTGAATTCCCAAGAAGTCATCAAGACACATAATAGTTAAATCATGCAACTATGAGGACAAGGAGAAAATCATAAGACCAG
>NW_022103906.1:33396100-33398210 GCF_000313985.2 Echinops telfairi
ATCACAGGGAAACTCAACAAGGAAGCTACAGATCTAAACAGCACAATTGGACAACATGACTTGATAGATATTTTCAGAGCTTTCCACCCAAATGCAAATATATTCACATTCTTCTCAAACCCACATGGCACATCCTCAAAGATAGACCACACGCTGGGACTCAAGTCGAACCTGCGTAAATTAAAGCACATCTATGTGCTTTAATCATATAGACCTCCCTCCAACCACTATGCCAGAAGGCTGGAATTTTTAAGAAGTTGATTAAGAGAACCAGGGCCAACAATTGGAGGATGAATAACTCTATTGCAAAAGGAGCAGATATTGGCCCAGATCAGAGATGAAATCAGGAATTTTCTAGAAATCAATGACAATGAAAATATGACATACCAAAAGCTTTGGGACACAGCAAAAGCATTTATCAGAAGAAGTTTGATAGGAATACATGCACACATGAAAAAGGAAGAGAGACTTATGGTTGATGTGCTGAGACAAAACTTAGACCAATTAGAGCAGCGTCAACAGGGAAATCCTACTAAATTCAAAAGCAAAGAAATAATAAAAATCAGGGCTGAAATGCAAGAGAGAGAAAACAAGAAAACTATGGAAACAATACAGCTAAAAGATGGTTCGTTGGAAGGATTAACAGAATTGATAGACCGCTGGCAAACCTAACCAAAGAAAGGCAGGAACAAATTTCAATAGTAAAAATGAGGGATGAAACAGGAGATATTACAATGAACCCTAAGGAAATCAAAAAGATAATTACACAGTACTATGAAGGCCTGTACTCTAATGAATTCAACAGCTTGGAAGACATAGAGAAATACTTGGACAAACAATCCCTCCAAAAACTATGCCAGATGGACATCAAGAATCTCAACAGACCCATAGTAATAGAAGAAATCGACAAGGTTATCAAGGGATTACCAACCAAAAAAATCCCCTGGACCAGATGGCTTCACAGGAGAATTCTCCCAAGCATTCAGGGAAGAACTGGCACCAATCCCACACAAACTCTTCCAGAACATAGAAAAAGATGGAAAACTCCCAAACTCTTTCAATGAAGCTAGTATAACTCTGATACCTAAAATGGACAAGGATCCTACAGAATCGAGAACTACAAACTGATACCCCTAATGAACACTGGTGCAAAAATCTTTAACAAAAGACTGGCCAATAGAATATAAACGTATGTAAAACAAATAATTTACTATGACCACGTGGGATTCATATGAGGGATGCAGGAATGGTTCAACATATGAAAGACCACTAGTATCATTTGCCACATTGATATGAAAAATTATAAGAACTGTATAATAATACCAAAAGATGCAGAAAAGCATTCAACAACATCAAAAACAATTCCTGTTTAAGACACTCAAGAAAATAGGAATGGGAGGAAAATTCCTCAATATTATACAAGTTATATATGAAAGACCAACAGCCAATGTGGTAATCAATAGAGAAAAGATGAAAACAATCCCAATGAAAAAGCAAACCAGACAAGGATGACCCCTGTCCTCCCTCCTATTTAACATCGGACTGGTGGTCCTAGCTAACAACATAAGGAGGGGAAAAAAAAGCATCAAAGATATTCATCTGGGAAGGAAGAGGCAAAACTATCATTATTCGCAGATGATAGATTTTATATATCGAAAATCCCCAAAACTCAACAAGTGGAGTGTTGGAAGCAGTAGAGGAATATGGCAGAGTGTCAGGCTACAAGATGAACAAATAGAAGTCTATCAGATTGCTATAGACATCAGACAAGATCATGGAAGACATGATTAAAAAGGTAGTACCCTTTACAATAGCCAAGCACAAATTGAAATATCTAGGGGTATACCTGACTGAAAAACAACAGATTTGTATGAGGAAAACTACAGATACACAGTGCAGAAATTGTGCACAATCTGACCCCATCACACTGGGGTGAAACATCAAGAGGAGCAAAATTATGACATCCCCAGGGAATACCAAAAATAGACTTTGGAGACAGAGTGTGGCTCCTCATCTGACTCGACAGGGAAAGATTCCTAAAAGTCAGAAAAAACACCTGGAACTATTTATAGGCTTTTCCTTTTTTGTCATTGGCTTTCTTCTTGTTGTT
>NW_022103906.1:33399002-33413659 GCF_000313985.2 Echinops telfairi
AATGTGAATGGGGGTGGGGAAACGAGGAGTGGAGACCCAAAGCCCATCTCTAGACAATTGGACATCCCCTTACAGAAGGGTCACAAGGAAGAGCTGAGTCAGTCAGGGTGCACCAATGAAACACACACCTTTCCTCTAGTTCTTTAATGCTTCCTTCCCCGACTATAATGAACTCAATTCTACCTTAGAAATTGAATTAGACCAGAAAATGTACACTGCTACAGATAAAAGCCCACAACACAGGGAATCCAGAATAAATAAGCCCCGCAGGGCCAACAATGAGAATAGAAATACCAGGAGGATAAGGGGAAGGTTGGGGGACACAAGGATCAACATATAACCCTCTCCCAGGAGGACAACAGAAAAGTGGGTGAAGGGTGACAACGGACGATGTAAGATACAAAAATAATAATCTATAACTTATCAAGGGTTCATGAGGGAAGGAGGGATGGAGAGGAAGGAGGGAGAAAACATGAGCAACAGATACCAAGGGCTCAAGCAGAAAGAACATTTTTTGAAAATGATGCTGGTAACATATGTACAAATGTGCCTGACACAATGCTGAATATATAGATTGTGATAAGAGATATAAGAACCCCCAATAAAGGTATTTAATTTTTTTAAAAGGAAAAAGAAAACCCAGTCTTTCTCCCTCAGAGCTTCTGGTAGTTTCAAACTGCCAACAGTGTGGATTGCAGCCCAAGGCATAACCACTACACCACCCAAGGCCCCTCATCAATCATTTATTGCTGTGTAATAAAGTAGTGTTCTGTGATGTGGATATGCCTTATTTTGTTTACCTATGTACCTGTCAAAGATTATTTTGTGTCATTTCCAATTTTTGCCTATTATGAATTAAGTTGTAGTGAACATTCTTGTAAAAAAGTGGGTGCATTTAAAAGTGTACATTGTGTGGACTTATTCTACTAAATGAGAAACTGCTATACAAAAGCATAATAATTAAAATAGTTTGATATAACTACAAACACATGAAACCTATGTTTTCATTAATTCTATAGTTTCTATCTTAAAAGTATGGTACCTTCTTCAATCCTTCAAATTCTAAATTATCAATAAGCACCCTTCCCAAGATTTTTCACCTTATTATTTTTCCTGGTGTGGCAGAGAGAAATTACTTGGTATGGATGAATGAGGGGAACGTGGTAATATGATGCATGAATCTCTAGTATGGGGATTGTTTAGTGTTGGGGTTGATTTTGTAATTCCACTGGGTACAAAGTGAGCCAGCTCAGTAGCAGGAATGGGGAAATCTCATGACTATCAAGAAAGAAGAGCCATGCGTGAAGCACATGCTTTGGATGCTGGGATCCCTGAGAGGAGGGGCAGCAGCATAGGCAGAGTGAAAATGAATGCTTTAGCAGAGCATGGGTTGACTTTGGGGCTGTTAGCAGTGCTAAAGGAGATTTGTAACACTTGGCCCAGCAGGTCAGAGGCCAAGGTGCAGAATGGCTAAGAAGCTGAGGATCAGAGATAGTACCTGCTGGCATGCCAAGAAGAGGCCCCGTGGGCAAAAGAACTGCAGCGTTAACATTTTTTATCCTGGATTATAACATGTTAACTTCTCTGTTGCTGTTGTTAGGTGCTATCCAGTTGGTTCTGACCCATAGCCACCCCATGCACAACAAAATGGAACACTGCCCGGTCCTGGACCATCCTTCTGATTGTTCCCATGCCTGAGCCTGTTGTTGCAGCTAGTGTCAATGCATTACCTTGAGAGCCTTCCCCTTTTTCACTGCCCCTCTACTTTACCATGCATGATGTTCTTCTCCAGGAACTGGTCTCTCCTGATAAGATGTCCAAAGTAAGTCTTACCATCCTTGCCTCTAAAGAACACTATGGCTGTGCTTCTTCCAAGACAGATGTTTGTCCTTTTAGCAGTCCGTGGGAGTGTAAACAGTCTTCTCTAGCACCACAATTCAAATGCATCCATTCTTCTTTATCCAATGTCCAACTTTCACATGCATACGAGGCCATTGAAAAATATCATGGCTTGGGACAGGAGCAACTTAGACCTCAAACTAACACCCTTGCTTTCCAATACTCTAAAGAGGTCTTGCACCGCAATGCTCCCATAATCATTGACTGTGGATCCAAGCAAGACAAAACCCTTGACAACTTCAACTTTTCCTCCATAATCATGAGTATTATCTATGAGTTCAGTGTGGCCATTGAAATGGGTTACAAACCCAACAGAGAAATAAGAGTGCCATGGGATTGGCAGAATAAGGGAAAGAAGATTGGAAGAAGGAGGCCTGAGCAGATGTGGAATTAGATTATCTTTACCCTTGTGAAGGCAGAGGAGGCCAGACACCACTTTAATGCCAGTTGTGCTCCAAGCCTTCCTTACCAAGTGAATAATCCAAATAACTCAATGAACAGATTACAATACTGTATAAGAGAGAGTTTTAGATACAGGATAAGTGTACATTAAGATAACATCCCAACCCAGTGCTGTCCAAGCACGTAAGTCCAACATTAGCCCATATGTCCTACACCAATCTACAAAGTCCTCTTGAGTTTCACAAAACCCACGCAATGACACCGACTGCAGGAGGAAAGCCGAGTCAGTAAACGTGTAAGCATTTCAGCGCTGGCAGGGGTCTCCACCCGGGTGCTCCAGCACCCAGGGCTGCATCGGGGTAGGTCCATGTGGCTTCTTCTCAGGGTTGTCTTGCAGGAAGTGAGCCTTGTAAGCTGAATCAGGGAACTGGCTAAGGCAGCTGCACCCTGGTCCGACCATCAGAAAGCAAGAGACCCAAGAACTATAAATGCGAGATTCACCAAGCCATTTATCTCTGCACCTTTCAATTAATCCCACATGTGTTTATCAGCCAGGTTGGCACAATAAACCTTAACTATTTCAAATACTAACACAGATTCTCTCACAATACTACTGATTCCACTACAGAGTAATCACCAGAGGGATATTTGATGAACCACTGACTTATTTACCTTCAATAAAACATTTTATCGATAAAAAAATTTTCCGCAAATATTTTGGAAAATCTTGTGTATTTAGTCTGAAACATAAAAGCTCATCCTAAGCCTTTCTTTTCCCACCAATAGTTTCTTGGCAGTATATTTTAAATGTGATGGGTTCCTTCAACCCATCAAATCTAGACAGTATATTCTTGTACATATCGTACTTGAACTTGATAGCAATTAGCTTCACTGTTCTGCATGGTACTCAGTCATATATGACAGACCTAGCATTTGTTATTTTAAACAAACTCAAACAATAAAGCTATTAGTCAATTTTCTAAGCTGTAGGACTTACTGTTCCACAGTCACAGACTTCATTACCCTCCACTTTTCCATTTCCACAGATTGGAGGCTTTCTCTGCATCAGTGGCTTATTCTGAAGACATGTGGCATGCATATTTGAAATGAAGTTTTCAAAGTCATTCAGACTGCAATTGCTGAACATCTTCACACCACTGGATTGCCTAAAGATTAATTGGTATAATGATGTTGACAAGCTTCTTCCTTAAACATAGGTCTATATGTCCCTGTACTTATATAAATTAATTCCAAAATGCTAAATTTAATGTTATAATTGTTGGGTACCCTAGAGTTTTCACATAAATATCTCATGTGACAGAATAGAACTGGTCCAAAAGGTTTTCTAGGCTGTAATCTTTATGTAAGTAGATCTTCAGCAATTTCTCCCACTGAGCCATCAGGTGAATTCAAACCACCAATCTTTTGGTTAGCAGCTGAGTGCTTAACCACTGTACCATAAGAGTCCCTTGCTGAACTTAATAAGTAAAAATAAATGTTTGGATCAAGTACTTAGAGTCCAAAATCACTCTTTAGGAGATCATATGATCTCATTCACTGGAATATATATACTTATTATATATACAATATTAAGAAAAGATTTATTTCATTTTATATGTGCATTGAAAATGATACCTACCAAAAAACACAATGACATAGAGTTGATTCTGACTACATAACAAGTCTATAGGATGGAGTAGAATTGTTCCCTAGGGAGCAGACTGCCTCATCTTTCCCCCATAGAGCAGCTAGTGGATTCAAACTGCTGTCCTTGAGATAACAGCCAAATTTGTAACTGGCTATGCCATGTGAGACTGTATGCTAATTCTTACGATAAACAAAAAAATGGCTATCCATGTGTACAATGTCTCTTCTAAGTAAAATAAAACTGAAATTATAGAATGGGGAAAACTATGCCTTCAGTCATTTATGCAAATTCCTGAAGTTACATCAACCACTGTTTAAACTTTTCTACTTTCTCTGTCTATCCCTATCCCTATCATAAAATTCAAGATCAAGCTTTTTTAAAGTTTTGCATTCCTCTTTGGCAATAAATTTTTTTGTAATATTTACACAAAACTTTGCAATAATTAGTTACTTTGGTAGTGAGTTCATTAAATCATGAGATGTAATGATAGTGTTCAGTGCTTAGTAAAATTAGAATCAGCTGCCTGTTCATTCTTCATAATAACAACAAGCTTTTGTTAAACTACACTATACTGTACTTAGTTCTGAGCTACCTCAAAAATGTGAAAACTGTATATTAATCAAAGTTTACATAGTTACATCCATCTCACTAAAATCAATAATTGTAAAGATTATTTTCATAAGATGTGCCACTCTCAAGATGTATTTAAAATACATAAGACAAGGAGTAAAATTACATTAACTGCACAATGACTATAAATCAGGTATCTTACATAATTGATCACTTCATCATCACTACAAATTAGTATTGCCAACAATATGTTGGTATTGTCAACAATAATTTGTAAAAATTGAACTAAATTTCAGAGATGCTAAATACCTCACCAAAGGCAGATAACTTTAAATTGGTAAGATCAAGATTCACACGCAGTTACTTATGCCTTCACATTCAAGGACTTTTTACCACTCTCTATTATGATCCAAAATTCATATTTCAGTATTACATAATCCAATAAAATATTTACTATTAACTATTATTATATACTTTACCATAAGTTCTAAATTTTAACAATGTTATTGGCACTTTATCCACATATTGTATAATTCAATAGTTCAATCATATCAAGAAGAGTTGTACAATCATTACCATATTGATTTTAAGACATTTTTTTCTTCCTTGTATTCATTATTATTCGTGCAATTTTTAAAACTGTGGCAAAAAATACACAACAAAACATTCTCCATTTCAATGACTTCTACATGTATAATTCAGTTCCACTGATTAAATTCTTCATTTTGCACAACCATTATTGATCCCCTTTTCCAAATCATTCCATCATCAACATAAACTCAATATCCCCTAAGCAAAACCTCTTCCTCTTTCACCCACAGTAACCATTGATCAACTTTGGTTTTGTTTGATTTTTTTTAATAGTTTAATTATTGATATAATATTCACATATCATACAATTCCATGGTTAAATATATATTTATATATATTATGATTATGTATCTATCATCATAATCAGTTCTAGTGCTTCATCCCCTCTCCTGCATTCCTTGTCTACCCAGGAACATAGAACTTGGTATATTCTCCCCTTAGGTTCCTTACAATTATTGTTTGGCATCGCTTCCCTATGCAAGGTTGCTCTTCCCATTTATCCACCTAAACACCATCAGAAATATCAGTGCCTCCTCCTAAATGTAGATGCTCCTCTCCCTGGTCTTAACTTGATTTTCCAGTACGTTTCTCGTCTCCTGCCTGTGAATGGCCTATTGATTTGTTGCAGCCACGTCATGACGGTATATAGCATCATGTTGGTGGTCTTCTCCCTTTTCCCCTTCTTTCAGGAATGACCCCAGCCAATGTGAGGTCTTCTCTTTCAAGGTGGTTCTTATGAAATGCACATAAAGGGAGTATTGTATGGTTCATGGCTGATAGGCAGACATTCTACGCTTTTGTTTGGGAACTGGTCTCTAAGATTTGCTTAAATGGTGTTTCTCCTTATAGTAGTGGACTCATACATTTGTCCTTTTGTGATTGACTAACTTCACTCAGCGTAATGGTTTCCAGGCCCTTCCATGTCACGTGGTGTTTCATGCATTCATCACTGTTTTTTCAGGGATGCATAGTATTCCACTGTGTGTATGTACCATAGTTTCTTTATCCATTCTCCCACTTTGGAGCATTTGGTTTCTTGCTATTGTGCTGTGCTGCTATAAGCATGGTGTTGTCTCACTTATTTCCTCAGAGTATGTGCCTAATAGTAGTGTTGCTGGATCTTATGGGATTTCAATTCTCAGTTGCTTTAAGTTTCACCATATTTTCCATAGTGGTTGTATGTATTTACAAGTCCGTTAACAGTGTATATTATTTCCTTTCTCTCGTTTGGTGTTTTCTGGGTTTTTTTTTTAATTGGGCTAGCACTGGGGCATAAGATGCTATCTCATTGTTTTAATTTGCACCATATGGCTAGTGATCGTGAGCATTTTTTCATGTGTTGTTAGCCATTTTCACTTCATTTTGGTGAACTATCTGTTCATGTCTTTCTCCTACTTCTTAATTGGGTCATTTTTTTATTTCCTTTTTGAACAGTTATAGATTTTTGTAATTAGAGTCTTGTCCAATGTGTTACTGATATTTTTCCCCCAATCTGTGGGCTCTAGTTTTAGTCTTTTGAGGAAATCTTTTGATGACAAAAGTAATATAATTTCACCATGTTCCAGTCACCTATTTTGTCTTCTGCTGTGTCTGCTTCCTTTATTATACTCAGTAGCTGTATGCCCTGAAATAAGGCCCTTAAATTTGTTCCAGTTTCCTCATCGATGATCCTGATAGCTCCAGGGTTTACATTTAAGATTTTAATCCATCTTGAGTTCGTTTTTGCATGGGAAGGTATATGGGTCGTGTTTCACTCTTCTGCATATGAAAATTCAGTTTGTCCAACACCATTTGTTGTGAGGGGAACGAGCCCCTAACAAATCATCACAGGTCCAGTAGGCACAACTGTACGTGATACTATATAAAGATTATAGTAAAGTCATAGAGAATAAGAGAGATAGGAGAGAGTAAAATAAAGGAGTCAGACACGTTTCATGGTAGCATGCTCACCTCTGCCTCTCTTGATGGTCCACGTGAAGGTGCAGAGGAGGAGAGGGCAGGAGAGAGAGGGAGCCAAGGGGGGAGAGGGTAGTAGGGGAACCCAGAGGAGAGAGTGTCTTCATTGTTTGGGTGCTTTTATAGGTAGCCATTAGTCATGTATATTTCAGGAGTTACGTATATCACAAGGTGGGTAGTAATCACAGTAAAGTCCCTGAGCTCACAGGTGAGGAAACTTAATACCTGCAGTGGGGGAAGACAATGAGATAATCAGGGAATGACTGCCTCTACAGGGAGACAGAATCAACCATGTTCTCACTTTAAGTCAGCGTAGCTGTTAGGGGAGAATCTGTGGGAATGACATTTGTTAGTTTCCCACAGGCTGTCTTTGTCCCATTGGATATTTCTAGGTCCTATGTCGAAGATTAGTTGCCTGTAGGCTGATGCATTTATGTCTGTGTTTTCTGTTCTTATCCATTGGTCTATATATCGCTGATGGTAACAATACCAGGCTGTTTTGACCACTGTGGCCATGTAGCAGGTTTTTAGGTCAGGTGTGTGTGAGGCTTTTTACTGGGTTCTTATAAGCTCTAAATTCTATGATGTTATCAACATAGAAAAGCGAAGAACAATTTAAATTGAAATATTTGGGCTCTCCGAATAATGTATCATGCTTTATTTACTCTTAGTCTTCATATGTGTATTTGGATTATTTTACATGTAGCTGTGATCTAAAATGAACATTTTACAATGTCTCCCAGTTCTAAGATAACTATATGAGAAAAGAAAAAGTCATCATCTCTATAGTACTTACATTTTGTCATCTCAAGTAGTCATCTCTAAGTACTTACATTTTTGTTGTCCATAATAGCAGCTCTCAATTTATGAGCATGTATTCCCAAAGGTTTTTTGTAATCAATTATATGAATTTATTTCCTAAGGATTTAAGAAGACTTTGCACTTTGAATTCTAATGCGATATTAGTTTTGTCCCCAAATTATTTTATCAAAGCTTGTTGCCACCATCATATAACTAACCTAAGTTCTGAGGTCAAAGAACAGAGAAATAAAAAGATACAAGAGAATGTAGGGAAAGAAAATCATGCTTCTATCATTTTCTGAAGTCAGAATTAGCACTGACAAATTTTGAAAGATAAACTTTTTTTGAAAGATATTTAAGCTTTTTAAAAGATATTATCTTTTAAACTATCTCATTTACCTTTTGTGGTCTTTCTTTTCAGATACTTTATTATCCCCACCCCCTAAATTCATGGTCTCACCATTCTTGAGTATCCTTACACCACCATTTCAATACCCACTCATGACCCTCAGTGGTGCGAGTGGTTTGCAATCGATTGCTAACCTGAAAGTTGGCACCCACACAGCAGACACACGGAAGGAAAGGTCTGGGGAATAGCTTCCTGATTGCAGCCAAGAAGACCCTATGGATACGTTTATATAGTGAAAAGGAATATAACAGCAAATTAGTCCACACAGCAGCACAGAGTGGTCAGTCCAAGCCACTTTTGTTGGCTCGTTAATATGCTGCTAACTCATGCAGCCCATAGCCCAAAGCCAAAGCCAAGGAAGCAGACAGTAGGAAGATGAGATGTCCAGGGGTAGGAGAGGCCAGTAGTGCAGCGTGGTGAAGCAGGACATGGTGAGCCTTACTGTGTAGCAATGCAAGGTGGCTGGCTGGAGGTGTGTTGTCAGGAGGGGTTTCAGGATGAGCAGCAGCAGACTGGCAAGGTGGAACAGCATGGTACAGTGATGAGGTCCACTGCTGTCCATGGTTGCCTCCGCCAGGTGAGGCAGAGCACTGCACAGCCCACAGGGAGCACAGCACACATGAAGAGGTAGGGCAGCTAGATCAGGCAGCATGTTGGTCCAACCACATGAATGAGGTGAGGGAGGGAGGTCGGACCATTTATCTCAGTCCCACCTCCAAAGGAGGTCATCAAGCTGTGATTGACAGGCTAAACCCCACCCATATCTTCTTACAGGTACTATGTTGACACCAAAAAGCTATTACAGGTGCTTTGCGGGTATTTATCTACACTAAAGGAGCTAGGTTTTGTTTGTTTGGTGTGTTTTTTGAGGTGGGGGTGGGGTTATACTACTGAAGCAGAGAAGAGGTCAAAGCCTGTGAAGCCGGGAGGGTGAGGACCAGCGAGAGAAACATATCTGCTGGCTTGGCTGAGAAAGGGTGCTGTCAACAAATATTTAATGTTTCTAAGCCCGAGTTGTATCCTGGTAACTTCCTTACTGAATCACTGTCAGTGAGTTTAAATTGGTTCCGTGGTCCTATAGAACAGAGTAAAACTGCCCATTTGGGTTTCCAAGATTTTAAATTGGCAGGGGAAAGCAAACAGCCTCCTATTTCTCCCAAGGAGTGATTAGTGGGTTCAAAGCACTGATCTTTAAGTTAACTGTCAAAAGTAAACAACTGCATCACCAGGCACTATACCACCACCCCAGGGCTCTTTAGTTTCCTAATAAACTTCCACAATAGTGAGTACTGTCTGTGAGTTCTGTGTGACTAATGCAATGGATTATGGAACCCAATAGAGAAGTAGAGTGCCACGGGAGGGACAGTTGGTGTCAGAATAATACAAAAATATTGAATGATGGAGACATGTCTGACCTCTTCCTCATAGGACTCATCCTTGGGCAGCTCTAGAATTGGATTCTTCTTCTTCTTGGTAGCTGGAGGACTTCAGACATGGCCCTCATACCATTTCCACAATTGCATCCTAACAAAAACTGTATGATGTAGCTACTCTGCTCTTCATTTTTCAGGTGAGACAACTGAGGCTTAGAAAGTTCAGCTAGTAAGTGAAAGCATGCTCCATACTCCAAAAATGGTATAACTTCTTCTACAATCAAAATTCTATAGCTTAATGAGATTGGTCTTAGCAAGTAATTTGGAGAAAGCAATATCAATAAAATAATTCCATTTTGTAAATAACTAATAACATCATGTTCCTTCCAAATGTATTTGGCTTTGGCTTTTTTCTTCTTAAGTTCATAACAAGGTAGATGAGCAAACCCTGACCATGTGTTTTTTCAGAGGTTCCTATGTTCTTAGCCAATGCCATTTTCTATGCCCCTTTCCTCTCTACACTTCTGAATTCCTTTGTACTCATCGGTGCAACTTGTCTGAAAGTATAAGGTTTAAGACATCAACTACCCATTGTGGGGTTAGGAGGTAGATGCACATTGAATGTTAAAGATGCTATTAAGGAAGGAAAACTGAAATATACAATAATAAAGTTTGTATCAAATATATGGAACTCTGAAACTCTGAAAGACGAAGCTCTTGAAGTTTTATAAATATGCTTGTTAGTACTAATATTGTGGTTTAATGAGACCTTGGGCAAATTGCTTAAACTCCATGAAACAAAGTTTTCTCATATGCAAAATAGGAATGATAAAACCAATTCATATTACAGGTTTGTGTAAGGATTGTATATCATTAAACAAGTCAATTTCCTAATCAACTGTCTGGCTGACAGTAAGTGCCAATAAATCATTGCTGCTAATAGTGACATCTGCTAAAATTTGGTCACTAGTTACTTGTATATTCAATGTAGTGTCACTTAGGCTATCTATGTTCCAGAGTTTAAAACAAAAAAATGCATTAAATAGAAATAATAGTTGCCTTATTCCTATGCCTTTTTTGAGAATTGACATAAAATGTGAGATATTACTGTGGAAAGGCAAAAGTGCTATAATGTATAGTATTGTGAGATTTTGAAAATATTAAGGCAACATATGACTTAAAAGTAACAAGAGTTTTGTAAGAATCAGGAAATTATATATGAAAGCATGTAGAAAAATTATAAAATATCATCCAAACTTAAATGCTTACTACCACAAATTTAAAATCAAAATTGCCTGAGTTCCTAACTCAGGACTACCTTTCACTAGCTGTTAGACCATGAGCAATTATCTTTATTGTAACTCCGTTTCTCATCTATAAAAATGGAAATACTGATGGAATCTGCCTCGTGAGATGCTGTAAGAATCAAGTGAGTCAATATACCTAAAGCACCAAAAGGACTTGAAATGGAGTAGCACATACTATGCACAGTATAACTGATTGTTATTTTTATCATCTTATTACTTGGCATGTACATTTTAAGTTTGAACTACTTTTAGGATGGAGGTATTATGACTTTAAGTGCTTAGAAGTAACTATGAAAAGAGCATGTTTTCAAAAAGCAACATTTCAATGTCCCCTGAAGACGGCCAACTGCTTACCTGGAGAATGACTCACTCTCCAACAGTCAGGAGAAACATCAAGAAAGAAAATGGGGTGCAAGCTACTTCAGAGAGAAAAATCAACAGATAAGTAACCTTAGCCCCCAAGTCCAGAGACAGTGGGAGTGGCAGAGAGGAAGAGAAGAGAGTAAACTCACCCAAGAGACACCTAGCCCTTCCTCCATCCCAACCAAGCAGCTATCACAGCAGACTTGCATGGTCTCTTAACTTCCAAGGTGGCATGCACTCCATACACCTGACCCCAAGACTATCCACACATTCTCCTCATCCCTCAGTTGGTAAGTGCCCCTTGCCTGGAGAACGCCCCTCAGCTGACTCAAGAGCCAGTAACCCATGGCCGAATCAAACACTGGTTGACCTGAGGGCCCAATCTACCTCATGACCCCTCCCCCAGCCACCACCCCAATTAGACCACACTAGGCCATCAGAGCAATAGCCTGTGCCCTCTTAGAAGGCTCATTCCCCAACATTTCTCTCCTCAGTCATTGAGAGAGCCAACCTTTCCCCACAGGGAAGGTGCCTCGTACAGCCCCTTCTCCTGTCCATCCCCTCTCAGAGACTGCCCATGTCTAAGTAGCTGAGTCCTGCCTCTCCAACCTGGGTTACTTGAATGCTATTCCTTCAGGACACCTAGCTACATTTTAATTCCACCCTACCTCCCAAAATGAAAGACCTCTAGTCTCTTAGCCCCACTTGATCCCCTGTACTCCATTCTGGTGTCTGTCTAATATGCCTAAATCTATCCCAGTGAGTCCAAGCACCAAAATGGGTGAAGTCACTCACTCCTGAGCACTGCTTTCAACTGTTCAACTAATCTCTGCCCTGCCTATTCTTTAATCCTCCCAAGGTGGAGTTTAGACTCCGAGCTCTTTTTTCCTCCCTCCCCTTCCTTAAAATAAAATCTTCCTTGTACATGGAAGATGGTTCCCAAGTAGAATCCCTTGCCTAGAACTCTCCCTGCCCAAGCAAGAAACCATCAGGTAGGGGAGTCAATCTGGGAATTCAGACATGAGACCTGAATTCTTGGGACTCTAGGAATATTTTGGTTTTCCCTCCCCACTTTTTCACCAGGGACAACTCAGCTGAGTTTGGCACGGTGGTGGGCATTTGCAGTCCCCTCTCCCCTAGCTCAGCGACTGACCCACCTGCGCAAGGGAATCTGCCCCCACAGATTCTCACCCAATTAGAAACCCCATTTCACCTAAAGCCACAGTCCCTGTCCCTCTCTAACCCCTGGGAGCCCTGCTAGGAGGCCGGAGCTCATGGTAGGTGGGGTAAACTCCATAGTTTCATGGGTTTACCAGATACCTCTCACCCACCTTGTGAGAATTCAGCTCTAATTGCCACTGCCAGATAGAAACACCCAGATAACTTGACCAGGCATCCTGCCCTGGTGATCCAAGAGCAAAGCTTGAACTCTCCAGGTGCTTCAAAGGGTTTTTGTTTGCTTCCCCTCCCCCCACTTTCTTTTGTGAAGCACACACACACACAACACAAAGTCCTTTGCCACCAGAGAAAGCATAACTTGGTGTTACAGCATATCTCGGTAGCTCACGATGTTGAGACTTACTTTTCTTAACATGATACACACCTGATTAGAAGTCTCCCTTCTCTTTGGGCCTCTACTCTTATTGCCTATGTCCACTCTGGGACTCCAGAGTGGTCGGCGGATAGCCATGCATAGTGCATAATCCCAATACTGTTCCACAACAGACCAAGGGACATTCCCACCTTTAGAACAGAAAAGTGGTGTGCCCCTAAAGAAGGACTCTCTGCTATAAACATAATAACACAGATGAGCTGCACTCTCCATATATTGTATACTGGGTTGATAAGTGACTTTGGTAGATTACTTCACGTACCCTTCACCTACACCAACCACCACTACCTCAAGACCCTGCTCCCCCCTCCTCAGTGAGACACACTTATTAACAATATAACAAATATGAGCACACCTCTTAAAATCCCCTCTTCCAATTTATCTAAAATCACTATCATTAACCAGAAGACTTCCTATGATTAATATCATCACTTAAATCCTACTCTCAATCCTCTATCTCCTATTCATGCCAACCACCCCAACTCTATCACTCCTTCCTCATCTCTACACAATACAATTTCCAGCTCCTATTTAATCCTCCTCCTCTAACCCAAAGTTCCAAACCCACACCCTCTACACAACCCAAAACCCTGCAAGCCATCTACAGCTAGACAACTATGCCACACAAACAACAGTCGATTGCAATTACCACAAAAAAAATCAAGAGAAACAAATATCAACAGCTGAAGGTTACCCAAACCCAATGGAATACACAGAAAAAGAAGCCCTTGAAATGCCAGAAGGAGAATACAGGAGAATGATGGTTAGGACCATATAAGAGATCTGGGGTTCAATCTTGAAGAGAAAGGAAGAAATTAAGATATTCATAATCTCACAATCAAAAGAAATCCAGAAGTTAAATCATGAGATAACAGAAATAAAAGACACAGTATAATAACTGAGTAATAGAACAGAAGAAAGGGAAAATGAGTGTACTTGATGACAACTAAGCAGAGTTCACCAAATGAGAGAAACAATCAAATAAAAAAGCAAAAGAATCTGAAGAAAGCATGAGAATGATGTGGGACATCATATACATCTCATACTAAAACAGGAAAAAACAAACAAGTCTACAGACAAAATACTAAAGGAATTCGTGGAAGAAAATTTCCCCAATATCACAAAGGAAGTGACAATAACCTCTCAGAAAGCACAGAGAACACCAAATAGATTAAATCAAACACACACACATAAAGACGTATCATAGTCAAATTATTCAACTTCAAGGAAAGGGAAAGAATCCTGAGACCAGCTAGAGAGGGGAAAAATCAGTCAACTTTAAACAGATAAGAATAAGCTCAGCTCTCTCCACAAAAGCCAGACGAGAAATAAGAAAATGGAGAAACATATTCTGAAATTTGAAAGACAAAAATTGGTAGCCAAGAATCCTATACCCAGGAATCTATCCATCAAATATGAAGGATAAGTAAAAGTATTCTCAAACAAGGGAATATTTAGAAAATTTGTAAAAAGGAAACCAGCATTAAAAAGAATGTTACACATATTTTTATGGTGAAAACAACAACAACAACAACAACAACTGCAGCACTCAAGCATAAGTCCCCCACAGGGTGTAACACCATCCAGAAGTCATACATTGAAAAAAGTGTCCAAAATAATACAGACTGGTTTAGGAAACAAGATCCATCAACCTGATGCCTTCAAGAGACACACCTCAAACTCATAGACAAAAATAGACTAAAGAGTGAAATTTGGGCAAAAAAAA
>NW_022103906.1:33413961-33417924 GCF_000313985.2 Echinops telfairi
GTTCCCTCTTTCCTACCCATTCTCCCTTTACCCTCCCTGTTTTGTTGGGCAAAAATTTTATCAAGCTAATGACACTCAAAAAAAGGCAGGGGTGGCAATATTCATCTCCAACAAAATAGACTTCAAAGTACATGGCAGAAGGAGAGATAAGAAGGGGCATTGCATAATGCTCAAAGGATGAATAGACCAAGGACACATAACCATAATAAACATCTATCCACCCAACAAAAGACCCTTGAAATTCATCAACCAAATCCTCAAAGAGATGAAAAGAGAAATCACCAAATTGATAGTAATAGTAGGAGACTTCAATACACCACTCTCAAGGAAAGAAACTCCAAAAAGAAACTGAACAGCTGAAGAACACAATAAAAAAACCCAACCTCCTAGATATTTACAGAGTTCTCCGACCAACAGCAAAAAAAATACACATCTCCAATGCACATGGCTCTTATTATAAATAGACCATATGCTAGGCAATAAAACAAGCCTTAAGTTAAAACACATAGAGATTGTTCAAACCATCTTCTCAGACCATAGTGCCATAAAACTGGAAATCAAAAATAGGAAAGAACAAAAACTAAGTGCAAACAGAGACTCAACAACATGCTACTGGGTACAAGCACAAATAGATAAAATTAGGAAATTCCTAGAAACGAATGAGAATAATAACACAATACTGTATACCAAAACCTATGGGACAGGGCGAAAGCAGGTTTCAGAGGTCAATTTATAGCAATTAATGCATGTATGAAAAAAAAGAGGAGAAAATCACGTTCAACACTTTTTACACCATGCCTTCAACAATTAGAATGGAGTCAATGGCATAAAACCTCCAACAACAGAAGAAATCATAAAAATTAGAGCTGGAAAACAAAAAGTCAACAAAACAAGAAGTTGGTTCTTTGAAAGGATCAACAAAATCGACAACAGTAACAAACTTAACAATGGAAAAGAAAGAGCAGACGACAATACCTAGAATTAGAGATGAAACAGATGGGATCACAACCGGTCCAAATGAAATAAAAAGAATAAGAACACAGTATACGAAAGACTGTATTTCAACAAATTCAAAAATCTAAATGGCATGGACAAATACCTAGAAACACACCCTCTACCCTAATTAATGCAGATGGACATTAAGAACCTGAACAGACCCATCACAAAAGAAGAAACACAGATGGTCCTCTAGACATTTCCAAACAAGAAAAGCCCAGAAATAGATGGCTTCAGAGGGGAATTTTATCAAGTAGTCAGTGAAGAGCTGCCACCAATTCTACATGAACTATTCCAGAACATAGAAAAAGATCAATTAACTCCTAAACTCATACATGAAATGTGCGTGACCTGATACCAAAACCAGGCAAGACCTCACAAAGACAGGAAACTAGACCTATAACATAACCAAAATGAATTCACCATGTCAAATGGAATTTATACCAGGAATGGAAGGATGGTTCAACATTAGAAAAACAAACAATATAATACACTCCATGAACAAGGGAAAGAACGGTATGACCATATAAATAGGTACAGAAGAGGCACTTGATAACACCCTACACCTATGTTTGCTAAAGTCACTCATCAAAATAGGGAGAAAAGGAAAGTCCTCGACATAATAAAGGCCCTAGATGAAGCACCAACAGCCAACATCACAACAGGTGGGATGGGGGTGAGGGACATAAAACCAGGAACCAGACAAGGATGTGTCCTACCACTACGCTACTCGTATCCAACATCATACTGAAATCAGAGCCAGAACCATTACACAATAAAAGAAAGGAGAGGAATACAATTGCGCGAAGCCGAGAAGTGCTTGCTATTTTCAGTTAATGTGATTCTATGGAAAGAGAACTCAAAAGACTCCACAAAAAGACTTCTGGGAACAATGGAGGGATTTGGCAAAGTAGCAGGATGCAAGATTAGCAAGCAGAAATCAATTGGTTTCCTATATGCTAGTGAAGAGAGCTACAAAACACGATATTAAGAAAATAATACCGCTTACAATAGACAAACCAAAGAGAAGACACATAGGAAGAAACCTAGCTGAAGAAACAAAAGACCTGTAACAGAGAAAATAGCAATACTATTAAAAAACACACACCGAAAAGTGGGTGAAGGGAGACGTCGGACAGGGCAAGATATGACAAAATACCCATTTATAAACTATCAAGGGCTCATGAGGGAGGGGGCAGCGGGGAGAGAGGGGAAAAATGAGGACCTAATGTTGGGGGTTTAAGTGGAGAGAAAATGTTTTGAGAAATGATGTACAAATGCGCTTTACACAATTGATGTGTATATGGATTGCGTTAACAGTTGTATGAGCCCCTAATAAAATGTTAAAAAAATAATAATAATAAAATTAAGAGAAAACACACACACACACACACATAAAAAGAATACCCCATGTTCATGGATAGGAAATCTTAATATTGTGAATATTACCTAAAACAATCTATAAATATAGTTACAGAGCAATTGTAATCCAAATCCTAACTTCATTCTTTAAAGAAATGGGAAAACTAATTACCAGCCTCATGTGTAGAGGGAAGAGTCCTAGAATAAGCAAAGAACTTCTTAAAAAGAAGAAACAGGTAGAAGGCCTCTCACTACCTAACCTCAAAACCTACTACAGAGCCACAGTAGTCAAAACAGCCTGGAACCGATACAAGAATAGATATATAGACCAATTGCACACAATAGAAAACATGTGTCTACCCCCAAGCAATTGATTTTGACAAAGGATCAAAAAATATCAGAGTATAAGGACCACCTCTTCAACAAATGATTTTGGAAAAATTGGATCACCCTATGCAGAATAAATAAACAGGACCCTTACCTTACCCCACGCATAGGAATGAATGCAAGATTGACTAGAGACATAACTATAACCCCTAGAGCTATACGGATAATTAATGAGAGAAGAAAACTTAAGGGACCTATTACAGGGCATAAAGTGACTACCTAGTACAATAAATGAAGCACATACAACGGAAGACAAAACAGACAACTGGGAGAAAAAAATCTTTAGCACTGACACATGGAACAAGGGCCTAATTACCAAAATCTTTAGAATTCTACATCTCAGTAAGAAAATAACAAATGACCCAATTTAAAAGTGGGCAAAGACATGAACAGACAGTTCACCAAAAATGACACTCAAATGACTAACAAATACATGAAAAAATGCCCACACTCACCAGGCATCTGGGAGATGCATATTAAAATCAGGATGAGATATCACCTTATACCTAATTAAAAAACAAGCAAACACAGGAAACATCAAATGCTGTAAATGATGCAGAGACTGGAACTCTTATACACTGCTGGTGGACATGCAAACATGTACATCGTTGTGGAAGTGATATAGTGCTACCTAAAATAACTGGGAATAAAAATCCAATATGACCTAGCAAGACCCCTGCCGGGCATATACCCCAAAGAAGTAAGAGACAGAATGAAAACAGATGCATGCTCTCCCATGTTCATTGCAGCACAGTTCACAAGAGCAAGAAGCTGGTAACAGCCCAACTACCCATCAATAGAAAAATGGATAAAGAAACTTTAGTAGCTACACACAATGGAATACCATGCATTCCTAGGAAACAGCGATGGAACACCTCATAACATAGATTGACCTGGAATCCATTATACTGATTGTTTTAGGCTGGGTTGTCTAGAGAGAAAAAAAAACAAACAGTGATGCTCATCCATGTATAAGAACTTAATATCGAGATACAATTTTATATCAAAAAGCATCCAACTCAAGTTTATAAGTCTGATGCTAGCCTCGGGTCTCTTCAGATTCATGAATCTTCAGGCTGATGATTCAGAAAGATCAAGTGGGATGCAGGAAGATCACAAGTTGTGGTGAACAGAGTCACATGGATCCAAAGTCGGAAACATGGCAGAGCACCAGCAGCTCCCAAGTTGACACCCAGAGTCAGGGTCTCACAGGGCTGC
>NW_022103906.1:33418024-33422096 GCF_000313985.2 Echinops telfairi
AGGAACAAAGTACCAGCAAGCAGGAAGGTAAAAGGGGAGAGAGAGAGGAAATTCCTGGTGTCTCTTTTATAAAAAGGCCACACCTGCCAGTAGGCAGCATCAAGCTGTGACCTGATTGACAGGTTGGGCTCCACACCTCCATTTTCAAGTTGACAACTGCACTGCACGTTGACATAAAATATAACTACCACACTGAGTGAAATTAGTCAATCACGAAAGGACAATATTGTATGAGACCACTACTATAACAATAAATATCAAGACAAAGGCAGGATACTATTCCCAGGCAACAAGGTAGTGTATGTACCTGCCTGGTGCTCATGAACCATATGCCACCCCCTCATTTGTAAATCTTAAAAATCACTTCAACAGGGAGGACTCACCTCAACTAGGTCAGTTTCCCATGATGGAAGAGAGGGAAGGCCAAACAACGTTATTCTATGGTCATCCCAATTTAACAGACACCCCTAAAAGAGTGATCAGTGAAACTTACTGGAAATTCAAGTCAAGAGATGGTGTGGGGTGTAGGGCATGTCTGCTTCAGAGAAGGGGACTTTGCTTCAGTTGGTGGGTAAACTGGGTGGGCAGCCTGAAAAACACTCAACAATAAGTATATAGACCACCCATGAGAGAAGATCCTTGGCACTATGTCCCTAATTGACCACATTTGACCTAGTGTTCAAAAACACTCAACAATAAGTATATAGACCACCCATGAGAGAAGATCCTTGGCACTATGTCCCTAATTGACCACATTTGACCTAGTGTTCATTTAGCCCTTGGTGACCCAGGCTATGTAGTATAGACAACCAGGACTTTAGATTCTGTCCTTTCCAGGTACACAAAAATCCTTCACAGGCCACACCAGAAGGATCTGATTTGGAATTCCCACTTTAAAAAAAAAAAAAAAAGCTGTACTTTAAACACCCTGACATTAGATAAAAGGAAATGAAATATTCTCATGGGCCTAAGACTGAAATGCCCTAGTGTGAGAAGAAGCAGTCAACTACTACCTCAAGGCTAAGAATATGGAAGTCATTGAACTTGGGTTTAAAATTCTTTCCTTGAGGGTGTCCAATAAATGGCAACTCAAGACTATGTGCTCTTTTCATACTCTCTTTGCCTTTTCGTGACATGTTTAATCTAGTTCTGCCTTTGTGAATGTGTATCACTGAAATCTCTGCCCTATCATCAGCCCTTGTTGCTTGTGTAAATAGTGTCCATTCACCTAAACTGTTCATCTGTACAAATCAACAATCCATGTATTTTGATCTAAAAGCACTGTCCTATACATGTATACTTTCTTTTACTCAACTGTGTTTTAAATTCTATACCAATGGCTAAATTAATGGTAATATCAAAGAAGTAACTATCATATGCCCCGTAGGGATAATTTATAATGCTCTTCAACAAAATAATAGTGATGTTTTTAAAGTATAACAGGGACATATATAAACCATGGATATATGAATGGATTTTGGGTTCACACTTAATCATAGCCCTAATTTAAGAACAATTTTTTCTTATGATAAGGTCCTGAAGTAATAAACTAAATATATGGGTGCTATAGTAAAGTGTGGTGATGAAAGCAGATGGTGCCCAGCTATCAGAAAGAATAGCATCTGGGGTCTTAAAGACTTGTCTTAAAACAAGCAGCCATCTAAGTGAGACATAAGCTAAATCCACATGGAAGAAACACACCAGCCTATGTGATCCAAGAATTGTAAATAATAAAATAATAAACAAACCCAGAGGAGAGAATGGTATTAAAGCTTAAATTCTGAACACCCTATTCTCAAAAGGCTGTGGATGACAGTTAAAGCAATAAAATCCATTCACATGGTCCACCGTGAGTACTAAGACCCTGGTGAATCCCCTCGGACTCTGGACCAGGGATAGAAAGGCATTGTTATCAGACAGAGTACATTGTAAGGTAGATTACTGCAGTTGTAGTTAGGTGAAAATGTGACACCTTGTCCTCTGATCTCTCACTTGACCCAATATATAACTGTTCCAGTTTTCAGTACTTTCTGCTTTGTTTTTAATTGAGTTTTTCCTGTTTCTTTTTGTCATTGTTTTTAGGCAGTTTGTTTTATTTTGCTTTGATTTCATAACGGTTTTTTTCTGTATATGAAACCCAGGATAATTAAACCAATAGAGACAGCAACGGGGTTCCGAATTCCAAAGGGACATGGCAGGGGAGGTTCAAGGGAAATGGGAGCTAACAACAGAGAGTACAAGGAAGAATAAATGTCCTGGAATTGATTGTGGGGATAGTTGTACAATGCTTATAAATGTGATTAAACTATTGGAATGTGTGATATGTGAATCATATGTCACTGAAACAGTTAAAAATTTATTAAATTAAAATTTTCAAGTTAAAAAAGAACAAATTTACAAAAAGTAATGCTTCATTTTTTAGTTTCAATTCATCTTTAGTTATAAATAGATCAAAATGATCATAAATCCTTTTCATAAAAAACAAACATATAGGATATTGAATATATCTGCTGTGGAACTTATGTAATATACAATTTGGGTAATATTAGCAAACCTATAAACCACAGTCATTTTAATCCATCACATATTTATGGAATTTTATAATTTAGCAAATAATTTCCCATCTCATTTTCTTATTTTATTCTTACATCACCCTTTGAAATGAAAAGACAGTCATAATTTTTCCCACTTGAGAGATGAGACAACTAAGCAAGGTCATGTATTTTGTCCAAAATCACACAACCATTATACATTTCTCCAAAGTCTCCAAGGCGGATTTTTTTACTCTTACTATGGTAATTTTTCAACAACATCAAATACCTTATAAGCATACCAAATATTCTACCTGAAAGCATTTCATTGATTAGCCTGCATACATATTTTAAGGTTATTTACTAAATTATTTCCTAAAATTCACAGCTTAAGGAAAATTGCTCTGCTAATGTATATTGCAGATTGAATCTGTTGTCCTTAAATGTCTTGAAAGGTGCAGCTCCCTCCACCCCACTCTTACAAATAAAATACATGTGTTTATAATTTTGTTGTGACCGTGGTCTGCTAATAGCTAATATGTGCTTTAACAAACAAAAAAAATTAAATTAAATTCACTGCCACCAAGTTGATGTCAACTCGTAGTGACCCTTATACGACAGGGTAGAACTGCCCATTGTGAGTTTCCAAGACTGTCCACTGTTCACGGGAGTAGAAAGCCCCATCTTTCACCCTCAGAGCAACTGATCTTGAAGATAGTAATCCAATACATAACCCCTATGCAACCAGGTCTCCTCAATATGTGCTGTAAGCAACTCCAAATTACTGCACATTCAGTAAAATAAATGTAATAAGCAATACAGGTTGTTGTTGTTTTTATGGAAAACTTACGCAGCTTCCGGATTCATCAGACAGATGGTTCCTGAACAGTGGCATTCCTTTGGATCATCGTAAGATAGTCCTAGACTAAATCCCAGCAACTGGGAAACAACGACTGAAAACGCCTCCAAAGTTATCTTGCTGGTGTACTACATTAACAAAGAAAATCCCAAGAAAGTCGGTTCAAAGGACAGTAAAAAAAAATACTCCAACTTTAACATTTTTATCATTTTTGTCAAAATTTTAAAACAGGGAGATGGGATTCCTTGGGAAGGTAAGACAATATTATTATTTGTAGCTGAATATAAGTATAATGATCTATAGATTTTCCATGTTTAAAATTTTGATTTTCTAAAATAATTACTAGGTAGCTATTACAATTTATTTTAGAAGACTGCTTTTAATGAAGAATATTGACATTCAATGTTAACCTATTAGGACCACTTCTATTTACCCAAATTCTTGTAACAGTTCTGATTTGCTCTAAGATAACTCAGTTCACATAGTGGTCACAAAATCAAGATATCTGGTTCTCCTTCCTTGTAAGACCTTCATTAATACAATGAGTGGTGTCAAGAAAATGATAAACCTGACTTGAATGGTTTAAACTTGGTCAGTTGATCCCTTCTTTGATGCATGTTGGGCCTGATCTTGTTGTGAACAGTCTCTCTCTCTCTCTCTCTCTCTCTCTCTCTCTCTCTCT
>NW_022103906.1:33422226-33424474 GCF_000313985.2 Echinops telfairi
GGGTTAACCCTCTTGAATTTTTGTTGTGTTTTTCAGTATATGAAACCCAGAATTGATGGACCTATGGAGACAGCAGGTAGAATAAGGTTTCCTGGGGGGTACAGTAGAGGGGATGGGCCTCTAAAGGGGAGTTGATGTTCAGGAGTTCAAGAATGTTTTGAAACTGATTGTGGTAACAATTGTAGGATACTGCCTGATGTGATTGAATTATGCAATGATACAATACCTTTATTAGCTCCCAATAAAATGATTTTGAAAGAAAAAAAAAAAAGCCAAGTAGAAGGAGCCTGGGGAATCTGCCCACTAGATAACAAGCACAGGAAGGTTTCCTCAGCAAAAACCAGAGAGGTCCCACCAAAGAGGGAATCCTGAGCTCCATAGAAGCCATGAAAACAACTGACAAGTTAAGTAAGCCAAACTTTCTTAAAGTCAGATATTAGTAATGCCTTCATTGTGTCCTGACTCCAGTTCATCAATTTACTGGAGGCAGTGAGCCGCATAAGTACACTCCCTCTCCCCATACATAAACTGATCGTCCAGTTTCAGCTCGCTCAGCCAAACCTCTCACTTTGTTGTCCTCTGCAAGTCATGCATGAATAACAGCCCACGTGCGCAGCTTGGTACACACATCTTCACTACCCTAGCAACGTATTTTACCATTCAATTACTTTTTTCTTTACTTCCTCCTCCTCCAGAGTCTCGCCACCAATGCTCATCCCCCACCCACATAAAACACATATTAACCCTGCCAAAGGAGTATGAATGCCACCCAAACTACACATTTATTTTTATACTTTTGTGTTTATACTTTTTTATGCTTTTATTTTAATTTGACATGTAATCCTTTTTTAATCTCATGCTCTTTTTCTACGTGGTCCATCTCCATGCAAATATGTAAACATCCCAAGCAGAAACAGGTAAGCCACACCACTCAAATGAGGTTTTTTTTATTTTAAGCCAAGCTTTTTCTCCCTAGCACCCAAAAATAATAAATCCACCCACCCTCATGCTGCCATAGCCCCAGAGCTCCATATCCTCACTCAAATTCTCTGCACATATAAATTGTTTGCTCTTTTTTTATTGGCCTTATTCCCCCTCTTTTTCCTTCCATCTCTCATTTCTACTTTAAGTCTACTTATTCTAGATAAATAAATAAATATAGTCATATATATCCTTTTTCTAGTTTATTTGCTTACACTTTTCTCCTGCTTCACCCATTACCTCCTGCTATCCTCCCTTTCCTTCTGCTAGTGACTTGTACTTCCATGTTACCTCTTAAGAATAATTAGCCCACTGAGAAGAAATTTCCCCATTATTTTTACAAATTTCCTGGCATAGATAAGTCATGTTTCATCATTTGTTGAAACATTTCAATTGGTGTGCCATCAATGCCTAGAGCCTTGTTTCGGGTTAATGCTTTCAGTGCAGCTTGAATTTCTTCCTTCAGTATCATTGGTTCTTGCTCATCTGCTACTTCTTGAACTGGCTGAATGTTAACAAGTTCCTTATGACAGAGTGACTCTGTATATTCTTTCCATCTCCTTATGGAAAACTTACGCAGCTTCCAGATTCATCAGACAGATGGTTCCTGAACAGTGGCATTCCTTTGGATCATCGTAAGATAGTCCTAGACTAAATCCCAGCAACTGGGAAACAACGACTGAAAACGCCTCCAAAGTTATCTTGCTGGTGTACTACATTAACAAAGAAAATCCCAAGAAAGTCGGTTCAAAGGACAGTAAAAAAAAATACTCCAACTTTAACATTTTTATCATTTTTGTCAAAATTTTAAAACAGGGAGATGGGATTCCTTGGGAAGGTAAGACAATATTATTATTTGTAGCTGAATATAAGTATAATGATCTATAGATTTTCCATGTTTAAAATTTTGATTTTCTAAAATAATTACTAGGTAGCTATTACAATTTATTTTAGAAGACTGCTTTTAATGAAGAATATTGACATTCAATGTTAACCTATTAGGACCACTTCTATTTACCCAAATTCTTGTAACAGTTCTGATTTGCTCTAAGATAACTCAGTTCACATAGTGGTCACAAAATCAAGATATCTGGTTCTCCTTCCTTGTAAGACCTTCATTAATACAATGAGTGGTGTCAAGAAAATGATAAACCTGACTTGAATGGTTTAAACTTGGTCAGTTGATCCCTTCTTTGATGCATGTTGGGCCTGATCTTGTTGTGAACAGTCTCTCTCTCTCTCTCTCTCTCTCTCTCTCTCTCTCTCT
>NW_022103906.1:33424574-33430317 GCF_000313985.2 Echinops telfairi
TGGCTGAATGTTAACAAGTTCCTTATGACAGAGTGACTCTGTATATTCTTTCCATCTCCTTTTGTTGCATCATACACTCTACTATGTGGTACCATAACCCAGTGTAGTACTCTGAAAAAGAGGCCCCAAGACTATAAGAAATTTAATTCAGAAGAAATGTGGAGACTACTCATGACAACAATGGGAGAAATTGAAAAACTAAAGTCCTTTAAAGGAATCCAAAATATAAACAATGCAATAACAGTTAAGTGATATGGTAAAAAAACAAAAAACAAAACCTGAGTATAGAAGAAAAGTAAAATTGAATCAATTAGCTTAAAAGCAACCACTTTAATGACAGCTGACAAGAGAAACAATCAATAAAAGCATGAAGGGATCTGATGAAAGCCTCAGAATGATCTAAAACACTATCAAGAGAAACAGCCTTGTGCTTCATCAGGATGCCAGCATAATAAGAAACAAAACAAAAATCTTCAGAGAAAATAGTGCAAGAATTTATGAAAGAAAATTACCCCAACATCACAAAGGAGAGAATAACTATTCAAGAAGCCAAGAGAACCCTACATAGAATCCACCTCAAAAGAAACTCTAGAAATACCATGTGACTCGGCAACTTTTCCACGTGATATATATTATATCCTAGAGAAATAAGAGCTATGATACAAATAGATATATGCACATCTATAGTCAGCACTATTCACATAACAAAATATTAAAACAACTTAAGTACCCATCAGCGGATGGATAGATAAATAAACTTTGGTACATATACTCCATGGAATACAAAGGAACATTAAAGAATAACAAAGAGTCTGCAAAACGCCCCATAATATGGGTGAACCTCAAAGACATTATGCTGAGTAAAATTGGTAATCACAAAAGAACAAAAAGTGTATATCACTGTTATTTTTTTAAAAAGAAGAAGAAGAAATGGTTTCCACAGTAAAAGAAATAGTGTTTGATGATTACCGGGGATGGTAGGGAATGGGAGTGGAAATCCTTGGCTAGAGAGGAGCCACATAGTAACTTGGGTGAAGGGAATATACAAGAGAAGCATTGGCAAAATGATGGAGGCAGGGAAAGACAGATACATATAGACAAGGGGCTACCCAAAACAAAAACAGGAAAAGCTCTGCTAGGCGGAGCTTTCCTAGTATGCATTTGTCCTGCTAGGCAAGCATCCAGCAACTCACTCAGAGTTAGTCTACCCAGTGGTGTCACCTGGGAAAGCTCTCTCTGGTCACAGTGAATTTTTTCATAAAAGAAGTTTCACTCAAACCTCGTGTTTTGTGATGGCCGATTTAGGACAAAAGTGTACAGCTGTGAGATTTTGTTTCCTGCTTGAGAAAAATGCCACAGAAACTGTTGTGATGCTGAACACAGCTTACAAGGACAGTGTTATGCGGAAAAACTCCTCAAGTGTATGAGTGGTTTTCTCATTTCAAAAAAGGTGAAATGTCACCCCCCACTATCATGACCCCAGTCCTACCTTTCAGCTCTGGCTAGATGGGAGCATGTATACTGGAGCAGATAAGAGCTCACGACACACAGAATCCAGGTCAGATAAACCCCTCAGGAACAGAAATGGGAGTAGTGATACCCAGAGGGTAGGAAGAAGGTGGGAGGAAAGGAGGAACTGACGGCAATGATGGATAACCTTCCCCACCCCCTGCCCCAGCCCCTGAGGGGGGGCGAACAACAGAAACATGAGTGAAGGGAGACAGCAGTCTGTGTAAGATATAAAAATCATAATAATTTATCAAGGGTTCATGAGGATGGAAGGGTGGGGGAAGGGTGGAGGAAAGGGGAGCTGATACCAAGGGCTTAAATAGAAAGTAAATGTTTAGAAAATGATGATGGCAGCATATATACAAATAGGCTTCATACAATTGATGTATGGAATGTTATAAGAGCTGTAAGAGCCCCCAATAAAGTAACCTTTAAAAAAAATAAAAGAATGTTTTCAACACGATTATGGAGGCATAAGTGAGAGATCAAAATAGACAGTGAGTTTGTGTTGAGAAAAACAGAAAGGTGAAATGTCAAATGATGGCAAACCTCATTCTGGATGTCTCAACTCCCTGAACAGAGAGAGTCGACTCGTGGGGCATTTGGAGTTCAGTCCACCAGGTCAGACTGTGAATCAGCATTCTATTTAGAGGTTCTGAGGCTTCCAGTGGAGTGACATCCCCTTTAGGCATTTACTGGCAGCCCTGAATGAACTTTGTAAAATGTCCCGACAGTGTGCAACAAAAAAGGCCTGATTTCTGGCAGACGGGGGACCGGTTTTGCCACCACAACAATACAACTGCTCACACAGCATCTCAGTGTGCCAGTTTTGGGCAAAAAACAGCATGCCTCTCTTGCCCCACACACCTTCCTCACCTGACCTCACTCCGTGCCACTGCTTTTGTTTCCATAAATAAAGAGGGACTTGAAAGGACAGTGATTTAATGCTGTAGAAGAGGTGAAGAAAAAAATGAGGGAGGTGCTGTCCGCCATTGCAACAAATGAGTTTGAAAACTATTTCCAAGAATGGAATCACAGATTTGACAAATGTGTTAAGGATAGTGGAGAGTATTTTGAAGGTGATAAGGTTATTTTGTAAAAAAAAAAAAAAAACTAAATTAAAATAAAATAAATACATAGCTTTGAGAAATATATTCTGGGTTTTGGGGGGGTACCCCCTCATATCTGACAGAGGGTTTTTTAATTTGTATTTACCTTTGGTGCAGTTAGGCATATGAATGTCCACAAGGGACAAAATTATAGAAACTCTTAGACGTAGCAAAACACCTTGAGAGAATGAATTGCTGTACCTGGAGCCTTAAGACCATAGTCTTGGGAGGACACCACAGTCAATGGGCAAAGCACAGTTCATAGAGACAATGTTCTACATGCTTCTTGTTGAGTAGCCATGGAATATACAGCAGTCGGTCTCTACCCATCCAGAAGAAATAATAGTGGTGAAACAAGAAAGGCATATGAAAACAATTAGTCCAATGGTCTAATGAACCTGCAGGAGCGGTGGATCGTGTAATATGAATATTATGTAATATTCTAGTCAAAGTGTCAGTAACTCCTACTTTAAAAAAAATTTTTTTTCCTGATTGGTCTGGGCAAGAAGGTGGGGAAGACACTAGTAGGATTCACCTGTGAGTAACTGTTAACAGGATTCACTGTGATTGGTGTCCTGCTGGGTATAAAATGAGCCATCTCAGAAACAGAAGAGGGGATTTTACTACCAGCAAGATCCTGGAGTGGAGTGCATCCTCTGGACTCTGCGATTCCTCTATAGTGAAATTCTTTGATCCAGAAGACAGTTTCGCCATCTCAGGAGTGACAGAGAAGCGGGAGTAGCAGCAACAGAACCAGGAATGAGAGCATAAACATGGCGATTTCCCAGCCCTCAAAAGAAGAGTACCTGAGCGCTTTGGGGCAGGAGACTGGATTGTGGATAGGATGCCTCTGGACACTTCATTGTAGAAGCTGGGCTTGCTGGCCCACCGAGGTGAAGCTGACTGCCTTCAGGTTGAGGCTTACTGGAGGGCAGCTGTGGGCACTTAATTCCTGGGGGTGAGTTCCCTAGCCCATGGGGCTTGCACTGAAAGCCTTCCGACTGAGGCTTCCAGTGGAGTGACATCCCCGGCTTTAGGCATTTACTGGCAGCCCTGAATGAACTTTGTAATATGCCCTGACTGAACAACTGTACCCTGAGCATTTCTCACCTTCATTGTAACCTGTTAACTTCCACAGTGAACCCCACAATCGTTAGCATTGTCTGTGACTTCCGTGTGCTCATTGCAATTAATTGTATAGCCTAAAGGGAAAGTAGAGAGTAAATCGGAGACAGAACACAGAACCATGCAAACCTCAGTCTCCACAACCTTGAATACACCACTAAATGCTGCCTAGCTACCACTAGCAACTGCTCTGAAAAGAATCTCATTAGAATTTCCTGATAGAATGGAAGAAAAATGTGGACCCAAACTCAAAATCATAAAAGGGATCAAACTTACTGATTAGATAGAGATCGATGGAACTACCAAGTCACCCTGCAGCTTCAGCTCTAGAACAAACTCAATTTCCTGACTCAAATTTTAGCCAAATAATAGGCAGGCCTTTAAGTGGAACAATAACACCTGTGAGGCACTCACACTTTAGAATAATTACAATTTGAGACCAAAAGGAAAGCATTTAACAAAGGCCAAATCTCAGAAAGGTTATGAAAGAAGGCGGAATGAAAATAGGAAACACAGGGATGATGGGAGATAAGTGGTGTCATATTGACAGAATTGCAATGAATTTGAAGAAACAAAACATGTATGAATTTTTTAATATACTACTGATGATCTGCTCTGTAAACTTTCATTCAATTCACAATACAACTTTTTTAAAGTCATAGCTAGGCAGGCTAAGGCTTAATAATGGCATCTTTCCGGCCTGCGGGGGCCCAGGCTCCTTCCATCTTCCTGTTCCACCGTAGATAAGCCATGACCTCATCTTCACACCAGCATTTTAATCCGCAGGTTGAAGAAAGATAGCAATAACAAATGAGTGCTATCCCTTTAATGAGCTTCCTGGAAAATTCTGCCGGTGTTTCTACATACATCACATAGGACAAACTTTTGAAAAATGTGCCTACAAAAGGGGTTATGAAATGAAACCTTCTATATACTAGGAACGAGCATTTGTGGCACAATGGTTAAAGCACTCAGCTGCTAACAGACAGGTTGGCAGTTATAATCCACTACAGCTCCACAGGAGAAAAGACTGGACCCTGCTACCTGAAAGATTAAAGTCTAGGAACTTCTATGGAACAGTTCAACTTTGTACTATAGGGTTATTATAAATCAGAATAAACTCCACAGCACACAACAGCAGCAACATATATGAAGGTGTTTACAAAATATTGTTTTTAATGGCAAAAATTGGGGGGGAAATAATGTCTATGAAAAAGATAAAGGATGAATAAAGTGTTATATACTCATACAGTGGAATATATCACACCGACGTCAAATATATTAACTTAAATTCAATGTGACACTATGAATAAATCTCTAAGTCATCAAGTGGACAACATAAAAACAAGTTGCACACTAGCACCATATGATACCATTTATGTTGTGCTTACAGCATGAAAAATGATGATTGTTTATGGATATATATTCAATTGTAGTAAAATCATAAAATAACTTTTTAGCATATGAGTATCAGACTTGGTAAAAATAATAGTATAAAAGTTTTGTCAATGCTTCAGTGGTTGAATCATCACCTCCAACGATTTCATCCTACAGGCTGCTTCAGTCGCTCACCTTAAGCCTTGACATCGTCTCAGAAATATGCATCCAGAGCTCTGACCTGATTCCTCTCCTGCACATTACTACAGGACCGGCACATCAACAATCTGCCCATCCGCCAGCACCTCCAACCAGCAGTTTCTACCACATTTCATCATTCCTAAATCCCTTATTGACTTCTTCCCAGCTTTAATCCATAGAAACTCCCTTCTCTGAAGCCAGTCTACATTTGTATAATTTCCTTTTCTCTATATTGGCTAAATCAGTAACACAATCAATAGAAATACTTTATAACTCGGGGGAATGTTTCATAATATTCCTTATAATAAAATGATAATGATACCTCTAAAGTGAACCAGAGCCATATAGAATCCATAGATAGAAGAATGGATTGGGGCTTTGCTTAATTCTAGCCCCAACCTAAGAACAATTAGCTCTTATGC
>NW_022103906.1:33430417-33436610 GCF_000313985.2 Echinops telfairi
TAAACTTTCATTCAATTCACAATACAACTTTTTTAAAGTCATAGCTAGGCAGGCTAAGGCTTAATAATGGCATCTTTCCGGCCTGCGGGGGCCCAGGCTCCTTCCGTCTTCCTATTGACCTCAACTTCACACCAGCATTTTAATCCGCAGGTTGAAGAAAGATAGCAATAAAGAATGAGTGTTACCCCTTTAAAGAGCTTCCTGGAAAATTCTGCTGGTGCTTCTACGTACATCACATAGGACAAACTTTTGAAAAATGTGCCTACAAAAGGGGTTATGAAATGAAACCTTCTATATACTAGGAACGAGCATTTGTGGCACAATGGTTAAAGCACTCAGCTGCTAACAGACAGGTTGGCAGTTATAATCCACTACAGCTCCACAGGAGAAAAGACTGGACCCTGCTACCTGAAAGATTAAAGTCTAGGAACTTCTATGGAACAGTTCAACTTTGTACTATAGGGTTATTATAAATCAGAATAAACTCCACAGCACACAACAGCAGCAACATATATGAAGGTGTTTACAAAATATTGTTTTTAATGGCAAAAATTGGGGGGGAAATAATGTCTATGAAAAAGATAAAGGATGAATAAAGTGTTATATACTCATACAGTGGAATATATCACACCGACGTCAAATATATTAACTTAAATTCAATGTGACACTATGAATAAATCTCTAAGTCATCAAGTGGACAACATAAAAACAAGTTGCACACTAGCACCATATGATACCATTTATGTTGTGCTTACAGCATGAAAAATGATGATTGTTTATGGATATATATTCAATTGTAGTAAAATCATAAAATAACTTTTTAGCATATGAGTATCAGACTTGGTAAAAATAATAGTATAAAAGTTTTGTCAATGCTTCAGTGGTTGAATCATCACCTCCAACGATTTCATCCTACAGGCTGCTTCAGTCGCTCACCTTAAGCCTTGACATCGTCTCAGAAATATGCATCCAGAGCTCTGACCTGATTCCTCTCCTGCACATTACTACAGGACCGGCACATCAACAATCTGCCCATCCGCCAGCACCTCCAACCAGCAGTTTCTACCACATTTCATCATTCCTAAATCCCTTATTGACTTCTTCCCAGCTTTAATCCATAGAAACTCCCTTCTCTGAAGCCAGTCTACATTTGTATAATTTCCTTTTCTCTATATTGGCTAAATCAGTAACACAATCAATAGAAATACTTTATAACTCGGGGGAATGTTTCATAATATTCCTTATAATAAAATGATAATGATACCTCTAAAGTGAACCAGAGCCATATAGAATCCATAGATAGAAGAATGGATTGGGGCTTTGCTTAATTCTAGCCCCAACCTAAGAACAATTAGCTCTTATGCGTTGGCCCTACTAGATACTAACCCTCACAAAGAGATCACTCAAGATATGGGTGCTCTAGCAAAGTGTGGTGAACAAACCAGATGGTGCCTACCTACCAGAAAAAAACAGCATCTGGGGTCTGAAATGTTTGTCTATAAACAAACGGCCATCTAAGTGAGGCACCAACTAAGTTCGCATGGAAGAAGACATTAGCCTGTGTGATACAAGGATTTTAAATAATATAATCCAAACCCAAAGGAGGGGATGGTATCAATCAGCACCTGGTTTTCAGAAGGCAGTGGATGACCGTGAAAGCCCAAAATCCAGTTTCAGGGTCCACACATGGATTAAGCCTCCAGTGAATTCCCTCTGAAAATAGTGGATGGGTATAGTAATAGCCTTGCTATCAGACAGAAAGCATTGTGGAGTCAATTGTGGCAGATGAGTGAGGCTAAAATGTGGTACCTTATCATTTGATTTCCCTTTTGACCCATTTAAAAGTTTGTATTTTTAATATTTTTTTCTATTGAGGTTTTTCACTCTTTTGTCTAGTGATTGTCGTTGGTTTGTTTGTGTCCTGTTTGTGCTTTATATCAGTTTCTGTCTGTGAAATCCAGAATAGATAAATCTACAGCGACAATAACTGGATTAGTAGTTACCTAGAGGAATGGCAGGGGAGGTTTGGGAGAAAATGGGAAACTAACAACAATGAGTATGAGAAGAAAATTTTCTGAAATAGATTGTGGTGATGATTTCACAACTCTTCCTAATATGATTGAATGATTAAATTGTATGATATGTGAAGTATATGCTGATATAACTTTGTTTAAAAAAATAAAGAAATTTCCTTAAATTTTCTTGCTACACTTCACTTCATAATTATTTGGAAAAATGACTATCAGTTTTCAAAATTCTAAGGTAGAAAAATATCAGACTTTATGCTTATCCAAACTATAGATCAAATGTGGAGAAAACATAAAACTATACTCATTAATGAAATGACTCCAATTTTACCACTCATTCACTCTGTGTTTAAAAACAAACTGACAAAATTGCATGAGTTATTCCAGATATGTAGAAAAGCATTTCAAAAAATTTGGCTTAATTTTTCATGGCAATTAGTTTCATTCATGAGAAATAAATAAAGGTGGAAAATAAATAATGAAGTACCATTAGCTCCTGATGACTAAAAAATCCTCCTTTGACCATCACTGCTCTATGGACATTTGAGTATATTTATTCTTTATTTAATAGTTAATATTATTTATAGGGGTACCCCCGAAAACTGGACATTTTTTTCAGAGCTACGTATTTAAATTTTTTTTTACAAAACCTTATCACCTTCAAGGTTTTCCCCATTACACTTAATACATCTGTCAAAGGCAGCTGCAATTCCAATCTTGGAAACATTTTTCAAACATCTGTTTGGATGACTGACAGCACCTCCCCCGTTTTTTTTTCTTCACCTCTTCTATGCCATAAAATTGCTGTCCTTTCATGTTCCTCTTCATTCATGGAGGAAAAAAAGTGGCACGGAGCAAGGTCAGGTGAGTAATAATGGTGCATGGAGCAAGAGAGGCGTGCTGTTTTTTGCCAAAAACTGGCACAATGAGATGGCGGCGTGAATAGATGCATTATTGTATGGCAAAACCAGTCCCATCTGCCACAAATTGGGCCTACTTTGTTGCACACTGTTACACAATCTTTTCAAACCTCTAAATAGAAAGCTCGATTAAGAGTCTGACCTGGTGGAATGAACGGCAAGCACACTATGAGTGGACATTTTTGTCCAACTGGGAAGTTGATGGATATACAGAATGAGATTTGTCATCATTTGACATTTCACCTTTTTTGAAATGAGAAAAGCGCTAGTACACTCAAATTTTTCCGTAGTGCTGTCCTAATAAACTGTTCAACATCACAACAGTTTCTGTGGCATTTTTCCTGAGCAGGAAATAAAATTTACAGCCGCACACTGTTCTCTTAAATTGGCATCACAAAAAAACGAAGCTTGAGCAAAACTACTTTTATGAAAACATTCACTGTGACCAGAGAGAACCTTCCCAGGTGACGCCACTTGGTACACTAACTCAGAACAAGTTGCTTGATGCTTGCCTAGTGGGGAAAAATGCATACTAAGAATGCTCCACTCTGACCCAGCAATTCCAGTTTGGGGGGGTACCCCTCATACTTATAATACTATAAAGTACGATTGATTAATTTAATTTTCAAGTGAACATATAGACAATGTTTTATATTCAAGAAGGGTGATATAGGTTATTTACATATGTGTATAGTTACTTTTACTGTAAATAGATTCATGAATGTGAACATACAGAGTGCAAAGTTATGAAAATTTCTGAACCTTAACTGCTCACTGTCCCGGAGAAAGATGTGTTAGTCTGCTATGGTAAATACTTCTAGCTTTGCAAATCCCATGGGGCAGTTCTGCTCTGCCCTATAGAGAAACTATGAGCAAAACCCACTTACAGCAGTGGGTTTGATTTCGTTTGGCAGTAAACTACATTGTACAAAATTTTGTTCCTTTAGATCTTTCCAACTTTTTATCATAATTGATACAAATGCAACCTCTAGTTGTAAATATAAATGTAAATTGTATGAAATATGTGCTATTTTAGAGTTTCAATAACATATAAATATTTTAAAATTTAATAATTACTTACCAAAGCAAGTCCTGTTGAATAATGATTATCACACATCTTTCCAGGAAATACTGATCCAATATAATTTGGGTATTCCCTATAACTAAATAAGAGTTTATCATTAATTTTTTTCAAAATATATAAATGTGTGAATTGTTTCTAATAGTATAAATCTGTTGTTCATAAAGTCTGGGAGTGAAGTAAATTGAGGAACTATCTTTCCATATGACCTTCATTGTTTCAAATTTGGAATTATATTCTTTTTTAAAAATCATTTTGGAATTATATTCTTAACTAAATTTCTACAACTAGATTTCTCAAACTTATTTGATGGCTTTTCTGTTTTATTCACATTTATTTTTGGTCACTGGTGCCGATGATCAAACATGTTAACCAAAAATGTTTTTCTTTGAGTTTTATTGAATGACAATAATAAATATATTTAATGTTTAGATTAAGCCTTGTCAATTCAATAGGGGGAAAAAAGCTCACCAATATTTCGTAAGGTGAAGCAAACCAACAAATTAATAACAAATGAGTACACTACCACCACAATATTTTAGAGGCAAAGATAACAGACAACTTCAGACAATACACACACAGACATGTAACTATGATAAGATTACTCAAGCAAGTAAACTAAATATAGGGCCAGAGAACCTTCAGGAGACAGAAATTGTAATGGAACTACCTGATCAAACATTCAAAGAATTATATTTAGAAGCCATCAATTGATTAAGAAAGAGATCAAGGAAAATACAGAGAAAGCCATTGAATTCATGTACAAAATCAAGGGAATCACAGGTAATTCAAGAAAGCAATACAAAAATAAATTGACAACATAGACAATTAGAAACCATACAAAACCAAAATGTATCACATGAAACAAGGATAGTCTCTTCAACAATTGATGTTGGACAAATTGGGTCTCCATATGGGTAAGAATGAACCAGGATCCATATAAATCCTCATGCACAAAAACAAACTCAAATGGATTAAAGAACTAAATGTAAACCCCAGAGCAATCAGGATCATCAATAATAAAACTGGAACACTTTTAATAGTCCTGCTGCAGGCCATACATAGACTACCAAGAAAATAAAGGAAACACACACATCAGAAGGAAAATTGGATGACAAGGACATGTGGGGGTGGGGGAGGGGGAGGAGGATTCACAATGACTAATTACCCAAATCTACAGAACTCTTCAACAGCTCAATAATAAAGTAACAAATGGCACAATTAAGAAATGGGAAAAACACATTGATAGACAGATTACAAAAAATGAAGTACAAATGACTAACAAAAACATGAAACAAATGTTTATGATCACTAGCCATCCAAGAAATGTGAATTAAAACCACAGTGAGATACCATCTTATACCCACAATGTTAGCCTAATTCAACAAAAAGGAAACGACAAATGCTGAAGAGCTTGTGGAGAGAATGGAGCTCATACACACTGTTGGTGAACTTGTAAATACAAGCAACCACTATGACAAGCAATATGGCCATACCTAAAACAACTTGGAATTGAAATCCCATATGATCCAGCAATACCACTATTGGACATTCCCCAAAGAAATAAGAGATAAAACATGAGTGCATGTATGCTCTCCCATGTTTGCTGTAGTAGTTTATAACAGCAAGACACTAGAAGCAACCCAAATTCCCAACAGTAGAAGAATGGCTAAGAAACCATGGTACATAAACACAATGGAAAACTAACATCCCTAAGAAAACAGTGATGAGAGCATGAAAGATCACATGACATGGAAGGACCTGAAAACCATTATGCTGAGTGAAGTTAGTCAATCACAAAAGGGCAAATACTGTATTAGTCCATGACTAATAGGTAGCCCAATTCCCAAACAAAGGGGTGGAGAGCTTGTCTGTTGGCTATGAATCTAATATCGTTGAAACTAATATCGTTGTATTAGTCTGGGAACTTTAGAGAAACAAATCCACAGAAACTCATGTATAAGAGAGAGTTTTATATAAAGGTTAGCTGTGCATCAAGAAAACATCGCAACCCAGTGCTACCCAAGCCCACAAGTCCAACATTAACTCATCAATCCATATGTCCAATACCAATCCACAAAGTCCTCCTCCATCTCACAAAACAGACACAATGATGCCAACTGCAGGAGGAAAGCCAAATCAGTGAATGTGTAAGCATCTCAGTG
>NW_022103906.1:33437159-33438842 GCF_000313985.2 Echinops telfairi
CGTCTAAATTTCAGAGTAGACATTTATACTTCTGATATTGGGGAAATGGGGAGCAGTAACCTCACATCAGGAAGGGAAACTCAGTAATAATTCTAGAGGACTCATGGAGAGAAAAAACTCTGTGCTATATTCCTGGTTAGACACTTTTGAATTTGTTTCTGCCCAACCCTGGACTGTGCACTATAATGATCTCAGAGTCTGGTCTTATGGGGAATATCGGCATCCCACATAAGTCACACCAGAATGATTTACAGTATATGGAAACCCCACTGAACGAATTGGGCCCTATCTCAAAATTACCTGTTGCCCTTGGACTAAAGACTGAAATTCCCTGATGAGAGAAGAAACAGATGACAGCCATCCCAAGTCTATGGAATTGGTGGTCATTGGACCTTGGCTAGGACCCCTGGCTTAGTGGGCATCCAATGAAAAGGGAACCCAGAACTACCATGTATTTTCTATTTTAATGCCCTCCTTGCATTAATATGAAATGTGTTGATCTTGTAGGCAAGGATCTGCTCTTGTAAAGGATGTTATGGGAAAATTTCCCCTAGCACTAAAACTCATAGTCGTTGTAAACAGAGCTCAATCATTTAAAAATTTAATCTGTACAAAGCAAAAACTCATGAACTGTACTTCCCAGCTGGACAATACTCATATAACCTCCTTTTCTCAACAGTATCTTAAATTCTATGCCACTGGATAAATTATTGATGTTATCAGTGGGAATGCTTTATAATTTAGGGGGATGATTGATAATGTATTTTATCATAAAATGATTATACAAGTATGTCTGCTAAAGTAAACCAGAGTTTTACATAAGCCATAGACACGCAGATGGGTTCTGGGCTCCCACTTTATTCTAGACCCAATCCAAGAACAGTTAGTGCTAATAACGTAGCCCTGCTCAATACTCACCTTTATGAAGAGATCACTGAAGATAAAGGTGCTTGCCACAGCAAAGTGTGGTGAAGAAAGCAAATTGTGCCTGGCTATTTGAATAGGGTCTGGGGGTCTTAAAGGCTTGTATTCAAACAATCATCTAAGTGAAGTGTCAACAAATGCTACATCAAAGAAACACACCAGCCTGGGTGATCCAAAGATGACAAATAACAAAATCCAAATATGATGAAGGGAAAAGTATCAGCACTTAAATTGTAAACACACAATTTGTAGAAGGCTATGGAGGACAGTGGGAGCCCAAAATCCATCTGCAGAGTACATATTTGGATTAAGCCTCTAGCAGATCCCCTCTGGCCACAAATGAAAAACGTGAACACCTGTACTATCAGACAAGAGATTATTGTAAATTTGATTATGGCAGATGAAACTACATTACAGTATCTGGTCAGTTGACCTCCCTCCTCTTGATCCTTCCTGAATTTGCTCAACTTTTAAATATGTCCTGCTTGTTCCTCAACAGAAATTTTTTCCCTGGCTTATTTTCATATTCTCTGTGTTCTTTTCTTTCTTTCTTTTCATTTTCTTTTGCTTTGTTTTATATTTTGTTTTCTTTATTTTATTTTTAATCATTTTAAAGGGGGCTCTTAACAGCTCTTATCACCATCCCTACATACATCCAATGTGTCCAGCACATTTGTACATTTGTTGCCATCATCATTTTCAAAATATTTCCTTTCTACTTGAGCCCTTGGTATTAGTTCCTCGTTTTTTCCTTCCCTC
>NW_022103906.1:33439726-33448522 GCF_000313985.2 Echinops telfairi
GCCTGTATTTAGACCTCTATAAATGCCCTTTGCCCCTTGTTCTTTCCTCTATTTCCTTTTACTTTCCTTTTGCCCCACTATCATGTTTGGCCTTCATTCAGGTTTCAGTAATTCCTCTCGATTACACTGCCTTTGATCAAGCCCTACCAGGCATCCTACACCCTCGTCATTGATTTTAGATCACTTGTTGTTCCCTTGTCCCTGGATTTGTTAACACCCACATCCTTTCTCGCCTCCTCTTTCCCATGTCCCTCCCAGAACTATCAGTCCTGTTGTTTTCTCCCCTGGATTGTTTATCCCGCCTATCTTATCTAGACAGACATGCAGAGACAATAATAAGCATAAAAACAAGGCAGAGCAACAAAAGAAAACCAAAAATACAACCCCAAAAAGAGCCTATAAATAGTTCCAGGTCTGTTTGTTGACCTTTAGGAGTGTTTTCTGGTCGAGTCTGATGGGGTGCCACTCCCTGGCCCCAGTCTATTTTGGTATTCCCTAGGGACTTCATTTCTTTGCTCCCCCAGTGTGGTGGGGTCATATCAGGCACAATTCCCGGACTGTGCCTCCAGTGTTGTCCCTTGTAGCAATAAGGGTCAGTGAGGGACAGCTTGTTGAATGATGGGGTCCCTCCTATGTTCCTCTCTGTGCTTTGGCTGCTCTGAACAGAAATATTGTCCTCAGGGCTTGGTGGGCCAAGATTTGCTCCACTCTCTCTCCTTCCCTCTTCATTTGCTTCTGTGTGTGCTCTGATCAGATGCACCCCTCTTCCCTGAGCTGTAGCTTCAGTGCTGTCTTCTGTAGTGCATTCTTCTGGGAGGTGAGGTGTCCACTTAGTTGGGATTGGGGCCACCCCCAGACTTCTCTATTGGTTCCATGCTTCATGCTGGTATATTGCATTTATGTCTTGGCACACCAGGTTGAAGTCTGATCCCTCTTTCCCTCTCCTGTGGAGATATAAACAATACTCTCCCCTTGGGTGGGTTAGTGCCCTGTTCTCCCACTACCCATGGTTTTTTTTTTGGCTTTCTTTTCCCTTCCTTTGTAGTTGGCTGCCATACGTATCCTTGGATTGGGTCTGACCCCTGCCATAGTACTTTGACCTAACCCCCGAAATGTATGCTCTTGAAATTTGTTCCTTCCTTTCTTTGGTTATGTTTTCCAGTGGTCTGTCGATTCTGTTAATTCTTTCAAAGAACAAACTTTCATCTGCATTAATTAATTTTTCCACAGTTTTCTTGTTTTTCCTCTCATGAATATCAGCCCTGATTTTTATTATTTCTTTCCCTCTGCTATTAGTAGGACTGTCCTGTTGACTCTGCTCTAGTTGATGTGTCCATGAATTGCTATCAAACTTCCTCCGATAAATGCCTTTCCTGTGTCCCAAAGGTTTAGTTCATGGTGTTCTCATTCTCATTGGTTTCTAGAAGCTTCCTAATTTCATCTCTGCTCTGGGCCAGTACCCATTCCTTTTGTAATAGAGAGTTATTGATTTTCCAATTGTTTGCCCTTGTCGTCTTAATTGTTGACTTTTGTTGACTTTCAGTTTTATGGCATAGTGGGTGTAGAGAAAAGTCTGTACAATCTCTATGTACTTGAATTTACCCAGATTCAACTTGTGTCCCAGCATGGTGTCATCCTTCAGTATGTGCCATCTGGGTTTGAAAATAATGTGATTTTTTTTTTTTTTTTTTGCATTTGGCTGAAGAGCTCTAAAAATATGTATCAGGTCAAATAGCTAATAATAATGTATAGATCTGTAGCCTCCTGGTTAAGCTTCTTTCCCTATTATCTTTCTCAGAGAGGTGTGTATTAAAGTCACCTATTATAATTGTTGCACCTGTAATTTCTTTTTTCATCTTTTGGAGTGTTTGATGAATTTCGTGGTCTCACATTGGGTGTGTATATATGTATTAGGCTCACTGGTTCTTGGTCTACTATTCCCTTGAGCGTTATGTAATGCCCCTCCTTATCTCTTGTTATGGTTTTCACCTTGACATCAATTTTGTCTCAGATTAGGATTGCAATTCCTGCTTTTTTTGAATTGCCATTTGTTTGGTATATTTTTCTCCACCCTATGATTTTCAGCCTATTTTTGTCTATAATCTTGACATGTGTCTCCTGGAGGCAGCAGAATGACGGGCTGTGTTTTCTAAGCCAGTCTGCAAGCCTCTGCCTTTTAATGCCTGAGTTCAGTCCATTGATATTCAGGTTATTACATTCATCTGTAGACTCTGTGATGTCATCTTGTACCTTTCGTGTTGAGTGTTTTCCTACCTCCCTTTATTATCAGTGTGTTGTGCATGCATGCACACATGTGTGTGTGTGTTTCATTTTTCACTTCTTTCCACCCTTAAACCAATGTTATCTTAGGGGCTGTTTTCTCTTTGTTGCCCTCTGGGTGGGGTTGCTCTATGTGGCGGTCTCTTATTTATGCTTGGTGAATGCTGTTCTTCTGCCCATACTGGGTCAGCAAGGCTGGATTTCTTCTAACGTATTCTTTGAGTTTTTTGCTTGTCTGGAAGACTCTTACTTCTCCATCTATCTTGATAAATAATTTGGCTGGTTAGAGTATTCTTGGGTCTGTATTATTTTCCTTCAATGTTTGGAATATGTAACTCCACTCCCTCTTCTCCATAGTGTCTGCTGACAAAACTGAGCATATTCTTATTTGGGTACTTTTATAGGTTACTGCTTGTTTTTCCCTAGCTGCTCTCATGATCTTCTCCTTTTTCTCAACGTTGGACAGTTTAATTATTATATGTCTTGGTGACTTCTTCTTGGGATTCATTCTAGCTGGTGTTCTTTTCGCCTCCTGAATGGTTGTCTGGTTTTCAGTCATTAATCTGGGGAAGTTTTCCTATAAAAATTCCCTTACTATTTTTGCCATTGACTTCTTCATTGTGTCTTGTAATCCAATTATTCTAATGCTGTTCCTATACATAGCATCACATATGGATCTCGGGTTTTGTTCTGCATCTCTGATTATCTTATTTGATTGCCTTTCCCATTTGTTGAAGTCTGCCTGGTTATCCTCTAGGTCACTGGAGTGGTTTTGTCTCCTCAAGTCTTTTGGGTATTGGATTTTGTTATCTCTTCCCTTAGATCTTGTATTTCTCTTTGGTGCATTCCCTTTATCTCCTCTATCATTTCATCCTTTATCTGTATTGTTTCCCTCATATCCTGTCTGACTCCAAGCAGAATTCTGAAGATTTCTTTCTGTGGCAAATCAGTATCTGCTTCCTCTATGCATGTCATTGGGTTCAGAACTTCTTCTGACAGTGCCTTTTGTTTCTCCTGTTTTTTTCATTGAGGTTGTTGGGGCTGGTTGCTGTTTGAATGGTGTTGTTTTAGAGGACCCTGGTGCCATTCTCCAGAGAGTCGTAGAGCACTGGCCTCTTTATCTGGGAGACTCATAAGAATGCTTCTTTGAACTGCCTGCAGCTAATTGCACTGTGGAGTTGGGCTACTGCATTATCTTCCTGTGGTTTGACTCTTTTCCTAGTCAACCAGTATTCTGTTATTTGGAGTGCAAGTCAGATGATTGTCTGATGGGACGCTTGTTGGGTGGTTGTTGACCTGTAAGGATGGCGCTGCACTGGATGATCTCATAAGAAGCCATGGTGGTATGGCCCACGGTGGCTTGGAGCACCTCAAAGGGCATTTGGAGGTGCCTGTTGCAACTGCAGGGGCCTCGGAGGGCAGAATGGAGTGCCCATTTTGGTGTAGAACACTGAAGATAATGGGTGGAATTGTGCTAATCAGCTAGATTGCCACGTATGTTGGGAAGAGGTTCCCGCAGCAGCATGGATCTCTGGAGAGTGTTCACAGAGCTGCCTTAGGCCATGTGAGGCACTACCACAGGCAGGAGGAAGTTCCTTCACCCACGTGGGACCATGGATGATTGTCAGGGGCTCCGCCAGCTATGTAGGGTGCCATGCAAGGTGGGTAGAGGTTCCCCCAGACAAATGGAGCACCCCAAAGGGTGGGTGTGATGTCCCTCAGCTGCTTAAGGTACATTGGAGGGTAAGCATGAGTTCCCCTGCAGTGGAAGGTGGACGGGATTTACTCAGCTGCATGTTACTCCACAGAGGGCAGAGCTCCCCAAGATGGGCAAGGGGCAGGTGTAATTGTCCTAGGTGAAGGGGAGTGGCCTGGAGGCCAGCAGTGGTGTGCGAGATGAAAGAGGAGGGAAATAAAAGAAAGAAAAAACTGACCCCACTGAGACTGTGGGGGGAAAGAGAGAAGAGAGAGAAACAAATGTGAAGATATACCTGAGCCCTGATTGCCTGACCATGTGGATGGAGGGGTTTAAACCCTGCCCAGAGGCAGAATCAAGCTGTGGCTCTGTTGAGACAAAGCCCTTGGGCTGGCCAAAGGAACCTGGCTCTGGCCGAGACTGTGGCAGTGCTAAGGTTAAGCCTTTGCTGACCTCTATACAGTCGTAAGCCAAAAGCCCTCAGCTCCTCAAAACCTAATGGATCTGTGCCTACTTATCTTTATGATGCTCTTCCTGTGACCCAGCAGTGTGGAATTTCCCTCTCAGTGACTCTCTTGCCCTGATTTCTGCAGAGTTCCTCTGGTATGTGTTACTTGGTTGCTATCTTGCTGGAAGTCCATAATTTGTTTTTATTGTTTCTGTTATGTTTCCAAGTTTATGAAGCACAGAAGGAGCAGAAGGAACAATAACTAATGTAACAGCTTATCAGGGTTTGGAGGTGGGGGGTAGCTGAGAGGAATTAGGGAGCAAGTAATGGGTATTGGCAGGGTGCATTAGAACTGATTGTAATGATGTATACACAACTCTTTTTTAAAAAGAACTTAACTATGGAAACATATGATATTTGAATTTTATATCAATAAAACTATTGGGAAAAAATAAAATAAATACTATTACCCAAAAGAAATGAAATTGATAATGTCACAACAGAATCAAGTGAAATAAAAAGCCACATAATATTGTGAAGAACTATATTACAAAAATTTGAAAATCTATATGAAGTGGACAGATTTCTAGAAGCACACTACATAGGCATAGCTAAATTGACCCAAAATGAGGTAAATAGTTTGAACAGACACTTCACAAAAGGAGAAACTGAACAGGTTAAAATAAATTACCAACCACAACAAACAGTCCTGACCCAGAAAGTAATATGGCACTATCTAAGACAACTAGGAATTAAAAATGCTCTTGCTGAGCATATACTCCAAAGAAATAAGACACAGAACACAAAGAAAAGAACTGATTCCAACTCTACTCAAACAATTCTGGTATATACAACAAATAATGTAGACATGTAAAAGGGGAACTACAGAATATTACTTCAAGAAAGCAAGAGTCCTATACAAGTGGAAGAATATCCTGTGTTTGTGGACAGGAGGATTTAATAATGTGAAAATGTCAATATTATCTAAAGCAATCTACAAACAGCACAATTTTAATCCAAATCCCAACTTAATTCTATAAAGAAATGGAAAAACCAATTACTAACTTCATATGGAGAAGGAAGAGGTATGGGATAAGCAAAGAACTTCTCAAAAAGAACAAAGTAGGAGGCTTTTTAATACCCAACTTCAAAGCCTGCTTCACAGACACAGTGTTCAAAATAGCCTGGTACTGAGCCAATGACAATTACATAGGCCAATGGAATAGGATAGAAAACCCAGAAATACAAGCATCCACATACAGCCAACTGATTTTTGAACAAAGGACAAAAAACATCTTTAAATGAGAAAAGGACAGCGTCTTGAACAAATGGTGCTGTAAAAATTGGATCTCCATCTACAAAAGAATGAAATAGGTCCCATATCTCACCCCATGCACAAAACAAAACTCAAGATAGATTAGAGACGTAAATGTAAATCCTAGAGTTCTAAGAACCATCAATGAGAAAATTGGGACAAATTTTAAGGGCCCTATTGCAGAGTATACACAGACTACCAAATATAATAAAGAAGTACACACAATGGAAGACAAAATAGATTAACTAGGACCTATCTTAAAAGACCTCTCAGAAAAGTAAAACAAGATCCCACAGATTGGGGAAAAAATCTTTAGCAATGACACAACAGTCAAGGTATTAATTATTAAAATATAGAGAACTCTGCAACATCTCAATAAGGGAAAGGCAAATAATCCAAGTAAGATGGGCCAAAAAAACATAAATAGACAACAATTCACAAAGGAATACACTGAAATGTATAACAAACACATGAGGAAATGCTATTAATCACTTGCTATCTGGGAGATGAAAATTAAAACATTTAGATATCACTTTGCACTCAAAATGATACCTGATTTTTTTTTTTTTAATGCTGGAGAGGGTGCAGAGAGATTGGAACTCTTACACTCTGCTGGTAAGTTTGTAAATATGAATTTAAGGGAATGTCTATTGATTTGGGGTGGCCTCATCACAATGTTATATGGCAGTAATGGAGTGTTCTCCCTCTCCCCTCATCTTGAGAAACTGACCTCAGCTGAGGTGAGGTCTCCCTAGTCGAGGTGCTTTTTAAGCTGTACATATTAAAGGGGTGATACATGGCTCATGGTCACTAGGCAGGCTCTCTATTGAGTTGATTCTAATGCAGAGTGACTTATAGAACAGAGCAGAACTACCCCGTAGAATTTCCAAGGCTATAAATCTTTACAGAAGCAGATTGCCTTATCTTTCTCCCTTGAAGTAGCTGTGTTAGTCTGGGTAGACTAGAGAAACAAATCCATGGACACACATATGTGTATAAAGGAGATGTTTATATACAAGAGCAATTGAACATGGAGAAAACATCCCAGTCCAGTCCAGATCAAGTCCCTAAGTCCGATATAAGCCCATATGTCCAATATAAATCTATAAAGTCCTCTTCAGACTCATGAAACACATGCAGTGAAGCCAAATGCAGGACCATCACAAGCCAGTGGGTAGAAAGTCTTTGGGTCCAGTGGCGTTGTAAGCATCTCAGCGCTGGCAGGGGTCTCTGTGGCTTCTCCGGCTTCAGAGGTCTGGTTGCTTCCATGTGACTTGTCTTCTGCAATGTCTCCCAGGAAGTAGCAGAGAGAAAGAACTGTCTTCTGCCTCCAAGAAGGAAGCACCAGATTTCCCAGAATTCTCAGGAGAAGGCCATGCCCACAGAAGTCTCATTGGCTATCTCCAGATTGACTCCACCCTAGACCCCAGCCTAGACTCAACCCCTACACTCTTAATCCTTAAATTAACATCAGATTAGGTGACTACCACAATAGTTTATTGAATTTTCTGTTAGCATCCCAACGCTTGAACCATTTCTAAATGGCTAAAGCCATTTTGAAACTCCAAAACTGAAATGAACCTCACTGCCATTAAGTAGATGCCAACTCAGAGATCCTATTTGGATACATTAGAACTGCCCCTGTGGGTTTCTGAAACTGTAACTCTTAACAGACTAGAAAGCCCCATGATCCCTTGTTAACCATGTTATTGTTGTTGTTGTTAGGTGTGCTCAAGTTAGTTCTGACCTATAATGACCCTGTGTACACAGAATGAAAAGCCACCTGGCCTTTTGCCATTGTTCTTACGCTTGCAGCCACTGTACCAATCCACTTTGTTGAGCACCTTCCTCTTTTTCCTTCCCCTCTACTTTACCAAGCATAATGTCCTTCTCCACGGACTGCTCTCTCCTAATAACATGTCCAAAGTACAAGAAATAAAGTCTCACCGACCTTGCCTCTAAGGAACATTCTGGCTGTACTTGCTCTAAGACAGATTTATTTGTTTCTTTGGCAGTCCACAGTACTTTCAATATTCATTGCCATTTACCCGAAGAGATGCAAATCTAAACCATGAGAAATCATCTCACCCCAGCAATGACAGCAAAGTTTTTTAAAAAAAAAACAACAGATGCAGGAGAAGTTGTGGGAAGATTGGAATTCTATTACACTGCTAGTGAAAATAGATTGACATTTCACTAAAAGTTGAAAATAGAAATATCATATGAGTCAGCAATTGCACCACTAAGTAGAGAAGTAGGAGTCATGCACACCCATGATCATCACAGCATAATTCACAATAGCAAAAAGATGGAGGTAATCCAAATGCCGATCAACAGACAAATACAAAGAAACTATGGTACATACACACAATGTACTACTATGCTACATTAAATACTATGTTCTATAACACCTTATAACATGGATGAACTGAAGCATATTATGCTGAGTAAAATAAGTCAACCACAAAGAACAAATGTTTTTGAGACCATAATTATAAAAAGTCAATCAAAGGTTTACACATAGAAAGAAATGTTGTTTGACAGTTACCAGGGACTGGAGTGGGAAGGAGGGAAACTAATGATAGAGTTGACATGTATTAACTTGAGTTAAGGGAAAACATTTAACAATGAAAAGGTCACACAACATGACCAAAGAAAAGGAATACGCTGAGAGGCACACACAAGAGAAAAAGGCCAACAACGGTAAATAAATGCACAACGCTGCAGAAAGAGTAATAAATAATAATTTACAAATGAATATACAAGGAACTATGAAAGGTGAACAGGTATAGAACAGTGTGCCCAAGAATACTGCTAGAGGATTATTTCTACAGATGTGTTTATATGTGCTGCAAATAGATTCAGGTAGATAGAGAAGCATCCCATGAAGGACAGTTCTAAAAATCCCTTAGCTGTAACCCAAACCCCTGAAGGACAAGGCCTTGAGCTTGGAACTACAGTCTTGGGGGCGTCTAGGTCAATGGGATGAGAGTTCACCGAAGAAAATATTTGAAATTCGAACTTGGGGAGTAGTGACTGGACAGATTGGGAGAAAGT
>NW_022103906.1:33449362-33451014 GCF_000313985.2 Echinops telfairi
AGGGCCAAGGCAGAAGGAGGAACGGCAACAGAAGACGTCATGAGGAAGTGGGGGGAACGCTGTTACGCTGAGGCGCTTAGTGTCATGAGACGAAATATTAATAAATTGCTCATGGAAATTAATTTGCTCTGCAAAATTTCATCCAAACTACAATAAGAAGTGCACGCTTTGGCAGGACATATATTAAAACTGGAACAATACAGAGGAGACTAGCAGGGCCCCTGCACAATGGTGACATGCAAATTTGTGAAGCATTCCAGATTTTTAAAAAAAATTAAGAAAAGCTACAAAAAGAAAAGAGAAATATCAATTTTTTTAAAAAACCAACAAATTGCAAGGAACTAATTCAATGACAGATAAAAATAATTACTGAAAGAAAAATTTAAATTATCAATACAAACATGAAAAAATACTCCAATTGACTGGTAGTCAGAAACATACCAATTAATAACCATTATTTTGGCAAAAAATAAAAAGGTAGTAATACTTATTGCTAGAATTGATGTAGAAAAGATGTGTATAAAGAAATACTAATATATACATATAACTTAAAAGCATATACATTGACTTATTGAAAAACATTCTGATGTTTATTACCTACAAATTCAATCTGAGTAAAATAATTAACTATGATTATAGTCGATCAGTAGAAATCTAACATTTAAAAATAATGTAGAAAACTCATTAGCTAGTAACAAAACTCTACACTTCACAAAACAAATTCTTCTTTGCCTAGAAGTTGACAATATGTATTCTGAATTTACAAGCAGTGGTTTCAAACTCTAGATCCACAACTAGAGTCAAAAATCATGAAATGGCTTAACCTCCTGAATATTTGATTTTCTGTTTGGTCAAAGGATAAGAACAAAGATTAATAATCTGTTCCTATTGCCTGACAAGAATAAAAGCACAAGACCTAAATAAAGCACATAATGAATAATCAAAATTTAAAACATAAGAAGTAAATAACAATTCCCTATGTTAAGCTACATAGTTATCATAGACCTTTATTTTCTTTCTAGGAATACTGAAACATTATTCTTACATGAATAGGTATGCAACATCATGGGGCCTTAGGGTAAGATAGAATTTTTTCCATTCCAAAAATCTATGCAATATTTCATCTGCCTCACCATCTGTAGAAATCTTATTTTTATCTGACCACAACTCCAATGATGACAGTACAGTAGTGACTTTAATTTGTGCAAAGATCTAAAAACAGAAGAGATACATACATGCAAAATTAATCTTTATGTCATCTCATATTGCCCTAGAAATTAACTCAATGTTTTAATAAATCTATACTTAGTATTTTGGATAACTTCATTATTTTTTATATTCCTGATCAAATTAATCTAAATTATTATTACAAAATATTTTTCTAACTAGTATGAGGAGGAAAATACTTACCAAATTTACAAGGCCAATAATTTCGAAGATTCTATTTGTTACTATCACATCATCAGAGCCCAAATAATCATACTGAAAAACAGAATATAAAATTTAAATACAATTTGCTACGTAATGCTTTTTATATTTACTCTCTATCTACACCCATTATCTATTTAAGGCTGCTATGGGATTATAGCAGCTCAAATTAAGACACCAACAAATAAAAATTAAATATAAATTTACTATACATTAATGAAAAA
>NW_022103906.1:33451883-33453308 GCF_000313985.2 Echinops telfairi
GATTGATTAACCTATAGCGACAAGTGGAATAAGGGGTCCTGGGCAGTACAGCAGGGGGATGGGGGCAAAGGGGAGCTGATATCAAGGAACTCAAGAAGAAAGAGAATATTTTTAAACTGACTGTGGTAGCAATTGTACCATACTGCTTGATGTGATTGAACTATGGAATAATATGAAATCTGTTTTAGCTTCCAATAAAATGGTGGGGGAAAGAACTGAGGAAGCGAGGATATAAGATATGAAAATAATAATCTATAACTTATCAAGGGTTCATGAGGGAGGGCTGGCAGGGGAAGGGAGGGAAAATAAATGGGGAGCTGGTATCAGGGGCCCAAGTGGGAAGAGAATGCTTTGAAAATGATGATGGCAGCATACGTGCAAAGGTGCTTGACACACTGGATGAATGCATGGATTGTGATAAGAGATGTAAGAGCCCCCAGTAAAAGTATTTAATTAAAAAAAGAAAGAAATGACTTCACATAACTCTCAGTTGTCTGAGTGCTTAAAAAAAAGAACTGAGGAAGACAGCACGATATGGCTATAAAAGAATAATAATGATGAGAATGCAGTTAGTTTTGTATTTCAATTGTGGTGGTGATTATACAAGACTATATCTGTGATACAACTGCTTGAAGTTACGTAAACACAAATAAGAACATATCTAACTGGTGACATTGGAATAAACTATACATTTTGTTTTTGATATTACAATACAAGGAAACTTCAGAAAGTTCCCAGAGAAATAGAATTAAAAAGATAAGAAATGCATAAACTTTACTTCTAAACATAAGCTCTATCAAGATGAAGATAGTTGTACAAGTGATGATGCCACTGATTTAGTCCATACCTACAGAACGGAGGGTGCCCTGGGAATTTAGCCATGTCAATGCAGTTGTTTTGCTTTTTTTTTTACATTATGAACTGAAGAAAATTAGGTGCCCTTTGAAGATTTTTTTAAGATCAGGAAACAAAAAGAAGTCAGAAGGAGCCAAATCAGGATTAGAGAGGATGCATAATGATTTCACATAAAAAGTCTTACAAAATCCTATGGCCTGGCTTGAGAGCAGCAATTTAGGTCTTCATAAGAGTGCATGATGTGGTAAAAATTTATCTCACTTTTAATGACACCTAGAGAGCAAATAATAAATAATGGAATTGAAGAGTGAAATAGTTGAATTTTTAAATACACAAAAAGAGATCCCAAATCAATGACAAGGAATGCGTAGAATGCCTGGTGGGGTTAGACCAAGGACAATACAGCCAAGAGTAAGTACAGAGAGCAGAATGAAGGTCAAACATGATAGTGGGACAGGAGGGAAGTAAAATAAAATAGAGGAAAGAATTGGGAGGCAAAAGACATTTAAAGAGGTATAAATATAGGCATGTACATATGTAAATACATTAATATATAATGATAGGGATATA
>NW_022103906.1:33458033-33473495 GCF_000313985.2 Echinops telfairi
TTTGTTTTTTGCTTTGGATTTTTGTTATTGTTGTTGGTTTGGGTTTTTGTCATAATATGTTGTCAAAGTAAACCACAGTCATTCATATCCCATGGATTTTGGGCTCCCTCTTTAATCCTACCCCCAATCCAAGAACTGTTAGTGCTTTTAGCATGGTATTGCTTGTACTCACCTTCATGAACAGATCACTGAAGATAAAGGGGCTACAGCAAACTGTGGTGAAGAAAGCAGATGGGGCCTGGCTATCAATTGGAATAGTGTCTGAGGTCTTAAAGGCTTGTATACAAACAAGCAGACATGTAAGTGAGGCATCAACTAATTTCACATGGAAGAAGCACACAGGTCTGGGTGATCCAAAGATGATGAATAACAAATTCAAATATAATGATGGGAAAAGTATCAGAGCTTAAATTGTGAACACCCAATTGGTAGAAGGCTATGGGAACAGTGGGACCCCAAAATCCACCTGCAGGGCATCTCATCAGAGTAAGCCTCTGGCACATCACCTCTAGCCACCTGCAAGGGACTGGAACAGCTTTACTGTCAGACCGAGATCACTGTACATTTGATTACGGTGGAATGAACCACGGTATAATACGATACTTGGTCAGTTGACCTCCTTCCTTCTTGGCCCAACTTAAATTTGCTCTAGGCTCAAATCTTTCTCACTTGTTCCACAACAGAAATTTCTTCTCTGGTTTTTTAAATGTTGTTGGTAGTCTTTTCTTTCTTACTCTTTATTTTTATCTTTATATTATTATTTCTTCTTTCTGTTTCATCTTGTTTTTGTTTTTTAGTGTTTCTGTTAGATTTCTCGGTTTATGAAGCACAGGAGTAGATACATAAAGACAAAAACTGATGGCAGTGGTTTATTGGGGACCTGAGTCGAAGATGAGGAGAGTGAGGGGAACTGGGGAGCAAATGAAGTCAATGCAGGAGTGGGTAGGGAGAACTAGACTGATTGTAATGATGTATATACATCTCTTTATTTAAAGCGACTTAATTATGGTAGTGTCTGATGTGTGAATTTTATATCAAGGAAACTATTCTTAAAAAAATAAAGAAAGAAACCAAAGTTGACCAATACTTACCATGCGTGAAGGAGGAAGAGTTTTTTCTTAGGGGACATTGAGTGTGTTAACGGTGATGAGACAATTTGGAAAATGGTATCAATAATTGTTGCCCAACAAGAAGAGTATAATTAATGGCACTGAATTATACACGTAGATGTTGTTGAATTGGAGAGTGTTTTGGTGTATATATATTTTTGCTACAATTTTTTAAATGTATACTAATAAGAATGAGTACAAGGAAGAAGAAAATGTTCTAAAATTGAGTGTGGTGAATGACTGTACAGCTCTTCTTGATATAATTGAAACATTGAATTGTGATATGTGGATGAAGTGTCAATAAATGTATTTAATAGAAGCAAGATGGATTCTGAAAAATATGTAGGATTAGCTCTTTTTAATCAATCCTCAACAATAGGAACATTTCCTTATACAGCAGAGAAATTGGTGGCTTCTGAAAAGTTGCTAACATCCCTGGTGTTAGTCCTATTGGCTGCCATTGAAGCAGAAGAGGACACCAGGCTTTGGGCCTCCAAGTCACTGCTCCACAAGTATGCTGTGGAGAGGTAAGATCTGACCTAATAATCCTACATCTATAATGTTGACTTCAAGTACTACATTGAATGTAGCATTATCTGACAATGTCTTCCCACCGGTGACTTTGACATTGTCTCTGAAATGTTCATTGTCAAATGGGACCAGATTACCCCTGCTAGCAGTGTCTCCCACACAGTGATCCTGTCCCCTATCAATGCTGACTACTTCAACTTCACCCCAGCAATTATTATATACCTGGTCCAAGAGCATGGACCTAATGTGATTTGCTTTACCCATGCACCCAGAGCAGGAGGAATACTGTTTCAGCAGGAGTTTAGTTGGAGATTCTCACCCAACTTTCTAAACTGTGAAACCTTTGGAATCATGTCCCTTCCCTCTATCATCACCCCACTGCTGTGATACTTCAAAAAGAGGAAATATGACACTCCTAAGGCCAAGAATGGAAGAGGGTTCCAATTCAAGTGCTTTCAAGACTTTAAAGAGTATCTCAAGTGCAGTCTCTTCTCCCGTAGCCCTTCACTCCTTCTCACGGAAACTGCTCTGCTCTCAACCAGAGTGAAGGAATGTGCCCAGAAGTCTGAGAGCCTCCACAGTTCCATCCTGAAGTCATACAAACAGGAATGTCTTTCTCAACAGCCTTGAGCCTAGAGAGCCCATTGGTGCCCAACTGAGGGTATACTGCTGACGATGTGAACTCAGAGAATCCAGGAGGGAGCACTTCAGAGACGGCTGACACCACCGCAACCCCTACTCAGAGGATCAAAGGCATAAATCTGACTTGAACAGTTAAAACTTTGTCAATTGATGCATGCTGGACCTGATCTGGTTTTCAACATTTTCTGCATTCTGTTTTGCCTGCATTTTTTTTTAAAAATATAAAACAAGGCTATAGTGTTGCCTTATGTCAGGTTAAAATTAAAAAGGCTAGAACAGGTGCACCATCAATAACGACTAAAAATTTCTAGCACATTATTATAAACAGTGCTCATATACGGTCTGCTATATTTTTGTCACCAACATGTTTTCTAGACTAGGGCTGCTTTCTTGGCAACACACCCCTAGAATACATACTGCTTTTGCATACTATCCTTAAGCAAAATTTAAAAGCTTAAAGGATTTCACCTCAATATCACCATTAAAAAGTGTCATGTGAAGGGTACCCTAAAGATATAAAGTTCCAACAGACTAATCAATTTGTCCTTCAGGATTTTTCTGTAAATTTCAAATAAAACATTTCTGATAAAACTAGCGTGGTTTTTACTACATAGTTTTCAGTTTGAAATACTTTCTACAGTTTTCTCTATGGAACAGGAACAAAAATATCGTAAATAATATATATTCATGTTTAAGTTACTCTTAAGCTAAAGGTAAGTATGCATTGCCACCAGATATTGAAAAGAAAAACAAAACACATACCAGAGTTTTGTCCACAACAATGTGCATTTCTAGATAAAGAGGATATGTGTTTGGAGCAGTTGAATCTGTCTAGGAAAAAAGAAAATTAATTTAAAGTCTTGAAATTTTTTATAATGTTTCATTCTGAACTCTTGATTAAAGCTGTAACCATGAAATGTACAAAATGTTACACTTTTGTGTTTGAAAATCAGTAATACCAATGTATTTTTGGTATGACTTAATTGAGAAGGTGCACTCCACCCATATCTTTCTACAGATGCAGCCAAGTTGACACAAAACCTAACTCTCACAAATCCCACATGGCACACAGAACTTCTCCCTTAGACTTTTCTAGGCTGTAGTCTTTACAAGAGCATATCATCAGGTTTTTCTTTCACAGACGTATGAGTAAGTTCAAAATGACAACCTCAGCTAACATGCAAGCACTGAACTCTCATACCATGAAGAATCTTTTGGCTTAATAGTCACATGCAAACCATTTGCACCATCAACGCCCTATCTGCAACATAAAATATCAAAACCAAACTAGTTGCTCTTCAGTTGTTTCTGATATGATATCATGTATATCAGAGTACACTGTAGTTCATAGGGTTTTCAATAGCTGGGTTTTTTTTTGCAAGTAGGCTTCCAATACAGTTCAATAGAAGCATGAATAGTAGCATACTAACACTTCAAAAGAAGGACAGAGCATTTCATACTATTTTCTGTAAAATAGAGGGTTGGTGGAAATGAGGGAAGCCCTCAGTGAGATAGACTGACACAATAGCCACAACAATGGGCTCAAGTATGCTAGAAATCATGGATGTGGCACAGGACCAGGCAATATTTTGCTCTGTTACACATACAGATGCCATGAATTGGAGCTGAATTGACAACAACTAACAAAGCTACCACAATCAAAAGAGTGTTTTACTGGCTGAATAATAGACATATGGTCCAATTAAATAGAACTGAGAATCCAAAAATAATCTTATATATCTGTGACTAAATGATCCTCAACAAGGGTGTTAAGTCCTGTTGCCCACAACAATATGCATTTACACATAAAAAGAAACATACTTTCAGAGCACCTGAATCTGTCTAAAAAAAAGAATTTAAAGCCTTGAAATTTTTCATGTTTTATTTTGAACTCTTGATTATAGCTGTAACCACAGACTTTACATGATATGTTATTACATTTTGTGTTTGAAAATCAGATAATACCAATGTATTACAGAGGGAAAACTCACAGTGCTAGAATAATTAGACTTCATAGTACTGGTATAAGGGTGAAAGACTGAAAATGGACCCATACCTCATACCATCTACAAAAATTAACTGAAACAGACCAAAAGCCTAAATATGAGGAAGGTTCAAAAATACACGGGAAATTTTCATCATCTTTTAAATAACTCCACTTTTCCCACAAACATTTCGAGCCCCCCTTGTATGAGAACTAGAACCATAAAACTCCTAGAAGAAAACATAAGGATCAATCGTCACAGCCTTGGATTTGGAAATTGTGTCTTAGATATGGCACGTAGAGTTCGAGCAGGAAAAGAAAAAGACTAGATAAGTGGTACATCACCAAAGTGGTAAATGTTGTACACCAAAAGACATTTTCAAGTCAACCAAAGGACAACGCGAGAGAACATATTTGCAAATCATATCTGATAAGGGTTTGATATCCAGAATATATAAAGAACTCCTACAACATAACAAAAAGACAAATAATCCAATAAAAATAAAAAGATAAGCAACAGACTGGCATAGACTTTATTCAAAGATGATAGGCAACATTATTATTCATTATATAAATGCAAACCAAACCCACAATGAGACACCACATAGTAGGGTAATTATTAAAAAGCAAGTAAAGTAGCAAATGTTGGCAAAGACATAGGGAATTTGAACTCTGGTGCATTAGTGATAGGAACGCAAAATGGCATAGTCTCTGTGGGAAACAGTTTGGAAGTTCTACAAAAAGTTAAGCAAAGAAATATCATATGGTAATTCCACCACTCACTATATAGCCAAAAGAAATGAACACAGAGGCTCAAAGACATATGTGTGCACCAATGTTTATAGCAATATTATTCACAATAACCATTTTCCACAATAGTCAAAAGGTGAAAACTAAACTGTATTAGTCAACAAATAAATGAGCAAACAAATGTAAAATAGACAATAATTCAGTCATAAAAAAAGAATGGAGTTCTGATACATGAATTAAACTTTAAAGCATTATGCTCAGTGAAATAAGCCAGACAACCAAAGGACAAATGTTGTAGTGCTTCATTTATATCGGTAAATACATAGAAAGAAAAGTATATGAGAGGTTACCAGGGACCCAGAGAGGAGGAAATAGAGAGCTACTGCTTAATAAGTACAGAATTGGTTTGGGGTGTGGAAAGTTTTAAGAATAGATAGTGATGATGGTTGCACAAAATATTGAATGTAATTACCACTAAAGTGCACACTTAAAAATGGTTACACTGGCAAAAATAATATGTTGTGTATACCTTACCATAGTAAAATAAAAATTAAATACTAAAGGAGAGTAGATGATAGCTTGTTACAAGAAAAAAAGAAAATCGCTAGGTTAATAAATGGTGATGAAGGTCACAAGAAAAGAATATAATATTTGCTGATTAAGCTTATTTTCTTTTCTTGATTTATTGTGCTAAATATATAATAAAAATATGCCATCTCAATACTTTTTATATGTATAACTCAGTGACACTATATTTTTGATGTTGTGCAACTATTCTCACAATTCTTTTCTAAACAATTCCACCACCATTAATATAAACTTAATGTTTCTTTTTTTTTTTAATTATACTTTTTTTTAATCATTTTATTAGGGGCTCATACAGCTCTCATCACAATCCATACATACATCACTTGTGTAAAGCGCATTTGTACATTCATTGCCCTCATCATTCTCAAAACATTTCCTCTCCACCCAAGCCCCCGGCATTAGGTCCTCATTTTCCCCTCCCTCCCCGCTCCTCCCTCCCTCACAAGGCCTTGATAATTTATAAATTGTTATTTTGTCAAATCTTGCCCTGTCCGACATCTCCCTTCACCCATTTTTCGGTTGTCCGTTCCCCCAGGAGGAGGTCACGTCTAGTTACTTGTAATTGGTTCCCTCTTTCCAACCCACTCTCCCTCTACCCTCCCTGTATCGCCACTCACACCACTGGTCCTGAAGGGATCATCCGCCCTGGATTCCCTGGATTTCCAGTTCCTATCTGTATCAGTGTACATCCTCTGGTCTAGGCAGACTTGCAAGGTAGAATTTGTTTCATGATAGTGGGAGCGGGGAGGAAACATTTAGGAACTAGAGGAAAGTTGTATTTTTCATCGTTGCTACATCGCACGGTGACTGGCATTAGTAGGCCACTGGAGATCCCCTTGCAAACTTAATGTTTCTAAGAAAAACTTCCACTTCCCCTATCCCTATGACCCTTGGTAGCCACTAATAATCTTTGGTATATACAGTGAACCCTCGTTTATCGCGGTTAATCTGTTCTAGACCCTACCGTGATAAATGAAATTCCGCGAAGTAGGATTCCTTATTTGTAAATCAAATATTTTCGTAGTTAGAGCATAGAGGACATGAAAAAACACCCTTTAGTCACCATTACACTTGTATTACCCAATTTATTAAACGAAAAAGGGAAAATACAATAAAACATTTTGGACGTTACAATTATCATTTATTATTTATTATATTATTTATGGCATCAAGCGTGTACAGTATGAGCCAATCAGTGGCAGTAATGACAGAGCATGCGCTGTTACGCAAAAACCGCGATAGTGTAAAGCCGCGGAAGTCGAAGCGCGAAGTGGCGAGGGTTCACTGTATATATTTCATACGAATGACATCATACAATATTTGTTCTTTTCCAACTGAGCATTTTACTCAGCATAATTTCTCAAGGTCCATCCATGTAGTGGCATGCACCAGAACTTCAATTATCTCTATAGCTATTGTATGTGTATGTATCACATGCATACATACTTCACCACTTGATGAACATTCAGGTTGTTTCTGCATTGGCTCTTATGGAAAGTACTACAATAAACATTGGTGTACAGATTTCAGTCTGTGTCCCTGCCTTACTTCTTCCTGATATATATCCAGGATTGGGTTTGATGGGTCATATGCTAGCGCTATGTACAATCTCTTGAGGAACAATTAAGCTGTGTTCTTCATTTTACATCCTCACCAGCAATAGATGAGTTTCTTAGTTCATTTTAAAATTAAATTTAGTACAAGCAATAACTGCCTTGAAAATAGTAATAAAATATACATGACTCACTTTTTTGTTTAGAAAGTTATTCTGGTCCTTTGGTTGTGTTTCTAAGCTTCTGCTACTTTCAGTAAAAATTGGAAATTCATTTATTTCATTCTTATATTTATAAAGAAGATGCTGAAATTCAACTGCCAGTTCCAGAGGCTCAATTCCATAGGAAACATTTTCAAATTGCAATATTCCTCTGTAAGATTAAGCATAAAAATGTATGTGCTTTTAATCACATCTATAATATTAGGAAATTGACAGTATCTAATAGAGTAATAAAGATACAACCCCTTTTGAACTTGGTATCTTGATCCAAACTCTTTATATTTTGAGATGGTTTTGAAGAGACAAAAGCTCTTCAGATCCATAAAATCAAACATTTCGTTCTTTTCTACTTTAGTCATCAGAATCACCCACTCAATCACTAGGCATACTAGCAAAACAACCAACTCACTGCCATGGAGTCAAGTATGGCTTGTCAGCACTACAGGGATCAAGTAATTCTCCCGTTTTCAAAAATCAGTACTCAAACAACCAGAATGCCCATCTGTGGACGAATGGATAAATACACTCTGGTACATATATAGGAATACCATGCATCCCTAAAAAACAATGGTAAAACTGTCAAACAGCTCATAGCATGGACAAATTTGGAAAATATTTATGCTCAGTGAAGTTAGTCCATCCTATAAAGACAAATGCTGTCTGAGACCACTATTATAAAAGAAAAAAATGAAGATAAATTGTTTCAAACTAAATGAAACAGAGACTTTGATGGTTATAGGAAGGTTGGGGTGAGGTGGGTGTGTATAGGAAGGAATATGAATGGGGGAAGGGGGAGATAAGACACACATGGACACACAGAGATTTAAAAACAAAAAGAATGCCACGCATGCCAAATGGCCCCCTTCTGTGCAACTATGCTTAATAGGTAAACATTGGGAATGATCTAAAATCTCATTATGAATTTGTGTTCTGAGACGCTATTTTTCATTAAAAATTAAAAGGACAGCTTTTAATGGGTAAGGAGTGCTTTTAAAAAGTCAGCACTCGAGGAGTCTGGGAGAAGATGGTGCCCAAGTAAGCAGTCCATACTGCAAGCTCTGTGGTGAACCGTGAGCCAAGTAGCCAGGAGGATGAGTGGGGGGATTCTGATAAGTAAAAAGACTCCCAAGACAACCCAGAGTGCTTCCTATGTCCGGGAAATGACCCTCCCACACATCTGCCTTGCTCCAAAGTCCCAGAGAACTATGAGCTGATCCCTCGGATTTCCTGGTCCTGGTCAGCAGTGCTGCTTCTGCACACCATCATGGCCAGCACCCACTAAATGCTCGCTCACTCCTACTCTCCAGTTGGGTTACCATACCAGGAGCTGGGTGGCAACCCTGCTGAGACCCCCACATCTGCAGCTGGACCTCCACACAACAGCTCTCCACCTGTAGCACTTCGCTAGGGGACATATTCCTTTTTCCCACAATTCCCCCCTCCCACCACCCACAACAGTAACAGCCTGTCTCACACCTGCACATGGCAGCAAAAGTTGCCCTCACTGGTGCCTGGCATCTCCACCCTGTGAAGACTTTCCTCCAGCACCTGCACCAGCGAGGGTGGGGTTGTTCCCACCTTCACTCAGCACCCCCTACCATGATAGCAAGCACCCACACACACACATACTATTGTCTTTTATTAGATGCCTTTAAAAATATAATTAAAAAGACAGCAAATCGTGGTCTGAAAACCCAGAGCAACTTGGCTCAGGAGCATACATACAGTCACCAGTCTCAATTCAGTTGCTGAGGTCCCTCACGGCTGTTGGCCATTGAGTCACTGTGGAACACTGCCTACACAGCAGTCCAACCCACCACCATAGTAGGCCACAGACAGCCCTTGAAAACATCCTTACCAGCCACACAGAGAAAGATGTTAGGGCCCCTCGGTCTCCCAGAATCATGGCACCCACCTCTATGAAATTGTCACATAAACAGTACATAGCACAACACTCTCAACAAAAAACTAGAAAGACAAAACACAACAGCAGAACCAATGATGCTCATAGAAGAATTAGACATGGATCTGCAGAAGGCTGTTAGGAGTAATACAGAAGATGAGGGAAGCAACGCAGAATAAGGATGCAATTGGAGAGGAGATGAAGTCCACAATAGAGGGGACGAAGTCCAAGCACCAAAGGGAAATACAGGAGCTAATGGATGAAGTAACAGAGACTACACACAAGATCACAGATCTCATGAATAAACTAGAGGAGGCAGAGAACTGTACCAGTGATCTCGAAGACAATCAGGCAGCATTCAGCAAACAAAAACAGTCAAACAAAATAAAAGATAATAAAATAGGTGGGGGAAATGACAGATGCTATGAAAGAGGAACAACATTTGATAAATAAGTCTACTAGATCAAGACAAAACAAAGAAGTTGACAGCTAAATTATCAAGGGAATTTCTGTAAGCAGACTTTCACACCTTAATGAATGAGAATCAGACAGTCATACAGGAAGCAGAAAAGACACCAAATAGACTAAACCCCAGGAAGAACTCGTGAAGGCATATCATAGTTAAATTACCCAACTTCAAGGGGAAAAAAGAGAAAATCTTAAGAGCAGCAAGAGAAAGGAAGACAGTCACATACAGGGTGCTCAGGTAAGAATATGGTCACCTATCAGTAGAAACCATGAAGGGGGGAGAGAGTAGAATAACATCTTCCAAAAGCTGAAATAAGAAAAGACCTGCCCAAGAATCCTCTGTACTGCCACATTATCTATTAAGATAGTAGGAGAGATAAAGGTCTTCTAGGACAAGGAAAAAATTCTAAGAATGTGCCATAAGACACCCAACCCTGTGGAAGACCCTCGCCAACTCACTATGGTCAGAAGACCAACATCCACCAAGCACAAGCAGGAGACCACCATATAGCCCAACTCCACCCAGAAGCCAGCGTACCAATGACAATTACCAAAATAACATGGCCTCAGAGGAAAATGTAGGCAAGAATGAAGCCTCACACACAAACCCAGCACCCTGACATGAAGGGACATAGGAAAACACCCAAAGCAAAAGGCACAAGATGACACCAATGAATCTACACATAATGATAATAACTCGGAATGTCAACGGTCTCAATTCATACATTTTAAAAGAATAAGGCTAGCAGACTAGCTTAGAAAATATAACCCCTCAATCTGTTGCCTGCAAGAAACATATCTTAAGCTCACAGACAAAAATAGACTAAGAATAAAAGGCTGGTGGAAAGTATATCAGGCACATAGCAATTTTTAAAAAGCAGTGGTTGCAATCCTAATCTCTGACAATTGACGTCAAGGTTCAAACCATACAAAGAGACACGAAGGGGGACTTTCAGCAAGAAGGCGACTGAGTAACACATACAAGAGGGACTCCGGAGAAATCAGCACAGGAAAGTCACTGTGAGGGAAATTCTACACTGCCAAGTTGCAGGAGGAACATCATAAAAATAAGTAGGCACAGATCCACTAGGCTTTGAGCATTGGGGGCTTTTGGCTTTCCGCAGTGGAGGCCAGCAGGGGCTTAACCTTAGCCCTGCCACTGTCTGGGCCAGAGCCAGGAGCCTTTGCAGCCAGGCCCAAGGACTTTATCTCAACACAGCCACAGCTTGCCGCCCCTCCTGGGGTCAGGGTTTAACCTCCATCCTCACAGTCAGGCAATTGTGGATCATCTATATTCCTACCTTTGTTTCCGTCTCTACTCTCTTTCTCCCCACAGTCTCAGCAGGCTCAGGGTTTTTTTTCTTTTGTTTTATTTTTCTCTTCCATTTTCTCTTACACGCTACTGTTGACCTCCAGGCCACTCCCTTTAGCCTAGGGGAATTTACACCTGCCCTCCACCCAGCTGGGGGAGCTCCATGCTCTGCAGCAAAACCAGAGCCTGGAGAAAGCCCGCCCACCTTATTCTGGGGGAAATCCAAACCACCTTCCTCTAGGGGAAATCCCACCCACCCTCCAGGGGAAATCCGGTGGGGAAAATCCCAGCCACCTTCCTCTGAGGGAAATTCTGCCTATCTGCCCTCTGCAGCACTTAACATGTGCCTGGGAAAATCCTGCCCACCTTCTTCTGGGGGAAATTCTGCCTGTGTGGCTGGGGGAGCTGCTACCCATTAATTGTGGTCCCATGTGACTGAGGGAACCTCCTCCAACCTGCCATAGTGCCTCACACAGCCTGAGGTAGCTCCGCCAACACTCTCCAGAGCTCCATGCTGCTGTGGGAACCTCTGCCTCACATGCACAGTGCTCCAGCTGACTAGGACAATTCCACCCACTATTTGCAGTGCTCTACACCAAAGTGGGCAGGCCCACCTGTCTTATGTGGCACACCTTTGCAGCAGGCACCCCTACACACCCACTGCAGCATCCCAATCTGCCATGGTCCACATCATCACGGCTTCTTGTGAGATCACCCAGTGCATCACCAACCTCGTGGGTCCACAACCACTCAACCAGTGTACGCTGAGAGGACCATACAACTTGCCCTCCAAATAACAGAATACTGGTTGACTAGGGAAAGAGTAAATCCACAGGAGGATACAGCAGTAGGCCAATTCCACAGTGCAATTAGCTGCAGGCAGTTCAAAGAAGCATTCCTACAAGTCTCCCAGAGAAAGCCCAGTACTCTACAACTCTCAGAAAATGGCACCAGGCTCCTCTAAAACAATGCAACTCAAACAGCAAACAGTACCAAAGACCTCAATGGAGAGACAGGAGAAACAAAAGGCAATGTTAGAAGATGTTCTGAACCTATCAACGTGCATAGAAGAAATTTTCAGAATGATGCTTTGGGTCATACAGGATATGAGGGAAACAATACAGAAAAGGGATGAAATGATAGAGGAGATAAAGGGCACGCACCAAAGGGAAATACAAGAGCTTAGGGATGAGAGAACAAAAAGCAGTAGCACTTTATAAGTTTAATGCTATCCCGATTCAAATACCAACAACCTTCTTCAAAGAATTGGTAAAATGTCTTATGTAGAGGGAAGCCCATAATTAGCAGAAAACTCCTCAAGAAGAATGACAAAGTCAGAGGGCTTGCTTTTCACAACGTTAACACCTACTACACGGCCACAGTGGTCAAACAGTGTGGTACTGGCATAATGGGAGGTACTCAGACCAATGGAAAAGAACAGAAAACCCAGAAACAAAACTATCAGCATATAGACAGCTGATGTTTGACAAGGACCCCAAAAGCATCCAGTGGGAAGCAGATGTCCTCTTTAACAAGTGGTACTGGAAACAATGGATATCTACTTGTAGAGAAATGAAACAATATGCTTACCTTACCCCATGCACAAGAACAAACTCAAGGTGGATCACAGACCTAGAAGTAAAACCCAAACTATCAGGACTATCAACAAAGGAATCAGGACAAGCCTAAGAACCTTGGCCCAGGGAATACATAAGCTAACTTCAATAGGGAAGGGTAAACACACAGCTGAACCTAAAATCGACAAGTGAGATCTATTTAGGATAAAGCACCTGTGTCCATCGAAAGACTTCACCAAGAGGGTAACAAGGCAACCCACAGACTGGGAGAGGATTTTTAGCAATGACACAACAGACAAAGGGCTTATTACAAAAATCTACAATAGCCTCACGGCCTGCAAAAAGAGGAAAGCAATTAACCCCTTGAGAAAGTGAGCTAATGAACTGAAAAGAAGCTTCACTAGGGAGGAGACCCATATGGCCAATAAACATATGAGAAAATGCTTCCAATCATTAGCTATCAGAGAAATGAAAACTAAAACAACCATGAGATACCATCTAACACCCTTAAGATTAGCCCAAATCCGAAAATCAGAGAGCAATAAATGTTGTAGGGGATGAGGTGAGATAGGAACTCTCCTCTACTGCTGGTGGTTGTGTGGATATATACAGTCTCTGTGGAAAGTGATCTGGTGACATTTAAAGAAAATGGAAATTGATCTACCTTATGACCCAGCTATTCCTCTACTGGGCACATACCCAGAAGAGTGAAGAAATAAAACATGACAAGTCTCCTGTGCTCCAATGTTCATTGCGACGCAATTCAAAATTGCAGAGTTGGAAACAACCTAAATTCCCATCGATAGAAGAATGGATAAGTAAACTCTGGCACATACACACATTGGAATAGTATGCATCACTAAAAATTACTAGTGATCACGTGAAACACATAGTTTCATGGAAAGAGTTGGAGGAAATTATGCTAAGCAAAGTCAGCCAATCACAAAAGGCCAAGTCCACCATGAGTCCGCTGGGGTAAGTATAACCAGCACAGTAAATGTAGACGAAAAACAACTTATCTTACAATATGCGGATTGAGGCACAGGCAGTCGGGTGCAGGTCAGACCAAACCCAAGGATTTACATGTTAATCCAACACAAAGAAGAGGAAAGCAGGGGAGGGAGAGAAAGGAGGGGTGATGATGGCATGGGGGGAGCAGGGCACTAACCCACCCAGGGGGAGGGTATTGGTTATGTGTCCGCAGAATCAGGAGTGTGCAGACAGAGCCCAGCACAGCTCACCAAGCCATGAGGGCAACGTAACCACAATGAGGACTACATGAAAAGATTGGACTATAGGACTGGCCCCAAGCAGAGCCAAACTGACCCCCTTCCTAGAAGTACATGTGACAGAAAACATAAAGGTCAGCAGACAGACCTGAAATTATGCATGTTCTTTCTCTCTTTTTTCTCTTCCTTTTCTTTTTTTCACTCTTTTGCTTTCTATTTGGTCTATGCCATTGTTGGTATGCCTCCTTACATAAGACAGGCCTGGGAAGCAAGCTCGAGGAGAAAGCAATGGGACCAACAGTCCTGGAGGGAGTTATGGAGGGAAAGGGGCCTGGGAAGGGTGCAGTGAGCAAACAACACCGTATACAGGGGAACAATTAGGGAATTAAAATCAACAACAAGGAGAATATAGAGATCCTGGGGGTGTTGGAACAACAGCAATCTAGCTGAGATGAAGTGCTATGAGGCAGAAGTAGGGTAAGCATGATGGTGGGACAGAAGGAAGGTAGAAGGAAACAGGAATGATCTAGGAAGCAAAGCTATGGATAGAGGTATAAGCATAGGTGTGTCCATATGTAGTACATTAAGCCATAAAAATAGAGGTATCAGCCTATGTACATATATTTATATGGCAATACATTTAGGTAGTGGACAGACTTGAAGGCCCTTTTCATACACTCCCTTAATACAAGAACACGTTGTTCTAACAAGCGTCAATCTGTGATGCCCACCCTCCTGGCATAATTGCTGAAGAAAAAATGGGTGCATAAGCAAATGTGATGAAGAAGGCAGATCGTGCCCAGCTATTAAAAGATAAAGCATCTGGAGTCTTAAAGGCTTGAAGTGAAATAAGCAGCCATCCAGCAGAGAAACAACAGGCCCACATGGAAGAAGCACACCAGCCTGTATGATCATGAGGTGTCATCAGGACCAGGTAACAGTTATCAGAAGACCCTTAACAATCAAACAAACAAAACCATATGGTTGAGAACAAGGGTGGTCAGAGCAAAGACCCAAAGCCCATCTGTATACAATAGAACATCCTTCCACAGAACAGTCACAGAGAAGGGATGAATCAACCAGGGTAGATACAGTAAAGCACCGATGAAACACACAATATACCTCTGGTTCCTTGAGGCTTCCTCATCCACCACTATCATGACCCCAGTGCTGCTTCTCACTTCAGACTAGACCAGAGTATGTACACAGGTATAGATAAGAGATAAGAGCTCATGACACACAGTATCCAGGAGCAGGAATGGGAAAAGGGTATGGAGAAAGGGGGTGGGAGGAAGGGAGGAAGGAAGGGAGAACTGATGGCAATGATCGCACACAACCACACACACCCCTCCAGGGGGAAGAACAACAGAAAACATGGGGTAAGTGAGGCAGCGGTTGGTGTGAGATATGAAAATACCGGTAATAATAATTTATAATATATCAAGGGGTCATGGGTCGTGGATGGAGGGGTTAAAAGAGGAGCTGATAACAAGGCCTTGATAGAAAGTAATTGTCTATAAAAGAATGATGACAACATATGTACAAATATGCCTGATCTAATTGATGTATGGATTGTAAAAAGAGTTATAAGAGCA
>NW_022103906.1:33474990-33478394 GCF_000313985.2 Echinops telfairi
GAAACCCAGAACAAAAAAATCATATCATTGTGAATGAGGGAGATTGCAGAGTGGAGACCCAAAGCCAATCTGTAGACCATTAGACATCCCCTTATAGAAGGGTCACAAGGAAGAGATGAGCCAGTCAGGGTGCAGTATAGCACCAATGAAACATACAACTTTCCTCTAGTTTTTTAAAGCCTCCTCATCCCCACTATCATGACCCCAATTCTACCTTACAAATCTGGCTAGACCAGAGCATGTACAGGGGTACAGATAAGAGCTGTCTGACACACGAAACCCAGGACAGATAAACCCCCTCAGGACCAATGATGAGAGAGTAGGGGAAAGGTGGGGGGAGAAGAGGGAGAAAAGGGGAAACCACCCCCTCGAGGGGAACAAACAACAGAAACATGGGTGAAGGGAGACAGCAGAGGTGTGAAACATGAAAATTAAAATAATTTATAAATTATAAAGGGTTCATGAGGAAGGTAGGATGGGGGAAGGAGAGAGGGGAAAAAAAGAGGAGCAGATACCAAGGACTCAAGTAGAAAGAAAATGTTTGGAAATGATGATGATGCCATATGTATAAATGAGCTTAATACAATTGATGTATGGATTGTTATGAGAGCTGTGAGAGCACTCCCAGTAAAATGACTTATTAAAAATAAATAAAATTTAGCAGTAAGTATAAAATACATTACTTTTGTTCGTGCAAACAGTCTGAACAAAAATTATGGGTAAGATTTTTACATGTAAATATCTTGTATAGCTAGTCTTTCCTGAATAAAGAAAGCAGATGGTGCTATAATTCCTTGAAAACCAAACTCGGGGCCAAATTAAAGTGTTTCATGTAAAAAGCACTGAGGAGTATTTGTTTGTGAAGACAAATCATCCTTATAATTGAGGTGGAGAATTATCTGACAAAATGGAAAATTCTCTAAGCACTATAAAGAAGACCCAACAACTCATAGAACTTAGGAAGGGGGGTTGGAGGGAACACTATTGTAGTAATGATTTCTTACGTACACTTTGCCTCCTTACTCTGGATATGATTTCCTTAAGAAATACACGTTATATTTATCTTTATTTACTTCTTTATATCTTCAAACACTAGGATAATAACACACACACACACACACACACAAGCACATTGCTATCAAATCAATTCTGACTCATATTTGACCCTATATAGCAGTGGTTCTCAACCTGTGGGTCGCAACTCCTTTGGGGATTGAAAGACCCTATCACAGGGGTCGCCCAATTTATAACAATAGCAAAATAACAGTGATGAAGTAGCAACGAAAATAACTTCATGGTTGGAGGTCACCACAACATGAGGAACTGTATTAAAGGGTCACAACATGAGGAAGGTTGAGAACCACGGCTACACAGGGTTTCCAAGACTGCACATGAACAGACAACCTCATCTTTCCCACGTGGAACAGCTAGTGGTTTTGAACTTCTGGTTCTGTATTCAGCAGCCCCCAACATTTAATCCACAGGGCTATCAGGCCTGGAAACACTACCATAAAAGCTGGTATAAATTATAACCCTATTTGCTGAAAAATAAACTATCCTACACTTAGATCCTCCAACTTGCTGGTCAGGAACTTTCCGTAGTCATTGTTTTAGTTAAGAAAAACAAGGACATTAGGGAACCTAAACCTTCAAACAGTTTAAACAAATCACTGGTCAGTGAGGGAAGTGAGCAGAAAGAAAAGTCTTCCAAGCTTGATATTGAAAGATGCCAATGCTCATTTAGAAATTCTCCTCCAATTCTAATCTTAATGTAAACATCACAAATTCACTTTGACCAAATATTGTAACTATGATATTCTATAATCAGCCATAAGAAATAACCTCAGTCCAGAGCATGTGCTGAGTGTGACAAAAGAATTCGGATATCCTTCAATATATCCTTGGTAGTAGCAATGAGTCTAGGAGAGAAAAAGCAATAGGGTTACTTAACAATCAACCGAGCTTTCAAATCATTCCTTATTTATTTATTTATTTTCAATCCTCCCACTTAACTTTTTACAGGCTGCACAATTTATATTAGTGTATAGAAAGTGATATTTGGGGGAAAAGATGTCACCGTACTGTATACATGCCTCTCTCACTATATAAACTACCACATTTTTAGATTATCAGTTGGGATTATTATTTTACATTCTGATTCCAAAGAGTCATACCATATTACATGAATTAAAAGATGAAATTATTCTCCAGTGAAAAAAGTATTTTCCAGTATATCATTTAGGTCTTCAGTTTACAATATCCAGTTTGACCAACTTAAAATGTAGGGATGCTGGTCCAATATTCCTCTACCTACCCAACTCCCTAAAGTCATTAGTCTTCTTCTTGAAAGCAGATACCGTTTGACAGGTTTTCCAGTATGGCTTTCATTTATAAAGTAGAAAAATGATTACACGGCTAATACCCTGAGATAACATCTTACTATCCTAGGTCCCCACGCCAGAAGTATTTTAGATTCATAAATGTAGAGATCCATATCATGAAGTACATTTCTCTACTTCAGTTAAAATCTTCATTTACTCTTTCCAAATACATTGGTCTTGGGCAACTTCATGTTATTTGACTCTTCTCTCTCATTCCACTTCTCTCCTTGGTTACCTTGACCAAGATACTGATTAATAATTACCACAAATTTGTAACATCACTTGTCTGTCAGTTTGTCATACTGTGGTGGGTTGTCTGTTGCTATGATGCTGGAAGCTCTGGCACCAGTATTTCAAACATGAGCTGGGTCACCCAAAGTGAACATTTTTCAGCAGTGTTTCTAGACTACGAACAGACTATGAAGAAGGAATAGGCTATTCACTTATGAGGAATTAGCCAAATGAAACCTTATGGACAGAATCGGAAACATTGTCAGATACTGCAAACCACATGAATGAAGCACAACAGTGTCAGAGATCATGCCCGAAGATGAGCCCCTCATGTCCAAAGGCACTCAGAATATGACTGAGGAAGAGCTGCCCTCTCAAAAAGGAGTCAACCTGACTGATGCGGATGGAATAAGGCCTGTGGGAGGAAAGGCTCCGGGACCTTCATTTGCTGATGGGGCATGACCCAAATGAGAGGACCCAGTGGCAAACTTCAGTTAATAATGGGATTTGGGGAAGCACTAGTATGAATCTAGGAAAATTGAAAACTGTCAAAAAATGAAATGGAATGCATAAAGATCAATATCCTAGGAATTAGTGAGCTGAAAAGAACTGATATTAACCATTTAAAAATTTTAAAATCCTACAGTTTACTATTCTGGAAATGAAATAATCAAGAGGTGGTGCATTCATCATCAAAAAGAACATTTCAAGATCCATCTTGAAGTACAAGTTGTCTGTGATAGGATTATATCTATCCCCATCCAATCTAATCAATGCAACTATTATTAAAAT
>NW_022103906.1:33479205-33485732 GCF_000313985.2 Echinops telfairi
AGATCAAAGTGGATGTCAGAAGAGACTCTGCGACTTGCTCTTAGTTGAAGAGTAGCTAAGGCACATGGAAGAAATGAAGGCAAAGAGCTGAACAGAAATTTTCAAAGGGTAACTCAAGAAGACAACAATATCACATAGTATCATGAAGTGTGCAGAGACCTAGAAAACTGCAAAGGAAGAGCACACTCAGTATATCTTAAACTAAAACCAAAGTCAAGCTTCGAGTTGCACTATTGAAAGATTCTTTGAGCAATTGAAAGCATTAGCCAATAACAAGGTGCCAGGGTTGATGGAATACCCATTGAATGTTTCAACAAGCTAATGAAGGTAACTACTAGGTAACTGACTGGAAGAGATCCATATTTGTACCCATTCCAAAGAAAAATCACCCAACACAATCTCAAATTACAGAACAGTATCATTGTGTTGAAGATTATTCAACAACAGATGTAGCAGTATATTGACAGGGACCTCCCTGAGATTTGGTCTGGATTCAGAGTGGGACATGGGTCAAGGGATATCATTTCTGACTTCAGATAGATTTGGGCTGAAAACAGAGTATATCAGAACTATGTTTACTTATATTTTACTGACTATGCTAAGGAATTCAACTACAGTGATCATAACAAACTATGGATAATCTTGAGAAGAATGAGAATTCCAGAATGCTTCGTTGTGATCATTGCAAACTTACACATTAATCAAGAAGTAGTTGGGGGGATAAAACAGGTAATACTGTGTGGTTCAAAATCAGGAAAGGTGTGTCTGGCTTGCATTCTCTCATCATACGTATTCAATCTGTATGCTGAGAAAATAGAAAAGCTGCATTATATGAAGAAGAACATGGCATCACAATTGAAGGAAGGCTTATTAAAAACCTGCAATATGTTGATGACACAATTTTGCTTGCGGAAAATGAGGAGGACTTGAAGCACAAGCTGATGAAGATGGAGGCTTGCAGCCTTGGATTACAACTCAATGTAAAGCAAACAAAAATCCTCACAGCTGGACCAGTAGGAAACATCATGATAAATGGAGAAAAGATGGACATTATCAAGAATTTCATCCTGCTTGGATCCACAGTCAATGCTCATGGAAGCAGCAGTCAGGAGATCAAAAGACATATTGCATTGGCTAAATCTGCTGCACAAAACATCTTTAAAGTGTTGAAAAGCAATGAGGTTACTTTGAGGACTAAGGTGTGCCTGACCTAAGCCATGGTCTTTTCAATCACCTCATTCATATCCCTGTGAAGTTGGACATTGAATAAGAAAGACTGAAGAAGAATTGATGCATTTGAATTATGATTCTGGCAAAGAAAATTCAAAGTACCACGACTGCCAAAAGAACAAACAAAGCTATCTTGGAAGAAGTACAACCAGAATGCTCCTTAGACAAAGTGGCTATACTTTGTCTCATGTCCTTTACACATGTTGTCAAGAAAGACTGAGTAGAGCCATATCATAAGAACTAATTTTTCTTAGATTGGGACTAGAATTAAGTGCAAGCCCCAAATCCATTCATATATCTATGATTTAAATATGTCTCTGCTTCACTTTAGAGACATTATCATTTTAATAGAAAACATCCCCTTGGAACATAAAATAATTCTATTGATAGTGTCATTAATTTAGCCAATGCTATAGAATTTGAAACTTTCTTAGGAAAATGAAATTATACTAGTATAGACAGGCTACAAACTACATTGTATGAATTGAGGGCTTGTACAGATTAAATTTTTAAGGGACATGACACTATACAAACAATATGGTTTGCTGATAGGGCAAACATTTCAATAACATTGACAAAGACAAAAACATGCCTATCAGATTAATATATATTATAATAAAGCAAGTAGGCTACTAATATAGTAATATATGGTACTCCCAGATCTAAACCAAAGTCAACGGACTTCCAGTTCTACACCCTAAGGATAGCAGTCCTCTGCTTCTTCCCACACGAGGGAATTTCAACCTTAAGTCCAAGGACTGCAGGTGAGTTTAGGTGAAGCCCAGCTCACTTAATGGGGTTTCCACATTGAGTCTTACTGGGGTAGCCTGTGCAGAATACTGTGTACCTCAAAAGAAAGAGTCTAAAATCCCAGTGATCTATAGTACCCAACTGGGGTCACCAAGGGCTGGATAGCAATAGATCAAAAGCACTAAATTATGCATGTTGAAGTTGTTGAACTGGAGAATGTTTTCTTGTGTGTATTTTTACCACAATTATAAAAATGATGGCATGAATAACAGTGCGTACAAGGAAGAAGAGGTTCTAAAAATGATTGTAGTAAAGATTGTACAACTCTTCTTGATATGACTAAACTATTGAAATGCATGACATGTGTATGAAGTGCCAATATATTTGTTTGAAAAATGAAGCAGATCAGAAGTGTTCAATTGGAAACATACTAGGAGGCATATTCTCCCTTTGGGCTCCATATAGGTATTTTTTCCAGATGGGAATTTGCTCCTCCCAGTTGACTCACCAACAGAAGTGTAATTCTGTTCTCTCAGACATATTTGCCTCCTTCCCTACATCTTGATTGAATTTCCAGTAAGGTTTGCTTATCACTCTGGTACGGGGGTCTGCTGAGTTGGGATGACCTTAGCACGATGAGGGGAGGTCTCCTCTATGGAGTAGTTTTTAAGATCACATATAAACCCACTCACCAAACTCACTACCATCGGCTGGATTCTGACTCATAGTAGCCCTGCAGGACAGGGTAGGACTGTGAATATGGGAGGAGAATGTTCTTTTTCCCAGGAGCAGCTGGTAATCTTGCAGTTAGCAGCCCAACGTAGAACAGCTACACCACTGAGGGGGTTAATATATGTCAGGAACTTTTTTTTAAAGGCATATCAGGAACTTTTTAAAGCCACCTTATATATTGAAAAGGAGTGACAATTTGACTACTAACGTCAAGGACAGCAAGTCAATTCCACTAATGGACACTAGGGGGGGAAAAGATGAGGCTTTTGCTCCCATAAAGATTTACAGTGTCAGAAACCAAAGGGGCAGTTCTACCTGTTCTATAGGGTAGCACTATGTATCACCCACTTTTTGTTATTCATCCCCCTGGGGGGGGTCTAGATTGATCCTTGTGATCAATTCACCCTTTCTCCCCCCACCCTCCCCTGATGCACACTGCTACAGATAAGAGCCCGCAACACAGGGAATCCAGGATAGATAAACCCCTCAGGTCCAACAATGAGAGTAGAGATACCAGGAGGATAAGGTTGGTTTTTTTTTTAATTAAATACATGGCTTTGGGGGGAAAAATCCCGGTATTTTTGGAGGGGAAACCCCTTCGCAAGGGGTATGGAGTCCATGGCACATAGGAGCACATGATACCATGGTTAAACTCTCAATTGCCGACTGAAAGGTTTATGGTTCAAATACACCAGCCACTTCACGGGTAAAAATGAAGCAATCTCCTTCCATAAAGATGTCAGTCTTGGAAACCCTAAGGGACAGTCAGATCTACCCTGTCCAGTAGGATCATTATGTGTCATTACTGACTCCACATCAATGAGTTTGGTTTGGTTTGGGGTATTTCTAGGCATGGTGGAAACTGCTTAGTCAATCTATTTTGTCTTCAGTTTATCAGGACTTCAGGAGATCCTAATAATAGAGGGCATAAAAAATTAAGTAGCATGTTCTGTAACATATATGGTCACGGTGAGTGGGAATCAACTCAACAAGGTTGTTTTGTTTCTGATTCTGTGTTAGAAAAGCATTCAGTGAATATAAGAATGGGTTTTTTCTTTGTTGTTGTTTTTTAAATCATTTTACTGGGGGCTCATACAACTTTTATAACAATCCATACATATATCCAATGTGTCGAGCACATTTTTACATTTGTTGCCATCATCATTCTCAAAACAAGGCTCTCTACTTGAGCCCTTGGTATCAGCTCCTCATCCCACCCTCCATGAACCCTTGATAATTTATAAATTATTATTTGACATGTCTTACACTGTCCGATGTCTCCCTTCACCCACTTTTCTCTTGTCTGTCCCCCAGGAAGGGGGTTATATGTAGATCTTTGTAATCAGTTCCCCCTTTCTACCCCACCTTCCTTCTACCCTGCCGGCATCACCACTCTCACCACTGGTCCTGAAGGGTTCATCTATTGTGGATTCCCTGCATTTCTAGTTCCTATCTGTACCAGTGTACATCCTCTGATCTAGCCAGATTTTTAAGACAGAATTGGGATCATGGGGGTGGGGGTGGGGAGCGGAGAAGCATTTAAGAACTAGAGGAAAGTTGTATGTTTAATCATTGCTACACCGCACCCTGACTAGCTTGTCTCCTCCCCGCGACCCTTCTGTAAGGGGATGTCCAGTTGCCTGCAGATGGGTTTTGGGTCCCCAATCTACACTCCCCTTCATTCACAATGATATGATATTTTGCTCTTTGATGCCTGATACCTGATCCCTTCAGCACCTCGTGATCGCACAGGCTGGTGTTCTTCTTCCATGTGGGATTTGTTGCTTCTCAGCTAGATGGCCACTTATTTACCTTCAAGCCTTTAAGACCCCAGATGCTATATCTTTTGATAGCCAGGCACCATCAGCTTTCTTCACCACATATGCTTATGCACCCGTTTGTCTTCAGTGATCATGTAGGGAACAAAGTGTTATTGCATTGAGGGAGTACTTGAGTGGAGACCCAACGTCCATCTGCTACCTTAATACAAAACCTATAAATATGTGCACATCGATCTATTTCCCCATTATCATTTATAAATATATTTACATATGTACGGTCCTGTATTTAGACCTCTATAAATGTCCTTTGCCTCCTAGTTCTTTCCTCTATTTCCTTTTACTTTATATCTAAAATCATAGAACACGCCTTACCTTAAGATTTGAAGTATGAGAATTCACCGATCCTTTATCATACAAATAGACCCTAAAATTATCTGCTAAAAATAATCTGAATATAAAAAATGAGAAAATTACAAACGTTATTCTTTTGGAAATATATAAAGCATCTGTCAACAAACTAATCCCCATCTCTTTCCATAAATAAAGTTTCAATGGTACATACGACACCTATTTGTTGAAAATTATATATGGCAGACTTTCTGCTACAATAGCAGCCTTGTCCTTTACAAAAAAGTTTGCCAACCCCTGAATTTGAGGCAACATTTTCTTTTGACATATACATAATTTTTATTGAAAACAATGAGAATTTTCCAAAATAACATGATTTTTCTCTTTGGACAGACTAAGGGGAAAAATTAAAAGATACCAGGAAAGGGATGAAAAGGCATTTTTTAATTTACAAAGTTATGAATTGGATATAGGTTTATGAGGGTTTTCTTTTCCTTCATTTTTTTAGCTTTACTCCTGTATAGACAATGGTACTATATCCATAATGAAATGGAAGAGTACTGTGTTAAAGTCATGTTCATCTTAACAGAAGTACTGGAAATAAGAGTCCAAATTCAACTTTCTCTAGTATCATTCCCTATATGTACTATAATACTTAATTATCTTTCCTCATCTCATGCCTGCTTCTGTAAATCAAACCAGTGGATTTAAGTCAATTCAGTAGATTCCAAATCATGACAACCCCCTGGTGCTACAGAGTACAACAGGGCTCCCCTGGGTTTTCACGGCTGTGACTTTGTACACGCAGATTGACAGAACTTCCTCCTGAGACTCTGGTAGGTGGACTCCAACTAACTACCTTTCAGTAAGTAATTGAACATATAAACCTTTGAGATACCCAGGGACTCCTACCTGCAGTCTTAACAGACTGTTAAGAACATCCCACTAAAACCATTCTCAGAAAGGTTACTAAGGACTTGTCAAATTCCAAAAGCAGTTTGCACTCAAGTAAAATTACTCTCAAGTAATTGACACTGTTGATCATATTCCCTTCCTTAAAACCAACTTCTTCAAAAACAAACACAAAAAAACAACTTCTTCAACTTCAATAATGCTACTTCCTCCAGCTGTCTATCTCTTCCACCTCGCAAAGTGTTGTCGTCTTTTAACTTCATATATTGATATCTTCTCTTGTTAGTCATTTCATCTGGATCCTTTCCCTTAAATGTTTCCATGACATTCACTTCGAGGTTGTTTTCTTTCTCAACTTTAATATTTATCCTCACTTCAATGGTGTTGTTGTTATGAGGTGCCATGAAGTTGGGTGGGTCGGACCCAGTGACAGAACTCAGTGACCTTCATACAACACTTCCTGATCCTGCACCACCCTAGTGATTATTGTGCTTGAGCTCATGTTGCAGCCACTGTGTCAATCATCTCCCTGAAGACCTTTGTTTTCCACTGCCCCTCTAGCTTTACCAAGCTTGATAGCCTTTTCGAGGGACTGGCCCCTCCTGATAAGATATCTGAAGTAAATGAGCTGAAGTCTTGTATCTTTGTTAGTAAGGAACATTCTGGCTAACTTCTTCTGGCAGTTCATTATATAGTCAATATTCCTCACCAACACTACAATTCAAATGAATTAATTCTTCTCTGGTCTTCCTTATCCATTGCCCAGATTTCCAT
>NW_022103906.1:33485907-33489402 GCF_000313985.2 Echinops telfairi
TCCTCTTAAATGTTATATATATATATCCTCTTAAATGTTATATATATATATCCTCTTAAATGTTATATATATATATATCCTCTTAAATGTTATATATATATATCCTCTTAAATGTTATATATATATCCTCTTAAATGTTATATATATATATCCTCTTCAATGTTTTAGATATTTATATATATACATCTCTAACATTTAAAGCAGTCTTATTTTCTGTTTTATTTTTTAAATCATTTTAAAGCCGTCTTACACAGCAGATTTTCCAAACACAGTTAATCATTTGATTTCTTGACTGCTGTTCCTAATGGTGTTGATCATAGATCCAAGTAATATGCAATCCTTGACAAGTTCAAACCTTCCCCCATTTAGCACCATATTGCTTGCTGGTCTGGTTGTTGGGATTTTTGCCTTCTTTACACTGAAACAGTCCACACCGGAGGCTGTAGTCTGATTCCCATCAGGAAGTGCTTCAAGAACTCTTCAGTGTTGGACTAGTGCCCGGGAAACCTTTCATAGGTCTTGAACCAAAGGCACTCACTGGGGGCACTTTTTAGCTAAATAATAGATTGCTTCATAAAAGACTAACAGTGAGTACTGTGCAACTTTAAGAAATCATCTCTTCAAGACCAAATCGTCGACATTCACCCTAAAGCAAAGAGGAACGTTTAAGGAGCAAGGAAACCAGTTTACTGGAAAAGAAACATCTGGAAAGTGAAAAGAAAATTGATACTGTTAACACTTTGTGGAAAAGGTAACCCATCTTTCTGGACAATTTGTATTGCAATTGTTAAATGATAACCTAATCGGCTGTGTAAACCTTAACTGAAAAGACATATGATTTTAATAAAAGTCTCACCTCTACACATTGGTCTGCTTCTTGTTAGTTCTCATATAAGTAATTTGCAAGACCTTCCTAATTGCCATTAGACCATCATATTATGCAGACAACACCCCAAAACAACATGTGCATTTGTTTACAGTCAAATTCAATGTGCTATCTTACACCATTCAAAAGGACTTTTTGCTTACCATATTCTTTTTCCTTCTGTCTAAAAGAGTAAAATTACCCTTCTTTTACGCATAGTCTTTCTTTGGTATCTCAGACAATTAGTCACCTTTCACCTCTCTTTCTAAGAAACTTCCTTTTAGCTACAACTTTCGGTTTCTTCTTTCTTAACAGGGTACTGATCTAAGCCAGCTTTTTTATTGGTTTGTTTCTCTGTCAAGTGTTTTTGAAGTTCTTTGTACCTGCGACTCCAGCTTCTCACGACCTTCCTCGCCGGGATTCCACATGCCTAGGTTCCCCACCCACATTGAACTGGAACTCTTTTCTTTTCTTTAATTACTGTCTATTAAATACTTTTACTGGGGGCTCTTACATCTCTTATCACAATCCATACATTCACCTATTGTGTCAAGCACATTTGTACATATGCTGCCATCATCATTTTCAAAGTATTTTTTTCTACTTCAACCCTTGATATCAACTCCTCATTTGTGCCCCTCCCTCCCCCACCCGCCCTCCCTCATGAACCCTTGATAAGTTATAGATGATTATTTTCATATCTTACATCATCCTCTGTCACCCTTCACCCACTTTTCTGTTGTTCGTCTCCTGGGTTGGGGAGGTTATATGTCGATCCTTGTGATCAATTTCCCTTGTCTCCCCCAACCTTCCCCTTATCCTCCTGGTATCTCTATTCTCATTGTTGGTCCTGAGGGGTTTATCCATCCTGGATTTCCCTGTGCTGTGGTCTCTTATCTGTAGTAGTGTGCATGTTCTGGTCTAATCTGATTTGTAAGATATAATTGAGGTCATGATAGTGGGGGGAAGAAAGCATTGAAGAACTAGAGGAAAGCTGTATGTTTCATCACTGCTACACTGCACCCTGACTGGCTCATCTCTTCCTTGTGACCCTTTTGTGAGGGGATGTCCAATTTTCTACAGATGGGCTTTGGGTCTCCACTCCTCATTTCCCCACCCCAATTCACATTGGGTATGATTTTGTTCTGGGTCTAAGATGCCTGATACCTGATCCCATCGACATCTCATGGCCACACAGGCTGGTGTGCTTCTTCCATGTGGGCTTTGTTGCTTCTCAGCTAGATGGCTGCTTCTTTATCTTCAAGCCTTTAAGACCCTAGATGCTATATCTTTTGGTAGCCAGGCACCATCAGCTTTCTTCATCACATTTGCTTATGCACCCATTTTGTCTTCAGCAATTGTGTGGAGAAGGTGAGCATCACAGGATGCTGGATTATTAGAACAAAGTGTTCTTATGGTGAGAGAGTACTTCAGTCCAGGCCCAATGTCCATCTCCAACCTTGATTCTTAACATGTAGATATAAGAACATAGATCTATTCCCCTCTCTTTATATATAAGTATATTTACATATGTGCATACCTGTATTTAGACCTCTATAAATGTCCTTTGCCTCCTGGTTCATTCCTCTATTTCCTTTTACTTTCCTCTGTCCCACCATCATGTTCGGCCTTCATTCAGGTTTACTAATTCCTCACTGTTACATTGCCCTTGATTAAGCCCAACTAGGCATCCTACACCCTTCTTTCCATTGATTTTAATTCACTCGTTCCCTTGCCCCTTGGTTGGTTGCCACCCACCCCCTTCCTTTCTCCTACCTCCCCTTCTCCCGTATCCCCCGGAACCATTGGTCCCATTCTTTTTGTCTCTGAATTGTTTATCCCACCTATTTTATCTAGATAGATATGTAGAGACATTAATAAGCACAAAAACCAGGCAAAGTCAAACAAAACAACAAAGGAAGTCAAAACCAAAACAATAACAACAACAACAAAACCAAAATAAAACAACAAAAAGAAAGTCAATGACAAAAATTGAAAAGCCTATAACTAGTTCAAGGTCTGTTTGTTGGCCTTTTCTAATGTTTTCCAGTCGAGTCTGATGGGGTGCCACACTCTGTCTCCGAAGTCTACTTTTGGTATTCCCTGGGGATTTCATCACTTTGCTCCCCCTGCTGCTCTGTTGCATGCCCTTGGTGTTTCATCCCAGTGTGATGGGATCAGATTGGGCATAATTCCCACACTGTGTCTCCAGTGTTGCCCCGTAGCACTATGGATCAGTGGGGGATGTCATGTCTCGTGGTGGGGCCTGTCCTCTCCGTGCATTGTCTGCTCTGAACAGGAAGATCATCCTCGGGGCGTAGTGGACGAGGGTGTGTTCCCCTCCCTCTACATCTCTTTTCGTTTCTCCTGTGTGCTCTAATCAGAAGTGTCCTTCTCCCCAAGCTGTAGCTTCAGTGCTGTCCTCTGAAGTGCCTTCTTCTGGGGGTGCAGAGGTTGTCCACATAGTTGGGATTGGGGTTGGCCCCACAGACCTCTCTATTGGTTCCCTGGTACATGTCGGTATGTTTTATTCATGTCTTGGTGCATCAGGTTGAAGCCTGATCTCTCTCTCCCTCTCCTGTGGCGATATAAACAACACCCTCCCCTGCTCTGCCACCACCCCCCACCCC
>NW_022103906.1:33490008-33509769 GCF_000313985.2 Echinops telfairi
GTTCCCTCTTTCCTACCCACTCTCCCCTACCCTCCCTGCATCGCCACTCACACCACTGGTCCTGTAGGGCTCATTTGCCCCGGATTCCCTGTATTTCCAGTTCCTATCTGTACTGTGGAACTATTTTTTCTTAAAGTTACAAATTACTTCCATACTTGGTGATCTCAGTTGAGGTGCCATCAGAGAGTTAAACCCTACAGAAAATTATTTCTATTATTATTTTTTCAATTTTATGAAATACGGTCCCCATCTAGTACTATTTGAGAGATAAAGAAGACAAGTTCATTCACTTTGTCAGTTTGTCACACTGTGATGACTTGTATGCTGCTTTGATGTTGGAAGCTATGTCACTGATATTTCAAATGCCAGCAGGATCACCCAAAGAGAACAGGTTTCAGTAGAGCTTCCAGATTAAGAACAGACTGTGAAGAATGAATCCGCTGCCCACTTCACAGGAAGTAGCACTGAAAACCTTATGCAAAGGCTGGAAACATTATCAGATGTCCTAATGAATGGAAGAAGAAATTGTCAGGGATTGTGCCAGAGGATGGGTGTCTCAAGTCAGGAGACACTTGAAATGTGACTATAGAGGAGTTGCTGTCACAGAGTGGAGTCCACCATCGTTAAGTGAATGGAGTAAAGGCTGTAGAAATAGAACCTTGAGGATCCCATTTGCTAATGGGGCACAACTCAAGATAGGAAGTAACAGCCCCAAAAAACAACTGATAACTGGTACTCAGAATAGACGAAGTATTAATCTAGGAAAATTGGCAGTCACCAAAAATTAAATGGAATGCATAAAGAGCTATGTCCGAGACATTAGTGAGTGAAAATGGACTGGTATTGGCCATTTTGAACCAGAAAATCATATGGTTTACTATGATGAGAATGGCACAATCTAGAGGAATGGCAATGCTTCATTGTAATTAAAAAAAGGACATTTATAGATCTGTACTGAAGTACAATGATATCCATGATGGAATTGTATTTATCAGCCTTCAAGGAAATTCAATCAATATAACTATTATTCAATGTTCTGCACCAACAATCAAAGCTAGTAATGAAGAAATTGAAGAATTCTACAATCTTCAGTCTGTAATTGATCAAACATACAATCAAGATGCATTGATAGTTATTGGTGGTTGGAATGCAAAAATTAGAAACAAAGAGGAAAGAATAGTAGTAAAAAATAGGACTTTGGAGATAGAAACTAAGTCAGAGATCACATGACAGAAATTTGTGAGATCAAAACTCATTCATTCTTCACAAATTAACTTTTTTAGCAACATAAACTGCAACTAAACACATTATTTTCTCCAGCTAGAATACACAGAAATCAAATTGACCAAATCTGTGGGGAGAGACGATGAAGAAGCTGAAGAAAGTTGGTGAAAGCTGGTTAAAAGCTGAAGAAAATTAAAACAAGTCCATGAAAGGCAAAATATAACCTTCAGTCTATTCCACCTGAGTTTTGAGAAAATCGCAAGAACAGATTTCTTGCATTGAGCACTAATGACAGTGAGTAACACTAATGAACCCTAATAAATGTGTTTTATGGACTATGTCAAGGCATTTGACTGTGTGGATAATAGCAAACTATGTAAAACCTTGGGAAGATGAGAATTCCAAAACACACCACTGTACTCCTGCAGAACTTGTATATAGAGCAAGAGGCAGTTGTGAGAACAGAACAAGGTTGTAGCCTCTCACCATACTTATTCAACCTGTACCCTGAGCAAATAATTAGAGAAGCTAATATGCAGAAGAATGTGGTGTTATATGCAGAAGAGTCTGGAGGATTGAAGGAAGCCTTATTAACAAGCTACAATAAGCAGATTACACAACTTTGTTTGCTAGAAGCAAGGAGGACTTGAAACAGTTGTCGATGAAAATTAAAGATTGCAGTCTTCAGTATGGATTACAACTCAATGTATAGAAAACCAAAATCCTCACAACTGGACCAATGGGTAACAACATCATGATAAATGGAGAAAAGATGGAAGTTGTCAGGGATTTTGTCTTGCTGGGATCCACAATCAAATGATGCATTCAACTGGGAAAATCTGCTGCACAAGACCTCGTTAGAGTATTGAAAAGCAAGGATATCACTGAGGACTAAGGTGTGCTTGACCCAAGACATGGTATTTTTTTCTCAGTAGTTTTATTGGCACATAATTTACATAGCATACAATTCAATAGTTCAATTGTTTAATCATATCAATGTGAATTGTATAATCATCACCACATCAATTTTAGAGGATCCCTCCCCCACACCCATAGTTAAATCACCTTTTAAATGAGTTGTGCAAAGTCAACGATCCTTGAACTAACTACAAGCTTTTCTTTCTTGTTGTGTTTTAATTTGTTCTTTGTCAGTGGTTTGTTATTGTTGCTGTTTTGTTGTACGTTGTTGCTTGGTTTTGCTCTGTCTTGTTTTTCCGCAGGTCTGTCTAATAATAAGATAGGCTGGATGAACAATCTGGAGAAAACAACGGGACCAACAGTTCCGGGGGACATGGGAGATGGGGAGGTGGGGGGAAAGGAAGTGGTGTTAACAAACCCAGGGACAAGGGAACAACAAGTGATCCAAATTGGTGGTGATGTGGGTGTGGGAGGCCTGGTAGGGCATGATCAAGGGTAATGTAACAAAGAGGAATTGCTGAAACCCTGGTGGGGACTGAGCATGATAGTGGGACAGGAGGAAAGTCCAGGGAAATAGAGGAAAGAGCTGGGAGGCAAAGGGCATGCATAGAGGTCTAGCTAAAGACATGTACATATGCAAATATATTTATATATGAGGATAGGGAAATAGATCTATGTGCATATATTTATAGGTTTAGTATTACGGTAGCACAAGAACATTGGGCCTCCACTCAAGTACTCCCTCAATGCAAGAATACTTTGTTCAATTAAATTGGCATTCTATGATGCTCACATCCCGACACAACCGCTGAAGACAAAATGGGTGAATAAGCAAATGTGGTGAAGAAAGCTGATGGTGCCCGGCTATCAAAGGATATAGCGTCTGTGGTCTTAAAGGCTTGAAGGTAAACAAGCGGCCATCTAGCTCAGAAGCAACAAAGCCCACGTGGAAGAAGCACACCAGCCTGTGCAATCACAAGGTGTCGAAGGGATCAGGAATAAGGCATCATCATCAGAACAAAAAATCTTACCATAGTGAATGATGGGGGGAGTATGGAGTGCAGACCCAAAGCCCATGTGTAGGCCACTGGAGATCCCCTTGCAGAGGGGTATCTGGGAGGAGACGAGCCAGACTGAGTGCGATGTAGCAACGATAAAAAATACAACTTTCCTCTAATTCCTAAATGCTTCCTCCTTTCCCCCATTATCATGATCCGAATTCTACCTTGCAAATCTGGCTAGACCAGAGGATGTACATTGGTACAGATAAGAACTGGAAACACAGGGAATCCAGGGCAGATGATCCCTTCAGGACCAGTGGTGTGAGTGGTGATACTGGGAGGGTAGAGGGAGAATGGGCTGGAAAGAGGGAACCAATTACAAGGATCTATATGTGACCTCCTCCCTGGGGGACTGACAACCAAAACGTGGGTGAAGGGAGATGTCGGGCAGGGCAGGATATGACAAAATAAACGATTTATAAATTATCAAGAGCTCATGAGGGAGGGGGCAACGGGGAGGGAGGGGTAAAAAAATGAGGACCTGATGCCGGGGGCTTAAGTGGAGAACAAATGTTTTGAGAATGATGAGGGCAATGAATGTACAAATGTGCTTTACACAATTGATGTATGTGTGGATTGTGATGAGTCGTATGAGCCCCTAATAAAATGATTTTAAAAAATGAGTTGTGCAATCACACTCTGTTCACCTGCTCCCTGCCCCCACCTGCCTTCATTATTTACTCCCAAAATCCACGTTTCTTCCCTATCACCCACTCCCCTACTGCTTTTTTCCCTATATGCCCTTGTATCACTTACTATCATTATGCATCCATTCCTCTTGTGTTTCACAGCTGGGAGACCCAATACAAAAAAAATTGCTCTAAAGTGGTGAGACAGTGAATGTTTATTGTGCCAACCTGGCTGATAAACACATATGGGATTAATCGAAAGGCGGAGAGATAAATGGCTCAGGGAACCTGAGCTTTCTAGTTCTCTAGTCTCTTGATCTCTGAAGGTCAGACCAGGGTGCAGCTGCCTTAGCCAGTTTTCTGCTTCAGCTGGAAAGGCTCACTTTCAGCAAGACTTCCCTGAAGTCTTGGACCTACCCTGATGCAGCCCTAGGTGTGTGGAGACCACTGACAGCACTGAGATGCTTACATGTTCACTGATTCGGCTTTCCTCCTGCAGTCGGCATCATTGCTTGTGTTTTGTGAAATTGAGGAGGACTTTGTAGATTGGTGTCAGATATATGGGCTGATGTTGGACTTCTGGGCTTGGACAGCACTGGGTTGGGATGCCTTCTTAATGTACACTTATCCTTTATATAAAACTCTCTCTTATATGAGTTTCTGTGCATTTGTTTCTCTAGTTTAACCAGACTAACACAGGCAAGGTTAAAAACATAATAGTATACAGACAAAAATACAAATAATGCGCAAGAAGGAAAAGGCACCCAACAACATTCAAAAAGCCAGGGAAATTTTTTGGCATGGAACCAATAAGAGCTTCTTGCACCCATAACAGATTCAGGTCGCATCTACAGGGTGGTAAACTGGCCAAATACGAAGTTTGATCCAGCATAATATCAAGATTACAATGGTCTCTGCCTGATAGTAAGACTCTTCAAGACTCTTGCCTATGGCTAGAGCAGATCTGCGGTGGCTCAGTATGACTAGACACTCTGCAGATGGGTTTGGGGCTCCCACCATCCCCCTTAGCCCTCCAAAAATTGGGTGTTCATCATTTTTGCTCTGATGCTTTTCTCCTCATCATATTCAAATTTTATAATTGTTTTCTTTGAATCATACAACCTGATGTGCTTCATCCGATTTAGTTGACTCCTCGCTTAGTTAACTCCTCGCTTAGATGGCCACTTGTTTGAATACAAGCCTTTAAGACCCCAGACACTATTACGATTGATAGCCAGGTACCGTCTGCTTTCTTCACCACACTCTGCTTTAGCACCTTTATTTTCAGTGACCATTTCATGAAGGTCAGTATTGAACAGGGCCATGAAGACAATTTTCAATTGCCTTCTAAGCATGTGAAAGTTGCACATTGAGTAAGGAGGACCAAAGAAGAATCAATGCATTTGAATCACAATTCTTCACTGGTGAAGAACATTGAAAATACCATAGCTGACAAAAGGACAAGCAAATCTATTGTGGAAGAAGTATGAGCAGAGTGTTCCTGCAAAGGAAAAATGGTGAGACTCCATCCTACCTAATTCGGACATGTTGTCAAGAGAGAGAAATCCTTGGAGAAGGACGTCATCTTTGTAGAGGGGCAGTGGAAAAGGAAGGCCCTCAATGAGATGGATGGACACAGTGGCTGCAACAATGGGCCGCAGCATAGGAACAATTGTGAGGACGGCGCAGGACCAGGCAGATTTGCATTCTATTGGGCATATAAGTTGCTTATGGGCTGGAACTTATTCACTGACACCTACCCACACCACCACTACCAGCTATCGACAGACTAGCTCTGCCAACAATGTACGATTTATCTTCTATATTAAGTCTCATATTCCATGTCCCTCATGATGATCCTTACTCCCTGATCAAATCCTAACTTACAAGTTATCATTTTACTTCATAACTGATCGACTACCCTGATCAAATACATCCTATCCATTAAATTCAATATAGGCCAGACAGTGATCCTCAATTTTTTTTCTGTTCCTAACCCCTGTTCGCAAAAGACTGCAGCATTAGAACAAAATGAATTAATTTGTCACAGGACAACAATTGTCCCCCAGAAATGGATTTTTTATTAACAACTACATTGATTAGTTTCCATATATTTTTAAAATATGAACTTGTTTGTCACTAGAGACTCCAAGTCCGTTTCAGTTTTATTTTTTCTCCTTTTTCTTTCTTTTTTGTTTTCAGCCACTCAGGCCACTGTTTAGGTTTGAAGGATAAGGAATCTGGAGGGGTTTTCTGTCCTTCATTTAAAGAAACACACTGTATGTATTTGCGTAGCCCATCTCAAGAAAGGAAATCAACAATAACATCCTGTTAAATTCTCCACATATGTGGCTCTTTCTCCTCTCCCATCCTTCCTGCCTCCCTCCTCAATATCCATCTGTTTTTTATTGCATATAAACAAATTCAAGAAAATGAAATCAAACCCAAAATTAAAGATAAATAAATGAATTACCTTTTCTGAAGGTGCACAGTATACAGTTTCTTGTCTATTGGGATAATATAGGACAACTGTTCCTAGAGAATCCAAAACAACTGAGAGTAAACACAAATTTAATATAAAATGCAAAATGGCAATTTTACATTAGTTAAAGTCTCAGATGACATGTGATTTAAAATCTGCAAAGTAAGTAAAAACTATACTATTTGTTTATTATTTAACCCATTCTTATATTACATAAAAAGTAAACCCAACCTGAGGATTTATCCAGGGTTTTACATCTATTTAATGCCTTATGAAGAAAGACACTATGTCATAATGCCTATTTAGATGACTTCAATGCTATACTAAGGTATTCTACCAAAAAAAGGTATTCTAGGTCTACATCCATCGGCCTTATGCCATAATATGTCCAAAAAAATTAATTATTTTCTTAATAATCTCCCTAAAATGTACTGCCTATTTCCCAGATTTATTTTGACAGTTTCATTGGAATATAATTCATGTAGCATACACGTTAATAGTTCTATCACATTAAAGAGTTGTGCAGTCATCATCACAATTTCAGCACATTTTCTTTCTTTCTCATTGTTGTTAGCGCCCCATTTCACCCCAACCGTCTCAGGGATGCCCCTGGGTAATTATGAATCCAGCTTCACTCTCTATAGATGTACTTATCCTGAATTTCATTTACAGAACATCAGACCAAAACAAAAATGAGACAAACAAAAGCAATGACAAGATGGAAGAGAGGAAAACCTCTTTTTTTAATTATTAGAAATGGGTGTTGGGTACTGTCAAATGCCTTTTCTGTGTCGCTTGATATGATCAAGTGGTTCTTTATCTTTAGTTTTGTTTACATAGTTGATTATATTGATTACACAGCCCAACCAAAAAAAAGCCTGTGATTTTGCTTTGAAATAAGTAGATTTTCAGGTAGCACACTTTAAAATTTTTTAAATATATTTCCTTCATCCTTAAATGATATGAATTTAAAACTACATTAAATAGCCTGATTCTTTCACTGGTGAGCACAGTGAGGATAGGTATATGGCTTATGTTCTGTCTCTAAAATGTAGCGCTGACATGGGGAAACTGACGCCATTTCATTTTTAATCAAATATACCCAGAAATAAGTCTAATATTTGAGGTGCTAAAATGTGTATTGGTCTAAAAAGGAGGTGGGGAGAAGGAAAAAAAAAGGAAAGAAATGGGTAGCGTGGGAACAGGGCACTAACCCACCCAAGGGGAGGGTATTGCTTCTATCTCCACAGGGAAAGAGGGATTAGTGCTCCAAGATGTGAATGCAACATACCGGCATGAAGCAAGGAACCAATAGAGAGGTCTGAGGGGCCGGCCCCAATCTCAACTATGTGGACAGCTGCCCCTCCTCCCAGAAGAATGTATTTCAGAGGACAGCACTGAAGTTACAGCTCAGGGAGAGGGACAAATCTGATCAGAGCGCAGGGGAGCAAATGAAAGGGGAGGAAGAAAGAGTGGATCACATCCTGGCCCACCAAACCTTGAGGACGATATCCCTGCTCAGAGCAGCCAATGCACAGAGAGGACCATATGGCCGGCCCCACTATGAGACACCACATCCCTCACTGACCCATAGCCCTACAGGGAACAACAATGGAGACACAGTGTGGGAATTGAGCCCAATCTGATGGCCTTGGGGCCAAGGCCATCAGACTCGCAGGAAAACACTCCTAAAGTTCAACAAACAGACCTTGAACTATTTACAGGCTTAACATTTTTTTGTCATTGGTTTTTTGTTGTTGTTTTGTTTTGCTGCTTTGTTTTGCTGTCTTGTTTTTTATGCATATTATTATCTCCGCAGGTCTATCTAGATAAGATAGGTTGGATAAACAATCTGGAAGAGAAAACAATGGGACCAATGGTTCCAGGGGACATAGGAGAGGGGGAGGTGGGGAAAAAGAAGTGGTGTAAACCAACCCAGGGACAAGGAAACAACAAGTGATCCAAAATCAGTGGCAAAGAGGGTGTAAGAGGCCTGGTAGGGATTGATCCAGGGCAAAGTAACCGAGAGGAATTACTGAAATAATGAAGGCTGAGCATAATAGTGGGAAAAGAGGAAAGTTAAAGAAATAGAGGAAAGAACTAGAAAGCAAAGGCCTTTTATAGAGGTCTAAACAGAGAACTGTACATATGTAAATATATTTATATATGATGATGGGTAAATAAATCTATGTGCATATATTTATAGGTTTCGTATTAAGGTAGCATATGGACATTGGGCCTCCACTCAAGTACTCCCTCAATGCAAGAACAATTTGTTCTAATAACCTGGCATTCCCAATGGGATCACTGAAGACAAATGGGTGCATAAGCAAATGTGGTGAAGAAAGCAAATGTAGCTACCAAAATATATGGTGTCTGGGGTCTTAAAGACTTGAAGGTAGACAAGCTGCCATCTCGCTCAGAAGCAACAAAGCCCACATGAAAGAAGCACACCAGCCTGTGTGATCATGAGGTGTCGAAGGACTCACGTATCAGACATCAAGTAACAAAAAATCATGTCATTGTGAACAAAAGATCATATCATTGGGTTTGGTGTGGGGACCCAAAGCACGTCTGTAGGCAACTGGACATGCCCTTACAGAAGGGATGCAGGGAGGAGACAAGCCAGTCAGGGTGCAGCGTAGCAACGATGAAACACATAACTTTACTCTAGTTCTTAAATGCTTTCCCCCACCCCACTATCATGATCCCAATTCTACCTTACTAATTTGGCTAGATTGTGGTACAGTTAGGAACTGGAAACACAGGGAATGTGGTACAGTTAGGAACTGGAAACACAGGGCAGATGAACCCTTCAGGACCAGTGGTGAGTGTGACAATACCAGAGGATGGAGGGAAAGTGAGGTAGAAAGGGGGAATAGTCAATAGAAAAGTGGGTGAGGGGAGACATCGGTCAGTGTAAGACATGGAAAAAATGATTTATAAATTATCAGGGGGTCTGGAGGTAGGGAGGGGGATGAGGGAGGGGGAAAATGAGGAGCTGATATTAGGGGCTCAAGTTGAAAGCAAATGTTTTGAGAATGACAAGGGCACAAATGTACAAATGTGCTTGACACAATGGATGGATGGATGGATGGATGGATGGATGGATGGATGGATGGATGGATGGATGGATGGATTGTGATAAGAGTTGTACAAGCCCCCAATAAAATGATTTTTTAAAAATTAGGTGCTCCAGCTGACATTTGGGTCGGCTTATACTGGAGTATATACAGTAATCATTTTATTGGGGGGGCTCATACAAATCTTATAGCAATCCATCTTTCAATTGTATTAAGCACACTTGTACATATGTTTCCATCAACATTTCCAAAACATTTTATTTCTACTTGAGCCCTTGGTATCAGCTCATTTTTCCCCTTCCTCTCCCACCCTCCCTCCCTCATAAACCCTTGATTATTTATAAAAAAATTGTTTAAGTCTTACACTGACTGATGTCTCCCTTCAGCCACTTTTCTGTTGTCCTTCCCCCTGGGAGGGGGTTATATGTTGATCCTTGTGATTGGTTTCCCCTTTCTCCCCCCCACCTTCCCCTTACCCTTTGGTATTGCTACTCTCATTATTGGTCCTGAGGGGGTTTTCTGTCCTGGATTCCCTGTGTTTCCAGTTCCTATCTGTACCAGTGTACATCTCTGGTCTAGCCAGATTTGTAAGGTAGAATTGGGATCATGATAGTTGGGGGGAAGGGGGGAAGCATTGAAGAAGTAGAGGAAAGTTGTATGTTTCATTAGAGCTATACTACACCCTGACTGGCTCATCTCAACACTTCTGTAAGGGAATGTCCAATTGTCTACAGATAGGTTTGGGGTCTCCACTCCACACTCCCCCAAATTCACATTGCTATGGTTTTTTGTTTTGGGTCTTTGATGCCTGATACCTGATCTTATCAATACCTGATCACACAGGCTGGTATGCTTCTTCCATGTGGACTTTGTTGCTTCTCAGCTAGATGGCTGCTTGTTTATCTTCAAGCCTTTACGACCCCTGACAATATCTCTTTTGATAGCCGGGCACCATCAGCTTTCTTCAGCACATTTGCTTATGCACCCATTTTGTCTTCAGTGATTGTGTTGGGAAAGTGAGCATCACGGAATGCCAGGTTATTAAAACAAAGTGTTCTTGCATTGAGGGAGGTCCAGTGTCTGTCTGCTACCTTAATGGTATATCTATTTATTTCCTTATCATTATATATAAATATATTTACATATATAGATGTCTATATTTAGACCTCTATAAATGCCCTTTGCCTCCTAGTTCTTTCCTCTATTTCCCTTTACTTTCCTCTTGTCCCAATATCCTGTTCAGCCTTCATTTGGGTTTCAGTAATTCCTCTGGGTTACATTGCCCTTGATCAAGCCCTACCAAGGCTCCTACACCCTCCTCATCATTGATTGTAGATCACTTGTTCCTTCATCCCGGGGTTTGTTACCACCCACTTCCTTTCCCCCCGCCTCCCTCTGTCCCGTGGTCCCCACCCCTCTCTTTTTTTTCTAATGACCATAAGACAAGTATGGAACTATAGAACTTGCCTGATGCTATCCAGAGATCACAGAGACATGTTTAAACATGTTTTGTTTGGAGAAACCCACACCTGTATGAACTAGAACCCTAGCAGCAATGCTTTTTAAAGAAATATAGTAAATCTGTATCTAGCATCTTCAGCAAAGCTAAGCGGCATAGTATCCTCACCACTCCAAGACTGTGGGGTGAAAGGAGGATGAAGAAGAGTTCAACTCAAAGCCTCAGTAGAATGCTCAGAGGAAGCGTACAAAGCAATTAGCTGTTTGGTAGAAGGAAAATGAAGAGTTTTTGTATGATTTCTAAGAATTCAGGGACAGATATATTGATAGTATGAAAAGGAGTGAAGCCCATTCTGGAAGCAGAATTTCAAACCACCAGCAAACTTGTGATATAACTCAGTATGCAAATTTGCAAGTGAATGAAAAAAGACTACAGCAAACCAGTAAGTGTTTATAGAAATATTCAGGATAATCTAAGGGTTCTAATATCTTTGAAGTATTTTAGGACACTGACCCTGCTCATACTAGAATACCAGGAACATTATGGGCAAAGAAAAGAGTTACTGAAACTGAGCTCTACCAAGATGCTTACAGAGAGCCCACATTTAAAATACTTCAATATTGTAACAGAGGAGAGAACTAAGCCATGAATGTAGGAAAGATGTTCTACCATACAGCCTGCATTAAAATATTAATTTCATTATACAATGTAGAAAAGCTCTTATCATTTTAAAATAAGAAAGAAAAAAGATAGCAGTTGAATGCTGTAACAGCTCAGGCAAGTTACTAAACAAGCAAACAATAATAGTACTGATTTCAGAAAAGGAAAAAGAAATCAGAATCCAGAATCAATCCTCACAGAAACAGCAATCAAGAAATCAAAAGATGTATTGCATTGGTCATATCTACTACAAAAGACCTGTTTAACGTGTGAAAGGACAAAGATACCACTTTAAGGACTTAAAGTGAGCCTGGTTCAAGCAATGGTATTTTCAATCATTTTATGCGCATGTGAAGGTTGGAAAATGAATACAGAAGACTGAAAAATAATTGATGTCTTTGAATTATGGTGTTGGAGAAGGATATTAATATACAATATCCTGCCAGGAAAATTAGCAAATCTGTCATGTAAGAATACAGTCAGCAGCTCTTAACAAGCAATGGTGGTGATACTTCATCTCATAGCGTTGGACATGTAAGCAGAAGGACCATTTCCGAGAAAGCTGATGATGCTGGGTAAAGGAGCGGGTCAGCGAAAAAGACAGCAGCCCTCGCTGAGCTGGAGAGGCTGCAGCACTGGGTCCCAGCATAGGAACGACTGTGAAGACAGCGCAGGCCGGCAGTGCTTCGTGGCTATGAGTTGGAATCAACTCATGTGACCTAAAAACCAACATTAATTACAGATGCAAGAAAACGGTCTATAAAGCCAGGACTAAAGAGAAATGTATGACTATTAAAAACTGTGCAGAAATATTTGTAGCACACACCATAAGTAGAAAACTTCCACAGAGTTAGCTCAGGCAAGTTACTGAACAAGCAAATAGCAATATCACTACATTCCGAAGAAGAAAAGAAAATCAGACTCCACGGTTGCAGTTATATATTATTTTAAATGTAAACCTCTTCACACACACAAAATATTGCATGACATGGAAAGAACAACACAAGCATGACCCATCTTCAGGGGGGAAATCACTCAATAGAAATTATCAGTGTCCTCGATGGATTAAAAACCCAAAGTCCATTGCCATCACGTCAATTCTGACTCATCACAACCCTGCAGAACAACGTAGACCGTGTCATAGTGCTCCCGAGGCTTTAAATCTGTGTATACGCCAACTGCCTCATGTTTCCCACACGGAGCAGGTGTGGGCGAGACTGCTGACCTTTCGGTTGCACTGGAAGGCTCTAATTACTGCACCACCAGGGCTCCTCCAAATTGATTTAGCGTACTAATAGTTCGAGACACCTATTTATTATAAATGCATTTAAAGGGCTAAAGAAAGAATGTGTTTAAAGAATTCAAGAATATTATAACCATGAATCATTAAATAGAAACTCTGATTTCTATCTCACTAAGGCAACAGAAATTTTTTAAAGTTAAAAATAATCAAATAAAAATTCAATGAGCCCCTACTTCACCAAACATAATGTCCTTTTCCAGGGAGTGGTCTCACACATCCAAAGTGTATGAGATCAAGTCTCACCAACTTTGCTTCTAAAGAGCATTCTTGATGTACTTCTGTTCTCCAAGATAAATTCCTTCTTCTGGGAGTCCGCGGTACTTTTAATATTTTTCTCCAACCCCATAAATAAAATGTACCAATTCTTCAAAACTTACCACAAAACTACAATAATTAAGGCATGAGGTATGGATAGAAGGATAGGCATATAGCTCCATTGAATAGAACTGAGGGTCCAGAAGTAAGCTCTTAAATTTATGATAATTTTTTGCCCACTCAAGAAGCAAAAAAAGCGGGGAGGGGGAGCAGCTAATGATGACACAAAGGTACCAAGGCAATTCAAATGGGAAAAGAAAGACTTTTCTACAGATGGTGGAAAGAAAATTGGCTATCAGGTAGAGAACTATGTTCAGAATGTTTTAGGAGATTAGAGCTGCAACTTTGAATAGAGTTATTCGTATGAAAAGGCGATAGAAACACAAGGGTCCATCTGAAAGTATGACTACTGGGGCTTCATTTCATACATACATGTTGGTTCCACACGGTGGATGACTGTAGACAAGTTATCTCAAAGTTCCCTCAATTATATACTTGTCTTATGAGGGTGGACTTAAAAAAAAATCGCAGAAGCAGTGGTTTCTGAAGGGATCTGCTGGGCCAGCTAAGTTCAAGGCAGAAAGGTCAGCTCAGAGTTGTGGTGACTGTTTGAGGGGGATGCTAAAGGAATCACCTTGATCAATTTTCTCAAAGGACACAGACAAGTATGGGAGCTTACTATGAGAAAATGAGAAAAAGGTCTGCAAATTTACACCAAGGAATTTTCCCCCCTCACAACCATGTATCTGCTCATTCTTAGGGGTATCAAGGGCTGCCCTATGAGCATTTAATTGTGAACCCTTACCACATCCACCCTATATCTGAGCTTGTTCCTTAAGACTTCTTTTTGGTCCCCAAACTCAAACAATACTTAAAAGGAACATGATTTGAGTCCCTTAAGGATGCCAAATCTACAGTTTCAGAAATGTATAGACCTAAATGGAGGATATGTAGTGAAATCATAGCTTCCCGCTTTGATATTTTTGTTTAAGGTTTCTAAGATCTTATAGCAATACTTTAATTACCCTCAATAGGCTGAATAAATCAGAAGATAAAATAAATTATTCTCTTTTCCAGTGAAAATAGTAGAATAAAGGATTTCCTCTTCTTAAAACATAGTAGGTACATGGATGGAGATTAAAGAGAAAGAACTTAAAGAGCTTTTCCCTAACCTTTTTGAAAAAAATTATTGTCCTTATCTGTATAACCTAGCTACCATGCACACTAGAACCTTAATTCCTGTATATTATTTTCTGTATCTTGGATTAAAAAGTATTATATGAAATAGAATATTATGATTTATGTATTTTCTACTTAATCAAAACTAATTACTTATCAGTAGTAATATTAACTCTTATAATCATATAATAATGAGGTTGCTGTATATCATTGCTAAGTAATAAGAAATTTCATACATACTCACTCCTCACTTATCAACATGATTGGATTTCAAAGACCAGAATCATGTGAAAAAGCAACATTATGCAAAAATATAAGATGACCCACCTCATCACAAATTAGATATGACATTATTACATAACTTCCAAATTATGCAATTACATAACTGCCAAATCACTGAAAATCATGACTTATCCAAGTCAACACAAAACAAAGTATCTCAGTCATTGTTACTCCCACTTCACATGCTGACATTTATTACTGCCAGATGTGTGTTATTAATGCACCAAATGATCAGATAGTGGATTTTTCAATATTATCTTAAATGTGATATGTCAGATAATGAGAAAGCCAATAAGTGAGGAGTACATGTAATAAGTTAGATGACAAAAATGTTCTCTTACGTCATTTTGTTCTGAATTATTATTTGTATCTTCTTGAAGTTTCTCTGGAGAAACTATTTGTAGAAATGAATTTTGAGAACCTGGAGGGAAAAAAAACGAATTACTCTGTCTCAGGACTCACTAAATATTTGCATAGGCTTTTTCATAAGATTTACTTATGCAAGTGGGGAAGATTCATCACTATGCACTATAAAATTCTTGGAAAATGCTAACTTGAAAACAAACAGTATGATTGTTATAGACTGAGTTGAAAATAAGGTCTTTCTTTGAAGACATAATTAGTTAAATTTCCATAAAGTTATACCGGAATAGGGTGGGTTCTAATTCCCTCTGAGTGGTGTCTTATGAAAGCAGAGAACAACAGATCCAGGAGGAAGAATGGCCTGTATGTAGGGCCACGTTGCATAAAAATCAATTTGACGGCTGTGAATTGGCTTTAGTTTCGGCTTACATGGCCTCTGTTGAGTCCCTCTGACCCTAGATCAGGGATGCAAATAGTCTGACTATCATCCAGAGTAGATTGGAAAATGGATTCTAGCAGGAGTAATTAAGTTAACATTTCACACCTTATCATCTCATCTCCCTTTTGACCCATTTTAAATTTGTTCTAGTTTTTAATATTCTCTGCTTTCTTTTTTATTGAAGTTTTTCTCTATTTTACTTTGCTATTATTGTTAAGTTTTTTTGGTGGTTTTTTTGTAGGTTTTTCTGTGTATGAAATCCAGGATAAGTAAATCTTCAGAGACAGTAACTGGATTAATTGTTTCTTGAGGGTTTAGCAGGGGAGGCTGTGGAGGCTTAGGGAGTTAAAGAATATGAGAATGAAGAAAATGCTCTAAAAATTGATTGGGGTGATGATTGTACAACTTTTCTTGATAGCACTGACCTATTTAATTGTATGATATATGGCTTTGTGCCCATAAAACTGTTGAAAAATAAGTAAACATTTTATAAGACAGATTTACTTCAATTAAAATAAATTTCATGATGCAATTTCGTAAAATAGATTCTAATTATGATTGCTATGAGTTGGAATTGATGGCAGTGAGATGTTTTTATCAAACAGGGCACCCAAACCCAAATCAAGCCAGTGGTTGTTGAGCCTATTCTGAATCATGGTGGCCCAACATATGCACTTTAAGGCTCCATTTGGTTTTCAAATGCATGGCTGATGGAAATGAGGACCAAGCCTTTCTTCGCAGAAGCATCTGTATGGGTTTATACTCCTAACCTTTTGAATAGTAGTTGAATGCTGAATCATTTGTGCTGCATAGGAACTCCTTAAATAATGCATATCATATGGAAAATAAATTGATCTAGGATTGATTTTTTAAAAGCTTACACTTACTTTAAGTGAACCAACATACTAAACAGCACCTTTGGTTGTTTAAAAGTGATTTTTTAAAATAGGTAAAATAGGAATAACAGTTTTCATTAAATGAGTGATTGAAACTTTAATGGAATTTATTGTACTTTTTAATAGCTATAAACTATTAAGCATTGAAATAATCTACTAAGGTTAGGATAAGAGAGATTTCTTTGCTAAAAACATTTAAAAGAGGGAGTGATGGACAGTAATAAAACTCTGTTCTGGCACACAAAGCACAAAACTGCTATAAAATTACAACAAAACTTTATTGCAGATGAATAATACAGTAAAACAATTTTAAAAGAGACGTGAAAGCAGAAACCAAACTAAAGTCCAACGATCATCAATTCGCTAACCTTGGGAACCTAGTCATCATCTCCTCCTCCCATTAGGGGATTTCAGCTGAAAGAGTATTTCAGTTCCTTCAATCTGCTACAAGTAAGTTTAAAGTAAAGTCCAGTTGCATTAGTGGGGTTTCTAATTCGGGTCCTTCTGGTGTGGTCAATGAAGGGTGTTGTGCACCTCAAAATGAGAGAATCTAATGTTCCAATTATCTATAGTATGCTGCCTAGGTCAATAGTGGCTGAATAGAAGCTAGGTCAAAAGTGCCCAGTTAGGAACATACTCCCAGGCACATGCTCCCCTTGGGGTCTACATAAGTAACGTTAAGCATTTTTCTCAATGTCAGTTGCCCCATTCAGGTTAACTGCCATCACATGTATAATCCCCTTTTTCTGATAGACATTCCCACCTCCTTTTGATCTGTGATTCCCAGTAAGTTTCACTAATTACTCTTATAAGATTGTCTATTGATTGGTATGACCATAGAACTCTGCTATATGACAGGAATTGATTGATCTACTCCTTCTCCCCACAACTTTGGAATTTGATCCCATCTGGTGTGAGACTACCTTTCTTGAATTCATTTTTAAGATGCTCAAATGAGGGAGATTTGGCTCACCACTTCAGAGGAAGGAACCCCTGACGATCTTATGCAGAGCTCTCAAACATGGAAGATACTGAAGGCCTAATGTATGGACACAGACAAGGCGGAGATGGTACCAGAGAAGGGCACATAAAGTGTGACTGAGGAGGAGCTGATTTCTTGGAGTGAAGTCCACATGGTGAAATAAGGAACGCTTGTTGTAGAGATGCCTTCGATGTCTTCATTTGCTGATGGAGCCTGACTCACAGTAAGGAGAAAAAGCTGCAAAAATCTTCTAATGATCAGAACTTGGAACGTGTGAAGTATGAATTTAGGAAAATTGGAAGTGGTCGAAGTTGAAATGGAATGCATAAAGATCGATATCCTAGGCATTAGTGAGCTGAAATGGCCATTTTGTATTGGCCATTTGAATCAGAAAACCATATGAATTACTATGCCGAGAATAACACAATCAATAGGAATGATGGCATTCATTGTCACAAAGGACCTTGCTAAATCCATCATGGAAGTACAATGCTATCTGTGATCAGATTATAGCTATCCACCTTCAAGGAAGTCCAATCCAACTATTATTCAAATTTTTGCACTAATCACAAAAGCTAATGATGGAGAAATTGAAGAATTCTAACAACTACTTCAATCAGAAATTTATCAAACATGCAATCAAGATGTATTGATAATTACGGGTGATTGGAAGTAGTGGTTGGAAACAAAGATGAAGGAATAGTAGTTGGAAAATACAGACTTGGTAATAAAAATGAAGGTGGAGATCACATGATACAAGTTTGCAAAACCAATGACTAGTTCATAGCTAGTCATACCTTTTTCCAGCAACACAAAAGGCCACTATACACATGCACTTTCCCAGACAGGATACAGAGAAATCAAATTGACTACATCTGGAGGTAGAGATGATGGAGAAGCTAAATGTCAGCAGCTAAAACCAGGCCAGGGACTGACTGCAGAACAACCATCAACTGCTCATATGTAAGTTCAGAATAAAGCTTAAGAACATTAAACAAATCCACGAGAGTCAAACCATGACGCTGAGTCTATCCCACCTGAATTTTGAGAGCATCTCAAGAATTGATTTTATGTATTGAACACTAATGACAGAAGACCTGATGAACTGGCAGGCGGCGTGGGGGCTGGAAATCAAAAATGTTACTCATGAAGACAGCAAAAGATCCTGTAAAAAATAGGAAAGAAAGAAAAGATCAAAATGGATGTCAGAAAAGACTCTGAAACTTGCTCTTAATTGTAGAGTAGCTAAAGCAAATGAAAGAAATGATGGTGTCAAAAGAACTAAAGAGAAAATTACAAAGGAAAGCTCTAGAAGACAAATTCAAATATAATGAAATCACAAAGACCTAGAATTTTAAAAAGAACTAGTCAACATTCCAACATTTTAGGAGGTAGCATATAAGCAAGAACCAATAGTACTAAAGGAAGAAGTTCAAGCTGTACTGAAGACATTGACCAAGAACAATGCTCCAGAATTGATGAAATCGCCATTGAAATGTTTCAACCAGCTAATGAAGTACTGGACTTACTCACTTCTCTATGCCAGGAAATTTGGGAAACCATTTCTTGGCCAACTGACTGGAAGCGATTCATATTTGTACCCATTCCAAAGAAAGGTTACCCAACAGAAAGTTCAAACTACAGAACAATATCACTGGTATCACATGCAAGTAAAATTTTGCTAAAAATCATCCAACAAGTTGCAGCAGTACTTTGTCAGGGAAGTGCCAGAAGTTCAGGCCGGATTCAGAAAAAAGATGTGGAACATCAATGCTGATGTCAGATGGATCTTGACTGATGGCAGAAAATACCAGAAAGATACTTATGTTTCATAGACTATGCCAAGGCACTCAACTGTGTGGATCATAACAAACTATAAATAACTTTGAGAAGAATGGGAATTCCAGAACACTTCATGATTCTCTTGTAGAACTTGTACTTGTACCAAGACATAATGGTGGGAAGGAATACTGCACAGTTTAAAAGCAAGCAAGGTGTGAGAGGGTTGTATCCTCTCATCACACTTATTCATTATGTATCCTGAGAAGAATGTGGCACCAGGATTGAAGGAAGGTTTATTAACAGCCTATGATATGAAGATGATACAACCTTGCTTGCTGAAAGTGAGGAGCGATTGAAGCACTTACTGGTGAAGGTCAAGGACTGTAACCTTCAGTATGGATTACACTTCAATGTAAAGAAGACCAATATCTTCACAACTAGACCAATGGGTAACATCATGATAAATGAAGAAAAGATTGAAGTTGTCAAAGATTTTGCCCTGCTTGGAATCCAAAACCAATGCTCATGGAAACAAGTTATGAGAGCAAAAGACATTTAAAAATGTTTCAAGACATATTGTATAAAAATCATATTATTGTGAATGAGGGAGAGTGCAGAGTGGAGACCCAAAGCCCATCTGTAGGCAACTGGACATCCCCTTACAGAAGGGTCACGGAGAGGACGTGAGCCGGTCAAGGTGTAGT
>NW_022103906.1:33510551-33512683 GCF_000313985.2 Echinops telfairi
CCTCCAAGGATGGCTTCTTCCTCACTTTCTCCCTAGTAATTGGACCAATGTGCTGCTGCCTGAGCTAGTCCTTTGCCTCAGTCATGTGCTGCACTGTCTGTAGGCCAAGCCAACTCATATATCATGTCCCTAGAGCTTGTGGCTCCATCGGGACCCGATACTTTGCTACTGGCCTCTAATCAACTTCTCATCTCCCTGCTGTAGCTGCCCCACTCTGTTGTGCCCATTGCCTGCCGGCAGACTGCTCATCTTGCCTGAGGGCAGATTCCACTGTCTGCTTCCTTGACCTAGGACCAGTAGTAGTGTAAACTGAAGGAACTTCAGTAGATTAACTGTTCCACAAAAGTGAGTTGAACTGAGCCCTCGGTACTGCTGTGTGGACTAATTAGCAATTAGCTGTTGTATTCCTTCTTGCTATCTATCTATCTCTCTATCTATATAAAATCATAAGTGTCTTGGTTTTGTTTATATAGAGAATGCTGCATATGCATGTGAAAGTTGGACATGGAATAAAGAAGACCGTGGAGGAATCGATGCATCTGAACTATGTTGCTGGAGAAGACTATGGAAAGAACCATGGACTGCTAAAAGGACAAACAAATCTATCTTGGAAGAAGTACAGCCAGGGTGTTCCTTAGAGGCAAGGATGTCAAGCCTGATTTATACATTTTAGACATGTTTTCAGGAAACCAGTCTCTGGAGAAGAACATCATGTTTGGTACAGTGGCGGGGCAGTGAAAAAGACAAAGGCCCTCGATGAGATGGACGGACACAGTGGCTGCATCAATGGGCTCAGGCACAGGAACAATTGTGAGGATGGCACAGGACAATGCAGACTTCTGTTCTGTTGTGCATAGGGTAGCTGTGGGTCAGAGCTGACTCAATGGCACCTAACAACAACAACAATCCCCGCTACTAGTGTTACACCCTATTTGCACAGTCCCACCCAATCAACTGGCGACAGTTACAGAGGCATGGATAGATGAGCCATATGAAGACATTATACTCTGCCGCAGTGTAGCATACCCCTTTCTGGGTCATCATCTGTGCTTCCACTTTGAGAATTCACAGAGACTTAAGTCTAGTTACTGGTCTAAAAGCAATAATAGGTGATCAGGGCGTTTCCTGGTGATTTTCAACGTATCTACCTCAAGCAATACTCCAAATACAGCTCCAGTTTTTATATCAGCATGCACAGTTGAACCAATCTCCTCAATTGGGAGTGTAGGGGAAAATGATTTTACAGATATGGATTAAATTCTTCTCATGACACAGATGGTAACTTGGGCTGAAGGGTCTCAATGGAATTTAGCGGCTCAAAACCCCAGTCTTCCTGATTACCTGCCCACATATCATCTCAAGTTTCAAGGTCCTATTCTTCGCAATCAATGGCCTCATTTTAACCCCAGTCACCATTCCCAGTTGTCAAGGATTTCATCTTGCTATGATCCACAAGCAGTGCTCATGGAATCACCAATCGAAAACTGTAACAATGTATTGATTGGAACAAATCTGCTACATAAGATCTCTTTAAAGTGTTGAAGAGCAAAAATGTCACTTTGAAGACTAAGGTGTGCCTCACTCAAGCCATGATACTTTCAATTGTCTTACATGTATGTGAACGTTGGGCAATGAATAAGAAAGATAGAAGAAGAATCAGTGCATTTGAATTATGGTGCTAGGAAATAATATTGGAAGTGCCATGCACTGCCAGAATGCTTAGAGGCAAAGCAAAGATAGAGAGACTTTGGACATATTATCAGAAGAGGTCAGTCCCTGAGAAAGGACATCTTGCTTGATGTAAAGTAGAAGGTAAATGAAAAAGAGGAAAACTTTGACAAGATGTGTCATCACAGTGTAACAATGGACTCAAAACCAGGAATAATTGCCCCTACCCCCAGAAGAATTTACTTCAGAGGACAGCACTGAAGTTACAGCTCAGTAAGAGGGACATGTCTGATCAGAGCACAGGGGAGCAAATGAAGGGGAAGGAAGAGAGAGTGGAGCAGATCCTGGCCCTCCAAGCCTTGAGGACAATATCCCTGCTCAGAGCAGCCAATGCACAGAGAGGACCATCTGGTCGGCTCCACTATGAGACACGACATCCCTCACTGATCCATAGCCCTACAGGG
>NW_022103906.1:33514441-33515740 GCF_000313985.2 Echinops telfairi
TCAGAAGTGACTTGACCGTGCCTAGAAACAGCAACAATACTTGCACGTGTGTAAAACGAAATATGCACAAAGTCCTTTATCAGAGAAATGGTTCTCCAAAAATTACCTCCAGACCCTGTAAAAGGTGAACACAGTATTTCTAATGTAACTAAGAATTTATTTGACATTTTCACTGTGTTCACATGTGTGTGGTTGGTACAGAAGCAACACTGGCCAAACACCGCGAGATGGCGAGCTTGGCTCAGGTAATGAAAATCAGCGGGACGACTAGTGGGCATCTTCTTCGCTGCTGGACACTCACTTTTAAATGATCTTGATAAAGCAGGCTAAGACTGCATCTTATTAAATTTTGACTAGTTGGAGTACAGATAATGTCTTTTGTTTGTCTCTAGGACAATTGTGTGATTATTGGAGTTGTGAATTGAACCAGATGGGGTTCATTTTGTTTGTTTTTTCATGAAACACCATTTTTCTGACAAACAGGTTATTCAGAGTTGTGCTCTAACCACCAGGTCGGCCATTCAAACCCACCAGCTGCTCTGCAGGAGAAAGATGACACCGCTACTGTTGTAAAAATGAAGTCTCAGAAACCAAAAGGGACAGTTCTACTCTGTCTCACAGGGTGCCATGACTCAGAATCGACTTGATGGAGTGAGTGAGTGAACCCTTATGTGAGCTGGCAATATTTTCATGTGAAAATATGAAATTTGGAAAATGTGTCTGTCAATATGACCTTGAGAAGTTTATGGTATTCAAACACTTTTCTGGTGAGATTAGTAGTGATGTTAGTAAATGGAAAATTAATAAATTAATAAAATGTGTTCATATTTGGAAAATCAGCATAACTCGGTGAGTACACGTGGTACAGAAAAACAGGGCATACTGGTTCAGAACCATGCCTGGGTAGAAGGTCTAGTCTGAAGATAAGATGGAGCAGTGGATTTTAATATAGCATGTGTTTTAAAGGACACTGATATAAGCTGAAGTTCTATATCACAACTAACCTTTACCATTTGTCATGTTTTAGAATAGTACCAAAGATTATCAACAATTATTTGAAAAGAGTTTAAAATACTTCTTCCATGGGCTGAATTGTCTTCATATATTTCAACTGAAAAAACAGAACAGCTTGAAAGCATAATCAATATATCTTCTATTAAACTAGGCATTAAAAGGTTTGCAAGACATGTAAAATAATGCCACTCCTCTCATTAATCTTGCTTTGGAAAATATTAATTAATTTTTAATTGTTTGTTAACCAGTAATAAATAGGTCTATTTTAAATTATACTTCTAAAAT
>NW_022103906.1:33515840-33516841 GCF_000313985.2 Echinops telfairi
TCAGCTTATACATGAGTATATATATATGGTGTACATATAAATATTATATATCAACCCAAATAGACAAAAGCTCTTTGAGAATTGCAATAGTTTTTATATATTTTTTTTAATTTTTAAAGTTTCTTTAACTTTTTAAACTTCTTTACATTTTTTGGATCATTTTATTGAGGGCTCTTTGAATGTTTATTACAATCCATACATCAATTGTACCAGGCATATTTGTACATATGTTACCATTACTCTTTTCTAGGCAGTTACTTTCCCCCTCCCCACCCTCATGACCCCTTGTTAGATTATAAATTATTGTTATTTTCGTGTCTCACACCGACCACTGTCTCCCTTCCCCCATGGTTTCCGTTGTTCTTCCTCCTGGAGCGGGGGTGTGGTTGTGTGTCAATCATTATGATCATTCCCCATTCTTCCCCTCCCTCTCCCTTCCCATTTGGTATCTCTCCCCATTCCTGCTCCTAGGTTGTGTGTGTCATGAGCTCTTATCTCTTATTTACACCTGTGAACATGTTTTGGTCTAGTCTGAAGTGAGAGGCATCACTGGGTCATTGGTAGGGGGTGAAGAAGCCTCAAGGAACCAGAGGAATGGTGTGTGTTCCATCCGTGCTTTACTGCGCCGTGGTTGCCTCACCCCTTCCCCGTGAGCCCTCTGTGGGGAATGTTTCATTGTCTACAGATGAGCTTTGGGTCTCTGCTCCAACCCCCCTTGATTTCAACCATATGGTTTTGTTCCTTTGATTGTTAAGGGTCTTCTGATGCCTGTTACCTGGTCCTGATGACACCTCGTGGTGGCACAGGCTGGTGTACTTCCTCCATGTGGGCTTGCTGTTTCTCTGCTGGATGGCTGATTGTTTCACTTTAACCCAGATGCTATATCTTTTATTAGCCAGGAACCATCTGCCTTCTTCACCATATTTACTTATGCATCCATTTTGTCTTCACTGCTTGTATCAGGAGGGTGAGCATCTCAGATTGCCAATTTGTTAGAACAA
>NW_022103906.1:33517118-33518075 GCF_000313985.2 Echinops telfairi
ATCCACCTAAGGTTCGACTATGGATCTCTCCAGTTCTGAACAAAGAAGGAAGAAAATGGAAGATGTATGAAATTTTTATTCCAACAATAGACAGGTCTACAGGGTAATGACCAGAGCCTTAGTGGTGATGTTGGGTAAGCCATAACTGCAAGGTCAGCAGTTTGGATCCACCTGCTACCACTCTTGTAAACATTTACATCCTTGGAGACCCAAATGAGGTACTTCTATTCTGTCCTATAGGGTTGCGATGAGTCTATATCAACTCCATGACAGTAGCTTGGTTTATTTTGTTGTTGTTGTTTCGCTTTGGTCTGTTTTGTTTTGGGGTTTGTTTGTTTTGGTGAGGGAGGGGGAGTGGAGAGCAGTTATAAAGTGAATAATAAATAGCACTAGGGGGGTAGAACTCCATGGGACAATCCATAATTTTAGATCAAAAGGGCAATATTTGCCCATAGGACAAAGGTCAAAAGAAAGGAAGTAATTGGAAAGAAGGGGTGATGGACATGGCGGGAATTGTGCCCGCCTTTACCCCACCACATCAAGACCACATGCTGGGGGCATGAACCAGAGCAACAAGGGGAGCAGAGCAATGAAGTCCCCAGGGAACACCAAAAATAGGCTGTGGTGCTAGGGTATGGAACTCTATCAGATTCAACTGGACACTTGTGAAGGACAACAAATAGACTTTGAAATATTTATAGGCTTTACTTTTTTTGTCATTGCCTTTTTGTTGTTGTTGTAGCTATTGTTTTATTTTCTATTGTTCCTTTGTTGTGTTGAGTCTTGTGTTTGTGCATAATGTTGTCGCTGCACGTCTATCTGGATGGGATAGGTTGGATAAACAAGCCAGAAGAGAGAAAAATGGGATGAAAGTTCCAGGGGGACATGGGGGAGGGGGGAGGAAGTGGGTGTTAACAAGCCCAGGGACAAGGGAACAAGAAGTGACCGAAAATCATT
>NW_022103906.1:33518640-33530805 GCF_000313985.2 Echinops telfairi
CAATCTGTAAGCAATTGGACATCCCGTTACAGAAGGGTGGTTGGGAGAAGATGGGCCAGTCAGGGTACACTATAACACTGATGAAACATACAGCTTTCCTCTGGTTCTTCAATACTTCCTCCCCTCTATTATCATGACCCTAATTCTACCTTACAAATCTGGCTAGACCAGAACATGTGCATGGGTACAGATAAGAGCTGGAAACTCAGGGATATAGGACAGATAAACTCCTCGGGACCAATATTGAGAGTAGCCATACCAGGAAGGTAAGGGAAAGGTGGGGGCAGAAAGGTGGAACCAATCACAATGACCTATCTATAACCCACTTCCAGGGGATGGACAACAGACAAGGGGGTAAAGGGAGACACCGGACAGTGCAAGACATAAAAAAATAATAATACTTTCTAAATTATCAAGGGTTCATGAGGGAAGGGGGGAGGGAGAGAAGGAGGGGAAAGGGAATGGGAAAATGAGGAGCTGATACCAAGGGCTCAAGTAGAAAGAAAATACTTTGAAAACGATGATGGCAACCTATGTACAAATGTGCTTGAGACAATGGATGTATGTATAGACTGTGGTAAGAGATGTACAAGGCCCTAATAAAATGATTTGTTTTAAAAAGAAGAAGGGGTGATGGAAACAGGAAATACAGGGAACAAGTGGGATCATTGATGTTGCACTGTGGGGATTACAATCAATGACATGAAACAACAAAATGTTCCTCAATTCCTCGGTAGAAAACGGTTTTGTTGTGACGTTCAAAGTAGTGGCAGGATGACAAGATGCCGAATATAGTGTAAAAATAGGAAGGTGCTATCTTAAAATTCCTGAGAACATGAAATTGAAAGATAATGGAATTTTTTCCACAAACTTTTTGAACCCTCCTTATATCAAAAACTTGCATCTAAATACCCCTTCTCCATTTAGACTTGTTTGAAGACTCAGTCTTTTGATCTTTGTATCTTCCTGTACCGTGTCTTTGCAGAACGGCATACGCGATAGATTTTTGTTCTGCAGGACAAGTTATAAGAAACAGTGCCCTCAGAGAGAGTTTTGATACGTTGGAAACAGACCTACCAGAAAGACTGCTCAAAATTCGGAGCATAATTAGATTCTCTTTGGACTTATTACAATGCTGGTAACTACTGTTCTTGCAGCTGTTGCTCTAGTCCCTGGGGAGCATCTAAAAGAGGACCCATTTCCCAGGCAAGAGGACACCCTGGCAGGGTGGGACCTCGGGTTTTGGATCAAATTGCATTGTTTCACTAGAGAGCAGGTAAAGAAGAAAAAGAAAACCTTGCTAGGGCCACGACTGAACTAGCAGGACTTGCATTGTTTTACCTGGAGTTGTTGCCAGCAAGCCACCCAGCCCAGCCAGCAGCAACATTAGGCTGAACATGATGGGGCTTCTCCGCTCCCCCGGGATGGATGCTGTGCAGGGGTGGCAGTTGAGCGGCTGGAGTCCGGCGCCCGAGAGCCGCGCGGCCACTGCGCTGCCTCCCGCCCCCCAGATGGCTCGCTGCTCTTCTGCAGTAGGCCAACCACAGTGACCTCTGTAGTGTGGTCTCCCCACCCTGTGCGTTTGATAGTGATGAACTTTGAAAGGCAAACACATGCATCGTGCTTGTTTTCTATCAGATGGTTCCTGATGATGGAGTCTGGAGAAGGGCGGTGGATGTGAAACTCGCTGCGAGCCCACGTGTTCCAGAACCCCAGGTCTCTCCTCCGCGGGATTTGGTTTCGTTTGGTTCCTCTGTGTCCTCAGGGAGAAAGATGGGGCTGTGTGCTCCAGGGAGCTGCTAACCTCAAGATAGGCAGTTAGCAGCCATCAGTCACTCCATGGAGAAAGACGAGGCTTTCTACTGCTGTAAAGTGGTCGTCTCCGGAACCCACACGGGCAGTTCGACCCTGCCCTATTTGGGTCACTCTGAGTCGGAATCGACTCAATGGCAGGGGCTTTGATTTGGTTATCTGACAGTCTTGGAAATCCTAGGTGGGGTCTCTATGAGTCACCGTAAGGTGGAGGCTAGTGTGATCGGAGCTGCTTTATAGCACATACTTGCCTAGACTCAGTGCAAAGTGATCAAGAATGATTTTAAAAGACAGACTTATTGTCCTGTTGTTTCTTTGCTCTTTAACTCACCATGACCCTTTTTGTTGATGTTTTTAGTGCAGCAGATGTTGCATTATATTTGTGTATTTGGCTTTCTCTGTAACTAGATGTTGTATTTCTAAAGGACAAGAAGTGTGACCTAGCCACCCCTCATATATCCCAGTGCCTAATGGAGTCCTTGCAGCATGGTAGAATTTCGGCAAACATTTAAGGAATTTAATAAATTCTGACTTGCACTTTCTCTGGATTGTGTTGAATCTATGGTTAGCAATCTAGGTATTTCCTTGATAGAAAGGGGGAGTGAAATGTTCTGCACACTTAAGTTTGTGAACATATACTCAAACCTTGATATAAAATGTACACATTACTGATATTTGATCATTAACATCTTCAGCAGATGGTAAGGAAGTGTCTAATTATTTTCAGTTTTTAGGTAGGATCCATAACCAAGAAGTTTTACAATTTTTAACAGCTACCAGAAATAAATCAAGTACCAGCTTAAGTTAGAACTACATAAACTAAGAGGGTAAGTAAAAAGTGCCGCTACAACATACCGGCATCAAGAACCAATAGAAATGTCTGATGGGCCCGCCCCAATCCCAACTACATGGACAGCCTCCCTTCCCCCCAGAAGAATGCACTTCAGAGGACGCACTGAAGCTACAGGGGAGAGGGGCACGTCTGATCAGAGCACACAGGAACAAACGAAAAGGGAAGGAAAGGGTGGAACACATCCTGGCCCAAGCCCTGAGGATGATATTCCTGCTCAGAGTAGCAATGCAAAGAGAGGACCATAGGGCCGGCCCCATCATGAGACATGACATCCCTCACTGACCCATAGTGCTTTGAGGGACAACAAAGGTGGCACAGTGCGGGAATTGTGCCTGATCTGACCCCACCACACTGGGGTAAAATGCTAAGGGCGTGCAACAGAGCAGCCAGGGGAGCAAAGCAATGAAGTCCCCAGGGAATACCAAAAATAGACTTTGGAGCCATGGTGTGGCACCCTATCAGACTTGACCAGAAAACACTCCTAAAGGTCAACAAACAGACCTTGAACTATTTATAGGCTTTTCTTCTTTTCTCTTGTTTTTTGTTTTGTTTTGCTTTGTCTTGTTTTTGTGCTTATTATTGTCTCTGCATATCTATCTAGATAAGATAGGCAGGATAAACAATCCCGAAGAGAAAACAGTCGGTCTGATGATTCAGGGGGACATGGGAGAAGGGAAGGCGGGGGGTGGGGGTGGAGTGTGGAAAGGAAGTGGGTGTTAACAAACCCAGGGACAAGGGAACAAGAAGTGATCTAAAATTGATGGCGAGGAGGGCATAGGATGCCTGGTAGGGAGTGATCAAGGGCAATGTAACCGAGAGGAATTACTGAAACCCGAATGAAGGCTGAGCATGATAGTGGGAAGAGAAAAGTAAAGTAAAAGGAAATAGAAGAAAGAACTAGGAGGCAAAGGGCATTTATAGAGATCTAAATATAGGCATGTACATATGTAAATATATTGATATATAATGATAGGGAAATAGATCTATATACATATATTTATAGGTTTAGTATTAAGGTAGCAGACAGACATTAGGCCTCTACTCAAGTACTCCCTCAACAAAGTGTTCTAATAACCAGGCATTCAATGATGCTTGCCTTCCAGACATGATTGCTAAAGACAAAATGGGTGCATGGCAAATGTGGTGAAGAAAGCTGATGGTGCCTGGCTATTAAAAGATATAGCATCTAGGGTCTTAAAGGCATGAAGATAAACAAGCGGCCATCTGTCTGAGAAGCAACAAAGTCCACATGGAAGAAGCACACCAGCCTGTGTGATCAGGTGCCAATGGGATCAGGTATTAGGCATCAACAACCCAACACAAAAAAATCATATCATTGTGAATGAGGGAGATTAGAGAGTGGAGACCCAAAGCCAATCTGTAGAGCATTGGACATCCCCTTACAGAAGGGTCACAGGAAGAGACGAGCCAGTCAGGGTGTAGTATTGCACCGATGAAACACACAACTTTCCTCTGGTTCTTTAATGTCTCCTCACCCCCACTATCATGACCCCAATTCTTCCTTCCAAATCTGGCTAGACCAGGGCATGTGCAGGGGTACAGATAAGAGCTGGAAACACAGGGAATCCAGGACAGATAAACCCCTCAGGACCAATATGGAGAGTAGGGATACCAGGAAAGTAAGGGGAAGGTGGGGGAGAAATGGGGAAACCGATCACAATGATCTACATATAACACCCTCTCAGGGACGGACAACAGAAAAGTGGGTTAAGGGAAACGGTCAGTGTAAAACATTAAAAAATAATAATTTATAAATTATCAAGGGTTCATGAAGGAGGGAGGTTGGAGGAGGGAGGGGAAAAATGAGGAGCTGATATCAAGAGCTCAAGTAGAAAGAACATGTTTTGAAAATGATGATGGCAACAAATGTACAAATGTGCTAGACACAATGAATGGATGTATGGACTGAGATGATAACAAACTTGCGGGGGGGCGGGGGAGTACTGCTATAAAGTCACATAAAACTTTTTATTAAACAAGAATATCAAGATTGATACACTTCTTTTTTAATAAACCTCAGCATCTACCATTTTTCTTATGGTACTCCACACCTCCATCAAAGCATTCCTGAATATATAAGAGCCATTTGGACACAGTGAAAAATTCAAGGACCTTTGGAATAGTATGTCCAAGATCCCCCTTTGAGGATCAGATGCAACAGTGACTATGGCATGGAGGCTCAGAAGAGCAGCACTGAGACTACAGGGTATATCTTCTCTTCATCTGGCTGAAGACCATTAGACTGAAAGAGAGAGTAATAGGTGAACTGGCTCTCTGGTACACTGGGGCAGAAGTCAAGAGACAAGTTGGTGGAGAAGCTGCTTACGAGAGATGTGGCTGCTGGCTAAGGAGAGGTGTTACTGTGGACCAATGACAGTTTACAGTTTACTGATCCTTACAGTTTACTGATCCTGTCTTGTGGTAATCTACTAATGCCCCTGGTTAGCCCATTTAATCGTAAATATTGTCACTGAGTTCTGTGTGGCTATTACAATGAATTATCGCAGCCAACCTGGAAGTAGAGTACCATAAGAAAAATGGTTAGTGCCAAAATAGGGTAAAGAGGTCTGGATGGAGAATATATATCTAACCCCACCTCATGTCCAGCTCCTTGTCGTTTGTTTCTTGCAGCCAAGTTTAAAGATGTTTTGGTATCCTCCAGAAACTCAAACTGTCTTCTTTAAAATATATTGTAGTTTGGGGATCAAAGGGAAGTCTGAAGTGACAAAATCAGAGTTGTAAAGTGGATGGGGTATGGTTTCCCAATGAAATTCTCATCGGTGCATCATCGTGATGGAAAACCTCCTCAGTGCAAATTTCCTGGCCTTTTCTCAATAACGGTGTTTTCAATCTTCTAATAAACCTCAGCATCTTCCAGTGTCCTTCAAGAACATTATCGAGATTACTCCTTTGGGAGTCCTCCAAACATAACCATAACCTATCGTGCTAACTTCTCTATCTTGCATTTAACTGGTTCAGCAAATCTCCTTTGAAGCCACTGTTTTGATTAGACCTTACTCTCTGGATGTGAGGTGTAGTCAAATTAATATGGCCCTTCTAACAATCATCCGCTTTGTGACGTATTACAAATTCTGGCCTCTATACCTGTGGGTAGAATCCCATTCTGGAGGATTCTCTGCTATGCCAATGGACAGGATGACAGTGGTGCATGGATCAAGAAAGGTAGCTGTGAGAATAGAACATGGGAGTACTGCACGGTTTAAAATCATGAAAGGTGTACACAGAGCTGTGGAGGCAGGCAGAGTTCCAGCAGCTAGGTAGGTGGAGCTGCAGAGAGATTTCCCAGAATCCCTCACTCTTATACAAAAGGCCACACCCCCAAAGAGGTATCATCAAGCTACCACCCCGAGTCATGAATATCTATCTAGTCAACATAAAATCATCTACCTAACACAAAAGTAGAAGCTCAAAATCCATTCACAGGACCCCCACATGGATTAAGCTTCCGGTGAATCCCCTCTGATGTCAGCAGCCTTGCTATCAGACAGAGACCATTTTTAAGTCCATTAAGGCGATTGTAATTTGGTTAAAATGTAACACTTTATCACTTGATCTCCTTTTTGAGCCATTTTAAACATGTTCATTTTTAATATTTTCAGCTTTCTTTTCTATTGTTTTTCTATGCATCATTGTTAATTTGTTATTTATGTTTTGTATCATTTTCTGTGTATAAAATCCGGGATAGGTAAATCTAAAGAGACAGTAACTGGATTAATTACCTAGGCATGTGCCAGGAGAGGTTGGGAGAAAATGGGGAGCGAATGAGAAAGATGTTTTGAAATTGATTATGGTAATGATGGCACGTCTTCTTATTATGATTGAATTATTACATTGTATGATATGTGAATTATATACTTTTTTTTTAGAATGGGAAAGTGTAGTAGACTTGTACCTACTACTTGAATTTTGAATAAACCTGACCCTGTGCACAAGAGTCAGTCCTTGCTTTTGTGGCTACAAAAGGCCCAAGTAACTAGAACACACTCTCTTCGTTTAAAAATACTATTATAATAAAAAACTTCTGGGGAAAAAATTGTGAGTCAGGGTTGCATCATCTCACCTTATTATTCAATCTGTAGGCTGAGCAAATCAACAAATAAACTGGTCTAGCTGAAGAAGAATGTGGCATCAGGGTCAGAGACGAGCTTATTATTAACAACCTGAGATAGGCAGATGACAACCTTGCTGGCTCAGGAGTACTTGACGCACTTGCTGATAATCAAAAATTGCAACCTTAAATATGGATTACAATTCAGTGAAGGAAACAAAACAAAACACAACCACACAACTGGACCAGAAGGTAACATCATGATAAATGTAGACAACATGGACGTTGCTTGGATCCACAATCAAGACTCATTGGAAGAGCAGTCAGAGATCAAATGACACGCTGCATTGGATAGACGTGCTGCACAGACCTCTTTAAAGTATTAAACAACAAGGAGATTACTTTGAGGACTAAGGTGTGCCTGGCCCAGGCCAGGATACTGTCAATTGCTTCCAGGTCTTGTGTGAGTGGGATATTGACTGAGGAAGACCAGAGAAGAATTGATGCATTTGAATTATGGTGCTGCTTAAGAGTGGTGACAGTACCATAGACTGCGGAAGAACAAACAACTCTGTTTTGGAAAAAGTAAGAGCAGAATGTTCCTTAGAAGCAAGAACGGTGAGACTTTATTTCACGTGCCTTTGACATGTCATTTGGAAAGGCTAGTCCCCAGAGGGCAATACTGCTTGGCAAAGTGGAAGGACATCATAAAAGAGAGGCATTCAAGATGGGCTAGCCCACTAGAAGAAATAACAGGTCAAATACAGCTCAAATATGACAATTGTGAGGATGGTGCAGGACCTAGAAGTGCTTTGGTCTATTGTACATAGAGTTGCTATCAGTCAGAACCGTCTCAATTAAACCTAACAGCAACAAGAAATGTTCACCTTACTAGAGAGTGTGTACAGCCACCATCCTTTGTTTCCTTGGGGGTATGGTCCTGCTGGAAGAGAAAAATCATACCTCTATAAAAGCCACCCCTCTGTTTAAGAGCCATCTCAGAAGCAGGGACACACAAGAGAAATGCCAGAATCATCCAAAGAGCCACCAGTGGAGCATGCTTCAGATCTCCATCTGAAGTGGCAGACACCGAAACCAGACACACATTAGGCAGCAGCATAGGGACCAAGAGACAAAGTAGCCATGATGAGCCAGAGGCAGAGGCAGAAGACCAGGAGACAGAACAGGGGAGCAGTGCTGAGACCACAGGACTGTTAAGTAGAGGGATAAATGGGTGTGTTGGCCCATGGAGGCAGAAGCTAAGGGACAACATGGCTGAGGCTGAGAATGATGTGGCTGAGAGGCTGAGGACCAGAGATTTGACTGCTGAGAAAAGGCACTACTGTGGACAAATCATGGTATCCTTACTGCTTACTGATTCTGACTTATGGTTAACTTCCTTCATAAAACCCTTTGTCTGTGAACTCTGAGTGGCCATTGCACTGAATCGTAGGAGCCACCATTGAAGTGCAGTGCTCTGGGAGGAATGGTTGCTGTCGGGCTGGGTAAAGGAGGAAGGAGCATGGAGGCTGTCTGACCTCTGCCTCACGGCAGTAAGGAAGCCTGAGGAGACTAGATAGGGCCCACACCCATATTGTCATACTCAGGATGGCACTGGTAAATACAAGACTCATCCCCAGTGACGACAAGTTCTATAAAATTGAATTTGCTCACTTTGTGTTTAAAAGACCATTGGATCATCCCATGGGGGCTATCTTGGAAGCAACACAGTCCAGGAAAGTTGGTGTGTGACTGTGCTGTTCTAATTTCCAATCAAAGGCAAAAAGGAACTGGCTCTGTGGATCCAGCGGAGTGCAGAAAAAGGCATCCTTTGAGTCCACGATGCTGTACCACTGTGTGGAGTTAGGAATTCCCCCTAGGGTGCATGGGGGTTAGGCATTACTGGATGCAGTGGGATCACTGCTTCATTTATTATTCACAGATCTTGATCCTTCTGGGAAGACCTGTCTTTTTGACTGGTAATATTGGGGGTGTTACAAGGGGAATTAACAGGGATCAAAAGTCCATGCTGGAGGACTTTATAAATAAGGGTTGTAGTCCTTTAATGGCTTCAGGTTTCAAATGGTACTGCTGCTGGCAGGGAAACTGGATGGGATATTTTAGGAAAATATTTATAGGGGATGCTTATTTTGCTCTGCTGGGGACTTCGTGTCCCAGACTTCAGGGTTTATGGTACTTTCTCACTGTTTCTGTGGGGGGGCTTTGCAGCTTCTCTGCAGGAAGGATCGTTTAGAAAGCTAGCGTAGGGCTAGGATGAGGCCCTATGACCATGTAGGTGTATAGCTTAGACAAAACAACTCAGCCTATAAGAGTGGCTGCACATTCAGGGACGACTAGAAGGCTATGAGAGAATTAAAAGTTGTCCCAAAAGGCACCTTAAGGGCTCCATAACGTGTCCGACTACAGGGTTCCCTGGCATTCCCATGGTGCAAGTGGCTCTCAGTCCACTAGACTGCATCAGCTCCAGCATCTCCACTTGGACTCGGTTGCCTTCTTCAAGGGCCATCTGCACCAAGTACTGCTTGCAGACCTCCTTGAAGACATTGAGAATAACTGTCTGCTTGTGAATTCGGACTTGACATACGTGCCCTGGTGCTCAAGCAACAGCCACCTACGTCCCCTGGATTTGAGTGACCCCAGGAATGGCCTAAACAGAGAATTCATTACAGTTCTGCAAAAAAAAAGCTTGTTGAGACCAAGCTGTCTGCTTAACATTGAAAATGCTGAACTATGCAATTCCACGCTGAGGAGACATGGTATCAGTGGTAATGCTACAGTTTTCTTCCACCCGTTTCTAAACTTAAGCTACACTTTCTTCCTTCTTCAGTGTTATCTTCCTTCTCTGGACTCATCTTGGATGTCTTCTTGACCATCCTTAAAACACCAAGTTCATCTGAAAACGGTTGTTTTATGTGACACAGCATTCTTACACCTGTTGCAAAGCTTCAGTGATTTGGAAAGACATCCACTTGAGTTTTGTTTGAAAAAAAAATCCATGGGGGGAAAAATAGCGATGTTACCACTGACTTCAAAATGTTTTTTTTTTTTCCTTTGACACAAGTAACCTTCTTTTGATGGCAGTTAACTAGACTAAGACAAAAGAGAGCTTGTCTTCACCTATCACAGAGATATGATGACTCATGTTTTGTTTAGAAATGGGTTATCTTCAGAGATTTAAATAGTCTCCATTCTTCAGAACAATCTGTTTTCCTTTAAAAACAAAACGCCATTGTGCAAACTTTGAATAACTTTGAAAATCTGGTGACCTATGGTGGTTTGATGGCATCGTGAATTAGGAGCCAGACTCCTAATTGCAAGGTCAGCAGTTTGAACCCACCAGTCCCTCCGTGGGAGAAAGACGAGGCTTTCTGCTCTCAAAGATTTACACCTCAGAAACCGGTAAGGCAGTTTACTCTGGGGTAGCTATGAAAGAGAATCAACTCGATGGCAGTGATGTTGGTTGTTTTTTGTTTTTTAATATCCATATAAGATTAACTAGTGTTTTATTTAAAAGAATAAAATCTTCATTAAGAAATAATTGAATCTTTATGAAGTTAGAGAAAGACAAAAACCAGAATTTCAAGTATTTTCTTTATTGTAAATGTTGTATTTGTATATGAATATAAACACAAACCAATTTTTAAAAAAACTAATGAAATTCTATTAATAAATTTATTATTAAACTTTATTATGAAAGATTATGAAAAAGTTTAGTGTTTAAGATTGCACTGTCCATATCATCTCTTCCACAGTGATAATTCCTTTTTTAACACAGCTGGGAATATAACTCACAAATGCCACACTAGTTCTGCAATCCTCTAAAAACAAAACAAAGCCAAATATACTTTTTCTTCCTTCCTTCCTCCAGCCTCATTCCTTTGAAAATATTAGTGACAACTGAGACATGATCCAGCACACCTTACTAATTGTGAACATTCTACATGATATTCATAGTAAACTTTGAAAGTTCAGATTTTAGACTTAATTTTTAAAGTGCTCATGAAATTCTTTAGTGGTTTTATAATAGCTCAATTGAGTAAAGTTATTATAATTTTTTCTGCTTTATTATAGCCATGAATCAACAAAATCTCAGATTAATTCTATTAAATACGTCGTACCTTAAATCTTATCATTTATTTTAAATAATTATGCACTGCAAAAGGGTGCCATGCTTCAATATGATTCACACTAGAAATTCTAATACTAAATTAACTTTCCTAATCATTGTCATAGCTGAAGACTGTAAAAATTGAGCTAATAACTGTGTGAATGTACACACATTTTAGAGTATTTTATTCCTTTAAAATAATATAAAGTCATAGTTGTGGTTCTTGTGCAATCATCTAAAAACAATGATTGTTAGTGCATGCAAGATGAAATGTATTCATTATTGGCAGCTAATTAGTGCATTTTCACAGGTATTAGATTATTACCTGTTCAATTAGAATCTACATTAATAATAACTAAAGTAAAAAGTTCAGAATAATATTAAAGCACAAAATGAAAAAACTTAATCTAATACAGTTAAGTTGAGGATCACTACAATCACATATTCAAAATAACAATCATGTAAAATGCATTAACCTGATAGATAACCTAATACAGTTTATTCAGTGATGGAAATGGAAGCTTTATTTCAAATCTGTGGCTTAATGAATTTCCTTCTATTTACCAATACCTGATACTTAGTTCTTGTTTCTCTGTGTTAGTACAATTTTTTATCCTGGTATTTTCCTTTCATTCAGAGTTGCAGCAGGAAGAAAGGTTTATCAAGAAAACAACAAGGGGGAAAAAAATCATCAGCTCAATTCCCTGAAGACATTAGAGCAAGAGGAACGGGTAAAAGAAATCAAGTGACAGAACTATATAAAGGAGGTGCAGGAGCTCGGCGAGCAGGAATTAAATTTCCCTGAGATGATACTTTCGGTTGTGGTGGAGGTGGCCTGGGAGGAGGGTAAAGAAATAGTTAATAGTTTATATTGAATGCAATATGGTCATAGTCAATACAAGTTTAACATGACACCATCCACAGCATCCTTGACAGTACTTGAATCTACTTGATATTCTGGTATTACTATTTGTTTTACACTGAATTGTGTCCTTCCAAAATACTTGTAAAGTCTTAACATCTATGCCTGTGGTTATAATTCTGTGGGAGTTACATAATCTGTTGTCAATTTAAGAGGATTAAGAGTGAAGGGGTGTGCCACACCGAGGCAAAGCACTGGGGGAGTACAGCGGAACAGCAAGGGAATGGAGCAGCAAGGTTCCCAGGGAATGCTGAAGGCAGACTTTGGGGCCAGGGCATGGTGCCCCAACATGGAAACCACTGGAAAACACTCCTAAAGGCCAACGATCCTTGAACTAACTACAAGCTTTTCTTTCTTGT
>NW_022103906.1:33534686-33536697 GCF_000313985.2 Echinops telfairi
TCTTAGTAATATGACCAAACTTACATAAAAGTTTCACAAAATCTTTTCTGCAGAATGTGATCTCTAAATAGCTGGCAATAAATACCTTGCTCTAAATTAAATTAAATACAAAAGAAAGTATTGGATATTAATTAGATAATTAGAAATTAAATATTAGATGATAAATATTAAAAAACAAAGTATTAAATATTAACTCTTATTTCTATTTAGATTAGGTATGGCAGTGAGTTAAACTAAACAAATTCAATTCAGACCTTGATGGAAACTGCTGAGGTTGCTTGGCTGCATAAGTTGGTACTGGAAATCTGTTTGCCAAAGGAGGCTAAAAGAAGAAAAAAAGTTATTACTATAACATACTCATAAATGTTTACCACATGCTATTTTCCAGTAAAAGTAATCAATATACTTAATATCAATTAATGGATGCTTTACTTCTAATGATGGCATTTCAAAATATTTTATTTATTCAGCTAATCTTTACCAGTGAATATAAATACTCAATTCTATTGAGGCTATGCTTCTGAATCAAAATATATTAAACTATAAGCTTGATTCATATTAATTGCATTAAGTAAATAGTAGCATATTTCCTATGTTAATATATTTTAAATAAAGTCTTCCAAAATTTGTTGCCAAACCTATATAGCTACCATTTCCATCTAGTAATCTACAATCCTTGATTTTGAAATGCATGACATTCTTCCTTGACAAGGTAAATGGAATAAACTTTTACCTAAAATTGTGACTATATAACCATGAAAAAGAAAGTAAAAGCAAACATATTTACAAATATCACCAAACATTAAGAAAAGTTAGGGATGATCAGGTGGAATTTGTAAAACTTTTTTTTTTTTACTATTTACTGTTAGTTCCTCAAGTTCTATGAGAAGCTAATATACAGACTTTCGGGAAAAGGCATGAATACTCTTTGGATCCTACGATGGAATGGGGAGGGTATCATCTACTATTTTTGCTCCACAGAATGATATGCATATACTGTAAAAATAGACAAGGAATGCAAGAAAATGTCACTATTCCTTCCATCAAGCAGCACTTTTAAAAAAATGATTGTTAAAAAGAAGAGTCTCTTCAAAAAACATGCTAGGAAAACTGGATTTCCAGTTGCAGAAAAATGAAGCAGGATTTATGCCTAATACCATATACAAAAACAAATTTAAATGGATAAAAGATCTAAACACACAAGTAGAGCCATAGAAGTAGAAGAACAAGCAGGGGTAACACTGGCAGATCTAACTTTCAGTAGTGGATTGTCTAATAACAAAAGCACAATTAGCAAAAGGCAAAATAAATAGATGAGACCTTAAAAAAATAAAAATCCAAAATATTTCACAAAAAATTTTGAAAAGGCAAGCTACCAACTGGGAGACTATCTTTGAAAAGCATATGCCCAACCTGAATCTAATAAACATAATATATGTAAAACTTTGACAACTTAACAACAAAAAGATAAATAACTCAATCACAAAATGGATAAAGGACCTGAATAAACATTTCATCAAAGAGAATATTCAAACAACAAACACATGAAAAGAGTCTCAATGTCATTAGTCATCAGAGAGATATAAATCAAAATCACAAAGGCATATGATTTCAATCCTACTTTCTATGATTTCAATCCTACTTCCAGGATGACTAAGGCTAGAAAAAGATAATAAAATAACAAATGTTGGCAATAATGTGGGGAAATTAGAATCCTTATCAATTGTTGATGGGTTTGCATAATAAACTGTCATTGGAAAAATTAAAAGTAGAAGTACCCTATGACCCAGAAATTCCATTCCTTAGCATACCCCCAAAAGACTCAAATAGAAATTTGTACTCAAACGTGTACATTCACAATAGCCAAAGGTGGAAATAACTTAACTGGAAACGACTTAGATAAAGGGATAAGCAAAAAGTGGTACATACACACAATGAAATACTGCTCGGCCTGTAAGCGAAATGCTCAGTGTGAATGTAGTGTGGAGAGATAATGTTGTGCAAAATAAGT
>NW_022103906.1:33537566-33550415 GCF_000313985.2 Echinops telfairi
CTGAGATGTTTACAATGCCACTAGACCCAAGGACTTTCTACCCACTGGCTTGTGATGGCCCTGCATTTGGCTCCATTGCATGTGTTTCCTGAGTCTGAAGAGGACTTTATGGAATGGTATCGGACATGTGGGCTAATGTCAGACTTATGGCCTTGGACTGGACTGGGTTGGGATGTTTTCTCAATGTTCAATTGCTCTTGTATATAAATCTCTTTCTTACACACATATGCGTGTCCATGGATTTGTTCCTCTAGTCTACCCAGACTCACACAGGGTCTTTCAAAACTCCTAAGTAGCCATGAAAGGCACAACCATTGGTCTCTATTCATCCAGAGTAACAGAAGAAGAAGAGTCAAGAAAATGAAATGTGCAGATAATTGCCTCCATGAACATCTGCCGCCTATGCCCTGGATGGCAAAATGGGGTGGTGCCTGGCTCCCATTACTAAACATTTTGATTAGAGACTCCATAGAAGAATCCTGATCAAAATGGGAGAGATACAGGGAATTTCTCAGTGACTCTAAACTTTCTGGGGTCATGGAGAGTGAATGAAGCCCTAAATTATTGCTCTGAGATCATCTTTAAGCCTTTAACAAAAACATCCCCTGAAGTTATCTTAAAACTGAGTAACAGTTCTGTTTACTGAGTAAAAACGGTCAGCCTTGAGCATTATGCTCTTTAAGAACTATCCATATGGAATCACACTCACAACACCAACCAATTAGACAGGAACCTTCAAGGAAATGCGTTTATAAGAATCAGAGAGGAACAGCTCAGAAAAGGAGGGGGAGAACGGTGCTGCAACTGGATGAATGTAACCAGTGTCCCTGAAGAGTTCATGCAGAAGAAGCTGAATGGGCAAATGTTTTGCTGGATATTCCCACATAAATAACAAACTAAGTAAAATACGTAGTGAAATTTCACTTCACAGAATTTATCTGACATATGCATTTATTTATTCACTTATTTATATTGTTTCCATTAATCCAGTTTCCTGCCTCCTTATACTCTCATGTTTGCTTTAAAGTAATTGTTGTCTGTTTGGTCCCTTATAAGTGATTTCTAAAGTAGCACTATACTTATGCCTTTTTCTTTCTTTCTTTTTTTTTTTAGCTAATCTGTTATTTGGCCACAAGGTGACCTCAGGCGTTAGTTTCCATCGTGGGTATAAATGGTATCTCAGGGTTTGGGGAGTCCCCCAGTCTTAATTGTCCAAGTAAGACTGTTCTTTTATTTATGTTTTAGTAAGGTGAGGTTCAGTAGTTCTGTTCTTTTGCTTATTTTGTTTTCAGTAATTTGGGAGTCCACATGTTTCTCCCTTTCTCTGATATATGATTTTAAATATAAGCAGGCGTGTACAGGATGCTTGATGCAGCGTGTGTGTGTGTGTGTGTGTGTGTGTGTGTGTGTGTGTGTGTGTGAGAAAATAAGGCTAGAAATAATAGGCTTTAAATATTTTTGTTAAATCCATAAAATGAATGGCATGCAGGTAATAAAAAGAAGAGGAGACATGCTCATGACTGGCAAACAGTAGACTGAATGCCTAAAGAAACCCTCTCAGTACAAAGCTAGTTTACATATTTAAAAGCTACTTGATATTTTTTTTATATTTAATGTCTGGCTGCATTGATGGAGAAATGAGAAACATTTTAAGAACTAAAAACAATGCTAAAAGCATGAAAGAATAGAGAATATGGAATATTATTGAGCCCTGTAAACATCTTCTCTTTCTTGTTTGGCTAAAGTACGCATTTGAGGTACCACACAGACAGAGGGGACAGGACCCATGGTCTGAGTTAGATGGAAGGCTCAGTCTAAGATTATACCCTGTGATAGTTAGGTTTTAGGTCAACTTGACTGTACCAGGATTCTCAGTAGTTTGGAAGTTGTGGCCTCCCCCCTGATATGAATCTGCTGTGAGCAACCAAGCAGTTGAGGGAAGACAACTAAAAGGAAGTTTCCTCAGAGGGGTGGGCTACTGTATTAAAGCAGACTATGTGGGAAAAGGTTTGGCTCTTCTTGCTGGTCTAGATCCTGCATCTGGCTCACTGACAGGCTATAGAGCTGGCTAACCCTGAGAGCTATCAATGGCCTGCCATATAGCCTGCTGATCCATTCAGCTCTGAAGCCACCTGACCTGCTGACCTTGGGGCATCCACCTCAGCCTCTACCAGCTTGTGAACTTCCAGCTTCCTGGTTCATCTACTGTAAAAGCTGTGCAAGTCATATAAAGCCTCCACCTTAACATCTAACCCGTGGACTTATACGAGATTGGACTTGACCACTTCTAAAACTGTGTGAGGCACTTTTTTAGTACATAAAATTCTTTATTTTTGTATGCATTAATGAATGAATGAATGAATCAATCAGTCAATCAATCACCCTGGTTTTGCTTCTCTAGAGAACCTAGTCTAATATAATTCCTAAGGATAAAACCCTGAATGGGTTATCTAGCAAAATAAACACCTGTGCCCTGGAAGAACTAGTAAAACGAGAATTAAAGACAGTCAATGGAGACGCTCTACTCACTTGCCCGTCCTCGTGAAAGACTTAGGGACCAGTGTTTACACACTTGTGTAGCAAAAACAAAACAAAAACAAACAAGAACTTTAAAGATATCAAAGATTGTCTATGCCCTAAAGTATCTGGCTAAGTAAAATAAACATTTTCTGTAGGAATCCACTGTAATTCAGGACCCTAACAAATCCTGAATATTATTTTAAGGAATATGTATTCTTATCAATATCACCAAACACAGGAAGAAATAGGCTACAGTGAGTGAATAGAAACACAAACCACAGAATCTACCAAGATGCAGACATTAGAACTATCAGATAAAGAATATGAAGGAGGTACGTTTTATATATTTAAAGAAAAATACTTTTAATACAATAAGGCTACAAAATACTATCATAAATAGGTTCGTCTACTTGTAAAATCAAGAAGAACAACAGAAATAAATACTTAAAATTACTGAAATGAGAATGTCAACAAATGAGGTTAATAGAGGATTATACATAAATAAGGGCAGTTTAGTAAATGAAAGGTAGCTCGAATATTATTTCTCAAAATTACAACACAGGAACAAAAAAGATGGGAAATATGAAAGAGAAGTTAAGATATGGAAAAGATAAGACATGTTAAAATGTCTTATAGGCAACTAAAAGGGCTATAGATAGCATCATGAGACAAACATTTAATGATAAAATTACTAAAACTTATTGAAAAGTAAAAAATGGATTTTCATGCATACAACTCTATTGACATTTGAAAACCAAAGAACCACTATCAGGACCAACTTTAACGAATTCTCACTGTCAGCATGGGTGATGTCAGCAAGAAGAATAGAGATACAAATGGTAAATATTCTAAGGATAAAGAAGAGCAGATGAACATCTTCTAAATACCATGCAGTGATGTAAGGTAAGTTTTAAAATATATAATTAAGGAACAAAAGGCCCAAACAATTTTTTGTTGTTGTTTTCTCTTCATGAAGGAGGGAAACGAAAATAGAATGGGGCAGATTGCATTCTTAGCTCTCTCTCAGGTTTTACCAAGTGCCCTGCTGGCACAGCGACTAGGTTTGGAGTTTGAAATACGGCTAATGCAAAGGAAGAACTGAATGTTTAAGTTTCATTGAAGGTTAAATGTAAATAATCACAAGTAGGTAGTGCTACTGCTACATTAGATACTGCAGTTCTACAAAGTCACACATGTGCACAAGACGACATACAATGTATATAGAATGTTCATTTTAACCTTGTCAATAAAGCACTGAAGTCTGGTAATAGGATAATAGGTTAACAAGATTATATAACAAAACATCAGCAGTGAAAAGGAATGAATGAGAGCATGTGTCATCAATAATATAATGTTAACAAAAATAGGTAGGTTGATGGTAATATGTGTAAATAGTTGCAATCCTGTAAACATCAGAACCTGATGTTTTTGGGTGCCACTCAGTCAAGGATTACTTTTAGCAAGCCTACAGGACAGAGTACAATGGCCTCATGGGATTCCCTAAACCGTAATCTTTGGGGCAGTAGATTGCCAGCTCTTTTCTCCTAGAGAGAGGTTGATGATGTCAAGCTGCCAACCATTCAGGTAGCAGTTAGCAGCTGAGCATTCTGTCAGCAGGACTCCTTTTAAAACATGATGAGAAATAGCTAATCATTTCCCTTCCACATAATTGGATAGAATTTAAAAGTCTGACAATACTAAGTATTGGCAAAGATACAGATCAACAGGAATACTTGTTCACCACTATGATACAACCACTCAAGGGTATAAACCACTTTAAAATGCATATATTTTCCAACCAAGTAATTTAATTCCTATATACTATAGATCAGTATTCGCCTGACTTTCTGCGACAATAACAATGCAGAAACTCACATAGGTGCATAAGGCAACATATATAGAATGTTTATCTTAACCTAGTTAATGAAAGTTGCAGTCTATAATAGTACAATAGATTTATAAGATTATATTCTATTTATATAACAAAAACATCAGCAGTGAAAATTAATAAACTAGAGTGCACGTCAATAGTATAATGTTAATGAAAAAGGCAAGTTGCGGATATATGCGTAAAATATCAAATGCAACATTATAAAAAGTTTAAAAACAGGTAACAATATATATTGCTATAAATTTGGAGTAAAAGCGGATTGCTACCCCAATTCTCTCAAATACTTCAACAGGAAGAGTCTAAAACTGGGGATTATCTGATCCTACTGCTAAAACAATTAGGCCTATTCAGGAGTTCAAAACAGAAAGGTAGCAGGCAATATCTATGTCTATACACAGATAAGGATGTATAATTTTTCATGTAATTTCCCACTCTTGGTTCCCACTAAGCCAGGCATTCTTAGTGTCTGAATGTCTTCTTTCCTGCTCACTGAGTCATGGGCCTGGCTGGTAATCCCTTAACCCAGGAACTCCCTAGAATCAGAATGCTCCTAAAGTCTTTAGTATCTATATTATGCATATGCCTATTGAGATAGTTAATTGTGCCAGCCTGGACGATAAACACAAGTGGGATTAACTGAAGGGCGGAGAGATAAATGGCTCAGTGAGTCTCGCCTTTCTTGTTTGTTGCTCTTTGATCATCGAACCAGTGTGCGGCTGCCTTGCTTGTTCTGTGCCTCAATTTATAGGCTACACTACCTGTGTGACGCCTACCCTGTGGACTGTGTCGCTGTAAATTGAGGTCCCTTTAAGACATCTCTGGAGCTGGGGACTGGCAGTTGGGACTGGGGTTGGTTGACAGTTGGTGATCTGTCTTGCGGTTGGCTGCTGTGCTGAGATAGGCTAGCTCTCTCTATAAATAGAGAAAGATCTGGCAGCACACTAGACTTGAAGGACTGCTAGTGTCTCACAACTCTCTCACGGGAGTGAGTTGCACTGAGCCATTTGTATTACTTTATAGTTTAACTGTTCATTTCTTGTATTATATATTTATCTGTGTATGATTTAACAGTTCATTTCTTGTTATATATCTCATTAACTTTATAAATAAATATATAAAATTATCAACAATTTGGTTGTATCTCTCTAGAGAACCCTGTCTAACACATCTATGTAGCAATTAACATTTTATATCAAACATGCAATAGTTTATTCAAGAAAAAGAACTTTTTTCATTTTAAACTTACAGCTTCTCTGGGAGGAATCGCTGAAGAGACATAGCGAGGTGAACTCACTGGTTGTCTAGAAGCATTTGTTTGATTTTTGTCATCTGATCTAAAAGATAAAATTACAGCTCAGCTAAGTTAAGTTTAAAACATTTCTACTTTATTTATTACATATAATTTGAATTTTCCCAAATATAATTAACAGTGTTGGTTGTGGTGGTAGTAACAATCACATTGATATTGCATGGCACTTGTAATAGCTTTCACTCATTTTAAATCCTTACAGTATCAGAAAGTATAATGAACTCTATTTAAAAACTGAAATTCTAATAAATGATGAAATTTAATTACACAATAGTATTCTCAAATTTAGTTAATTACACAATAGTATTCTCAAATGTTCCTCCTTAAATCTTCCTAAAATTAGAGAACATAAAAGCATAATCTTCGGCTGCCTGCACAATACATAAAGCGGTCACTGTGGAAATCGGGAAGTCCAGAAGAGCAAACAGGTTAGCTGAAAAGCTTGGTAGAGATGTCTGACACGGCAATAGTTAGGAAACTAAACTGTACGAGACGTCGGCTGCAGGATGAAGTGCATGAAATGGTGAGTCTGACGGGTGATGGGAAGTGAGAGAAAAATGATAAGAAGAGACATCTGTTGGAGGATATGTTAAAAATTAAAAATAACATTGTAAAACGTTGAAAAAATATGGTGAGAAATAGAACAAAGGTGAGCAAGCAAGACACACATGGACATTATTTTAACAACATTAACTAGTTATGAGGTAGATGCAATGTGCCGGGAATGCGCTATGGGCTTAAATGTTAGTATTTATTTTATCCTCACATCAACTCTTTGAGACTGGAACTATGAATAGTCTCATTTTAGAGGCAGAAAACCATCGCTAAAAGAGGTTTATTTATTTCTCTAGATATATTTCTAGGTAATGACTAACCTGGAACTTGAATGCAGATCTGAGTACATAGTCCATACTACATGCTAAGACTAATGACTAGAATTGGTAAATTAAATTAATGACATGAGAATCCAACACACAAATGGTCTCTGAACTATGGCAGATCTAAATTTCTTTCATCAAAACCTACTCCTTTAAACCTTATAAGTCACAAAATAGGTTTCTACTACAGATATTTAAAAACTCTCCCTCTGTGAGAAATGGTACTGGAGATAAAAGATTTAGAAGAAACATTTTTTACATCTATACTTCTTATGATAAAATAGAACTCTCCCACAGGGTTTTCCAAGATATAATCTTTACAGGAATGGATCATGCAGTCTTTTCCCCATGAAGCCACTGGGTGTGTTCAAACCACCAACCTTTAAGTTAGTAACCAACCCAGTACTTTACCACTGTGCTACCGGGATCCATACATAATCTCTGAGTAGGAAACTCCAAACAGAAGTCACAAACTAAAATGATTCCCCTAACGCTCATTTTCTATAATCCTTTCCCCTCAGCATTATAACAAGTGGCTTACTCACTGCCATTGTGTCAATACTGACTCACGCAGTTACCCTATAAGGGTAGAAATGTCCCTGCGAGTTTCCGAGACGGTACCTGTTTACCAGCGTAGAAAGGCCCATCTGTCTCCCAAGGTGCAGAAAGGCTGGTAGTTTCAAAGTGCCCACTAGGGCTTAGTCACCACAAACTTTGTTATTGCTGTGTCTTTTGTTGGCAAGTCCATGCTAACTCGTGGTGGGCCCACGTGTCATAGGATAGAACTCCATAGGCTATAATCTTTACAGAAGCAGATCGCTAACTGCAAGCTCTCTGCACCCCTGGAGATCTTCACCCCTGGAGATCTTTAAGAAAAGGAGTCCTGGGCCCACAGTGCTTAGGTGTTCAGCTGCTAACGACAAGCTTTGAAAACCCTTTGGGACAGTTCTACTCCGTCCTGGAGGGTCCTTGGCAGTTAGAATGGATGAGCATCAACATGTTTTATAACGGGACAAACCTTCACTACATTTTAGCCCCTACCAATCACATCAAAAGATTAGCGCTAGAACTTAGACTCGTATTGTGGTAGTTACGTAATTTCACATCAACTTGAAGATATATAAAAGTGTAAACATGGAGTTTAGCTGCCTCTCAATCATGTCACAGCCTGGTGACCTCACTTTTTTTCACCACCACCATTGGATCCACACAACTTTGCACCTACCGGCCCATATTCCTGAATCCTGCATCTGCATGTGACTGTGTGAGGCTGAAGAGGGATATATGGACTAGTGTCAGGCTAATGGATTTGAGGTGGGCTGGGCTGGGATGTTTTCTCAATATATACTTACTTCTTGTTATAAAGCTCTTTCTTACACATATATGTCCAGTGTCACTGGATTTGTTTCTCTAGTCAACCCGGCCTCACACACTTATTTTTAAAGGACTGTCAACCTCTATGATATTACTTTAAATTATATAAATATGAATTTGAAAGAAAAATATATAAGTACTCATATGTTTGTGATCTCTTCCTTCTGAAGCAACGTCTCCGTAACTGATCCCTCTTGAAGAAGATAAGAGCAGCAAGTACAATAAGGGGAACAATGAGGAGGAAAAATACCAGAAGTCCATCCCTCAAGGAAGTATTCTTTTCTAGAGAGAAAAAAAATATTAAAAGTCATGAGATGCTAGGCTAACTCATACCACCTAGAACATAGTCAACCATTATAAAGTTTTTACATTAATTTTTAAAAATAGGTAAAACATCACTTGACTCAAAAACCAAGCGATGTAAGTTGAATGACTGCATCCCAGCTTCTTAGGCGACCGCTCTTCCTTGAATTCAACTGGCCCAGCAGATCCCCTCAGAAGCCACTTTTTTGGCCAAACTTTGATTACCAATATGGTCATGGTCATATTGGTAATCAAAGCCCTGTCCCTAGTTATAATTACTGTCATAACATCATCTTGATTATAACTTTGATCTTGCTTAGTGATGGAGTCACCAGTTCTTTGGCTTGGCTGGTCTCTGTGCAATCTTTTTGGTACTCATTGAGCTGCTTTTTACTTAAAATGGAAAATGCTGGACCACGTGAGCTCTCAACTTCAGTAGATCTACAGCCACCAGTTTCTGAACTTCTGCCATAATTTCTTCACTCATCAGGGATGATGGTTTCCCTCATTTGCTCAAGTTTGCGGCTTTCCCCACCTCCCATAGCATGCTCGACCCATCCAAAACTGCTGTTTCATGTAAGGCACCATTCTTGGGAGCTTCTTGAAAAGCGCTGGCAGGTTGGGAAGATGTCCACTTGGGTCTTGTTGAAATTTGATTATTAGCTCTGACCTCACAATCTTTTTTTCCACCATGAAGCAAAAAGGATTGTCCTTTATTTCCCTAAAGACCCAAAGCAGACCAAGGCATGTGTTTTACTGAAAGAAGTTGTCTGCAACCATCCACTGATTGCAGAGGTATGTTTAAACACATTCTGTTTGTAATAAATCCATGCACATGTGAAACGGAACCCAAGAAGCAATATTTTTTTACTTAGCACATATCTAATAAAGAATTTGTATCCAGCATATACAAATAACTCACAATACTCCACATATGGAAGAAGATATCCAATTATATATGAGCAAAAAATGAAACAAATACTTCACCAAACACAATATATTGGTGGCAAATAAAGATATTAAAAATGCTCAATATCATTAATCATTAGAGAAATGCACATTAAAACTACAATGAAATACTACTACACACTTGCCTTTTTTTTTTGTAGTTTCTTAAAAAGTTAAACATGTTCTTACTATATGGCCCACTCTATCTAGTGTTACTGATGAGAAAGAAGGCATATGTTCTTACTATAAATATAATGGTAAACAAAAAGCTCTACTGGGGAATAAAAGTAAAGCTATTAGGGAATAAAAATAAGTTCATTACTATAGTATATGATAGTGCTAACAGAACTAGGAGAATAGGAGGTGCACACTCATTCATGTTTATATCGTCAGAAGAAGGGGCATGTAAACTAAAACCTAAGTACCAATTATCCAAGGGTCAGCCTTGTGCAAATAAGATGGCTCAAAGGTCCAGAGGTAAAAAGGGGAACTTAAGCAAGTTACAGTATGTCTTAAAGTAGAGCTCAATGAGGCTGGAAAGGTAAGCAAAGGAAAAACCATGCTCCACCTTTTAAGTCACCTTAAGGATCCCTGAATTTCATTCTACCAGCAATGAAGAATTATGAAATTAAAAGAGGAGACTGATAATACCAGAACTGAATTCATGAAGGAAAGCACGAAACTCGGTTTTATGGGTGAAATGTGGATTACAAGAAACAAGATGGGAAAACCTTACTGAGAGATGATTTAGAAAAGTTCAGGCAAGAAATTAAACATAATAAATGGGGATGAAAACATTGGTGAGGAATTTAGGAGACAGAATCAACAAAATTTACTATTTAACTGTTACAGAAAAATGAGAGAGAGGGATGGGGATGCCCAGTCTGTGCCTCTGGCCAGTAAGAGCGCACTGGCCTTGTCTTCTGTATTACTTGCCATCGTACGTGGGTCCACTGTCCACACTTCCTCCATGTCCTGTGTTCTCACAGCTTGGGGGAGCCCAGCCATTTTCACAGTGACAGTTCTTATTGCTATTACAGACCTTCAAAACAGTAAAAAGGTCACTGTCATTCATCATGAATGCTGTTCTGTGTCATCAGTTCAAAATGTAAACCAAGAGGAAGTATTTGCTCACAGATTCAGATACTCTTTTTAAGAACAAAAACTTTGTTGGAAATCCTACTTCATCAACAACTAGAAATTGAAAAATCATAAACAGAATCACCTAATCCTCAGTGGGAATTTGGATTATTCAGTACTATTTTCACATACAACCAAAGGAGACTATTACCTACCCCATGTCCATGACACTTTTTTTGAATATCACAGTCATAATTCAGAACAGATGCATTTACACATTGGAAATTTCTACAAATCTGGAAAAAAGAAAAAGTGAACTAATGAGCAAGGGAAAATTAAACACATTAATAAAAAAGTATCCAGAAAAAAAAGTCTTGGCACAGATTATTTTAATGCTGAATTCTTTCAAGATTTCCAGGAAAGACTTAATTCCCTACTACATTTTGAAAATATAGAAATGGAAATGAGCTGGCATAGAACTAATGATTTAAAAAGGCAAAGTACAAAATCAGATAAAAATACAACCTATTATTTCTTAAGAATAGAGATGTGAAGAAAACCAAATGCCAAACTCACTGTCCTGGAATCTACTCTGACACCGAGCAGCCCCATAGGGCAGGGTAGACCAGCCCCTGTAAGTTTCGGAGACGATAATAGGAGAAGAAAGCACCCTCTTTCTCCCATGGGGCAGCTGGTAGTTTTGAACTGCTGACCTTGCAGTTAGCAGCCCCACTAATAACCACTATACCACCAGGGCTTCTAAACGTATGTGAAGATCCTCAGTAAAATAATCATGAAGCAAATAATTTTATAATCAAAAGGAACTAGATAAACTTGATCTCAGGGCTATAAAGATGACTCAATAATAAGAAATATACTGTTCTAATATCTCACAAAATGGACTAAATATAAAAAGCTTGTTATTATAATACATATCAAAGGGCATTTAGAAAAACTAGAAACTTATTTTAATATTACAACTCTTTCAAAAATAATAAAAAGAAACTTTGTTAACAAGATGAAACCCATCTTCCAGTAGCTTGACTAATGATAAAATAACAGACCCATTTCTATTAAAGTCATTATTAAAAATCAAACAGTATTATTTTACATGATTCTAGAAAAGAATTCATGACATGGGATATGAAACATAGATGTGCTATATTTTGCAAGAAAAATCAAAGCTATAATTATTGAGAATATTAAAAATCCTAAAAAAATCAAACAAAACTTAGAATTCTTCAGTTTTCTGGAAAATTGTCATTTTTTTTAAAAATTGCTTTTTTGTGATAAGTTAGAAAAACACACTGACCTTATTAAAGAAATTATTGGATGCTATTTTCACATTTTACTAGGTAATCAAACACACAAAATTAGAATATATAAATGTTGTAGTACAGTAACAATTAGAATACAACCTAAAATAAGCTATTAATAGATGGCTTTCTCATTCTACAAATACACAGGTTGAACCAAAAATGAACTTAGTTATATGACCCCGAAATTCTATTCATTCTGATAATTCAATTTTCAAATAAGAAATGTGTTCATATGACTAAAAATTCAATAAGGATTTAAGGTTACATAAGTAAGAATGTACTCTTCATCCGTGTTCCAACCTGAATATAGAATATTTTTCTGAATATACACTCTAAAATATTGTTTCATTTAATAAGTCATATACAGTAGATAACTGAAACAGTAATGCAGTGTATTGAAATTTGGCACATTTGCCTTCAGAACCAGAATAATTCCAAGTCTTCAGTGAAAAAGGGTATTCTGACTGGCAGTTTTTAACTTGTGGGATTAGTAGAACAAAACTGGCAGGAATATGCTGATAAACTTCCTGAAGTGGGAGAGTAATACCATCCTCTCTAACACAACACCCAATGCTGCCACCAGCAACAGCTATCCATCAAGGAAGGCAGGTGGAAGTTCACTCCAAGACTTCTGGTTTGCTGACTTCAGGATACAAGCCTAAAGTCAAAGCTAATCTATCTGGGGCAATGAAAAACAACAACACAACTCAATAGTTTTATTTTCATCATCTAGTATTAATAAAAATCCAAGGTCTACTGTAGTACCAAATTGTTAACCTGTTCAAATTGTCCACCAAGTATTAGATGGAAGGATTATTAGAAAGGAGAGGTTCTACCCTGACCTTTAAGAACGCAGGTAATAGACTCATAGACCATACCAACAGTTACAAAGCTATGGGTACAACACATGTCAGGGTTAGTTTCATCAATCATCAGTTTGGTTCAAAGTGTGCCTACCATATAGGAGCACACTACTCTTCTTATACATGCATGTGGTTAGCATAGTGTGGTAGTTACATAATCTGTCAACTTGCAAAGGGGTGGAGTCTAGCCTGTCAATCAGGTTACAGCTTGATGTCCTCGTTGGAGATGCCACAGAGATAAATAACTCACTGGATGCCAGATACACTCGCACTCTTTGCTTCATCTTCTTGCTGACAAGCCACATGGAGCTATGCTAGAGCCCTGGAGATAAAGGAGCCACGTGGAGACCCCTGGCAGCGCTGA
>NW_022103906.1:33551461-33563408 GCF_000313985.2 Echinops telfairi
TAAGAATAGAGATATAGATCAATAAAATAGAATCCAGGGTCTAAAAATAAACCCATATATTTATGGTCAACTGACTTTTGACAAAGATATTAAGTTAATTGAATTCTGAAAGTTAAGGCCTCATAAATAATCCTGGGACCACTGGACCTCCACATGCCAAAGAATGAAGTTACATGTATACCTCACACCTTTAATGACAATGAACTCAAAATGGATCAATTATTTAAATATAAGAACTAAACCCATAAAACTCTCAGCAAAAAAAACATAGATAATGCTTCGAGACCTAGTTTTAAACAATGGAATCTTAGAAATCATATCAAAAACTGAGGAAATAAAAGTTTAATTGAACATCGGAATGTAAAACTTTTGTGTATAAAACAACTTTGTCAATAAATAGAAGAGTCAACCTACACTGGTAGGAGAAAGTATTTGAAAAACCACATAACAAATAAAGAAGATTTATTTCCGAGAACATATTTATTTTTAAACTCCTATAACTCAAACAACAGAAAAAAAATTGGGCAAAAAATTTGAATAGACATTTCTCCAAAGAAGATAGTGGCAATGATCATTAACCAAAGAAAAGATGTTCAACCTTATTAGTCCTTGTTGTTGTGGGTCATTGTGTCAATTCTGACGCAGAGCAACCCTGCATGACAGTAGAACTTCCCTATGGGATTTCCTAAGCTGTAATCTTTGTAGGAAAAGATCACCAAATCTGGTTTCAAATTGCTCACCTTTAAATTAGCAACTGAGTGTTTTAACCATTGTACCATTAGAACAACTTCATTAGGCATTAAAACAAAAACCCAATACCAACTCACAGCAGCCTTATAGGATAGGGCAGAACTGGCCCTTTGATTTTTCTAAGATTGTAACCCCTTTTTTAATTGTTATTAAAAGATCATTTTATTGGGGGCTCTTATAGCTCTTATAACAATCCATATATCAATTGTATAAAGCATATTTGTACATATGTTGCCAGCATTATTTTCTAAACATTTACTTTCTATTTGAACCCTTGGTATCAGCTCCTCTTCCCCCACCCTCCTCCCACTCATGACCCCTTGATAAATTATAAATTTTTATTATTTTCACATTTTACACCAACCCGCTATCTCCCTTCCCCCACAGTTGATGTTCATCCCCCTGGAGTGCGGGAATTAAGAATTAACATATGACCAGTAATCCCATTCCTAGGCAAATATTCAAAAGAATCAAAAGTGAGCATTTTAATAGATAAATGTACATCAATGTTCATTGCAGTATTATTTGTAAAAGCCAAAAGATGGAAAACTCAATCATCCATCAACAGATAAATGGATAAACACAATAAAGTATATCCATACAATGAAACATTGTCCAACCATAAAGATAAACTATGTCCAAACACAATATGACATGAATTAACCTTCAAAACTTTATACAAAGTAAAATACGTCATATAAAACCAAAACTCATTGCCATCAAGTCGTTTCTGACTCATAACAACCCTACATCAGATGTCAAGGGATAAATAATGTATGGTTCTACTTATATAAAATATCGACAAAGACTAACAACAAACAATGTTGGCAAAAATAGGAGGATGACCAAATAAAGGATAGCAGGGAATAAGACTCCCTCATACACAATTAGTGGAAAGGCAAATTGTCATTACCTTATTGAAAATAAGCCATTTCTAGTATATCTTAAAGGTATTTATCCCTTAATCTGAAATAGCTATTCCTAACAATTCTTGAAATTCTACAGAAGTATTCACAAAAGTAGGCACCGTAACTGATTAATAGAACACATATCTATCAACAGCATTAAATAATTAGTGTATTTATCATGGAATGAAACAGATGGTCAGATAACGACAGGAAGGAGCTCTGCCGTCCATTACATTATATAATGCCATCTCCTTTTGCTTCACCAGCACCATAAGAAGAAACATGAGACACTGTAAGAACAAGGTGCACCTCACCCAAGCTGTGGTATTCCCAACTGCCTCATAGGCATGTGAAAGTTGGACACTGAATAAGAAAGACCCAAGGAGAATTGATGCATTTGAACTACGGTGCTAGCAAAGAGTATTAAAAGCACCATGGACTGTCAAAAGGACAAACAAATCTGTCTTGGAAGAAGCATGGCCAGAATGTTCCACAGATGCAGGATGGTGAGCCTTCATCCCACAAACTTTGGACATGCTGTCTGGAGAGACCTGTCCCCAGCGAAGGACATCATGCTTCGCAAAAGTAGAGGGGCAGTGAAAGAGAGGAAGGCCCCAACCACAGGGATTGACCCAGTTTCTCCAGCAATGAGTTCCAACGTAAGAACAATTGTGAGGCTGGTGCAGGACTGGGCAAGTTCTGTTCTGTCGTACACAGGATTGCTATGAGTCGGAACCGACCGACGGCACACATCATTTCATTTTGTTTTACAGGGTTTGAATGTGAGTGTATGTGTGGTGTGTATACATGCATACTGTATCTATATATTTGTCAAGACTCAGAAGATAGCACTGACATACAAAGTGTGTTAACAATCGTGACCCCTATACATTTGAATATGTTTTAATGAAATGTGGCATTCCATAATGGTGAAAAAAAAATTCTAAAGGAAGAAAAAACTTAAAATTGGGACACAAAATAAAATCTCATTATATGATATTTGTAAGATATACACTTAAAACCGAAAAGAATTGAGCTAAAAAAACTATTTGGCAAACAAAATGTGGTAAAAAAATATTGTGGTATTAATACTAATCAAAGTAAAATTTAAGACATAAACATTAAAGTTGAACAATAATATTTTAAACTGATAAGTGGTATAGTCCACAAGTTAAACAGTCAAGAAATTCTGCTAAAAATACAGCACTCTTAGTGGAAAAACTTTTACAACTAGAAGGAAAACTGAATAAAGAAAATCCAAACCCAAGCATATAACTAGTCACAGACATTGGCATTTCTTACTTTGATTTTTAGCATATCAAAAGCAATGAGAATGAAAATGAATATATGCTTATCAAACTCTGTGATAAGCAAGAAAACACTCTTTAAATGTTCCCAGAATATTACTCAAAAATGGTTAGACAATAAGACCTCATTAAATATGAATGTTTCATGCCTAGAAATGATCCCTCAAAATTAAACCAAGCACCAAACCTTAAGTCAGCGGTTCTCAACCTGTGGATCATGACCCCTTTGTGGGTCGAATTACCCTTTCACAGGGGTCATCCAATTCATAGCAGTAGCAAAATGACAGTTATGAAGTAGCAATGAAAATAATTTTATGGTTGGAGGTCACCAGAACATGAGGAACTGTATTAAAGGGTCGCAGCATGAGGAAGGTTGAGAACCACTGCTCTAAGTGAACACATGCTCATTTTTAAGAGCCATCTTAGCATGCCTGATTTCCCTTCAATGAAACTATTAAAAATCTATATTAACACTTTAGGTGAAAACAAAGGCATACTTTGTTGGCTGTTATTTTCAAACAAGGCAAGTAACATGTTTTCTAATGCATCATGTTTCAGGGGGAAAATTCATTAACTTTGTTAACTTGTAGGTTTTAAGTACTAGAGCAAACTGTCACTATTGGCCCGAAATCTTCCCACGGTAGATTCACTGTTTTTTTATTATTAATCAAAATCTCTGAATGTCAATACTATGATATTCTCAATCAAGCAGACTCAACACTTCACATACTACTCTGAAAGGATGGGTTACCAGTTGATTTTTCTTTTGTTTTTCATTTAAGTTTTTTAATCCAAATAAACACGCATGTGGTTCAAAATCAAATGATGGAAAGGCTTATGTTACGACAAGAAAAAGCACTCTTACTTAGATCTGCCCACTTTGCACTAATCTGCCAGTCTAGCTGTCTGCTACCAACCACTGTTTCCTCTGACACGGACTTGCCCCTTCCCTACTTTCTCAAAGTAAAGACTGCCTGATATTTACATCATTAATCATGGGGTATAGAGACAGTACCTAACACTTAACTATTCTCTGAATAAGTTCAGAACCAGGTAAGAAGAGATACAGTAGGATGACAAATGGAGCTCAAACTATCACCTTAATTACTAATAATTACTCTTTAACATGCTCTAAGTATATAGTAACTATGGGCTTCCTAATATTATACTCCAAAATCAAACTTACCTGCCCCGTCACAGGCTGCTCTGGACAACCACAGGCCTCCCCCCACAGAAGCAGAGCCTGCCCTGCTAAACTTACTGCATGGCTAAGAGAGCAGATCAGAAAGCACCCTCTCTGCAGGCAGGCAGATCTGAAAAAAGAAGACAGAAGGAACTGAGCCACCCATGCCCAGTGTCTTCTCCAAAACTCATCTACTGGGTCAGTCACTCATTCTCCCTCAGGGAGAAGTGATGGAGGATCATACTGGGGCTGGGGGTGGGGGGTGGTCTTCTCACTGAAGTTCCTCCATAAGAAAGCCTAATGGGTAGTATGTATTCCCTGCCAAAAATTAAGACAAAAACACCAAGTTTCTTTCTTTTCTCATAGAACTTTTTGTTTTCACCACACTGAATACATGCCTTTCTTCTAACAGAGTTGATGACCTTGATATATCCTCAAATACTTTTCCTTAGCCCCCAAGAGGCTATTGTGTAATTTCCTTTCTCAAGTTTCCGTTTTCTCTAGAAACCTCATTATAGACTCTTCTGGCTCCAACCTGTACAGACTGCTCTCCTAGCCTGGTCTGAACTGTTATCTGGAAATTTCTTTGTGATAGCCTACTATTTCCAGGATTACAATTCTTTCATTGTGATTTTCTGGAACTTGCGTTTGTGAATTTCCTAGGACAGAATAAGTAAAAGAGTGTATAAGTAAAAGTAAAATATGTTTTCGGAGTGTTTGGATGTCTGAAGTATTTCCATGCGCTCTCCCACTGGATTGAGACTTTAGCCAGGTAAAGGACTCCCAAGTACGTACCTGTGGATGCGGCATGCCTGTCTTTCAGAAACAGTTCTAAATTTCATTCCATTGTATTTTATCTATTTCTAAATTTTGTTTTCATCTATGAATGTGTCCAAGATTTTTTCTTCACCAAGTACTCTGAAATTTCAAATTTGTTTATTTTCACTTTTTTCTCCTCCAAAGGCCAATTAACTGGCTTTTAAAACTCTTAATTAATCCTTCAGTTTTTTATCTTTCCTCTATTTTTTTGTTGTTGTTGTTCAACTTTCTGGGAGAACTGTCCAATTTTATACAGCAGTCTATCTATACTTCAGTTACGTGTGTATGAAATGGTTGTAAACACGGGTAAATGGATGAGGACAGAGCTCACAAAAGCACCTGTAAAAATAGTAACAAATAACATCACAAAGCTTATCAATGTCACCTACCTAAAGGAATAGGTAACTCATGACTGCTGTTTGTTGATAGAGTAGGAAAGTAGGCTGAGAGGCTAGTCACTCCATCTTTAAACTAAACTCAATCTACTGTCAGTCCCGCTCTTCAACCCACTCAGTAGTCTGTCTAGGTGGAGTCTGACAAGCTAAGAGGCAGTCTTATGACTCATTACACTCTATACTTTTTTTTCTTTTTTAATCATTTTATTAGGGGCTCATACAACTCTTCACAATCTGTACCTACATCATTTGTGTCCAGCACATTAGTACATATGTTGCCATCATCATTCTCAGAACACCTACCTGCTTTCTACTTGAGCCCTTGGTGTAAGCTCCTTATTTTTATCCTCTCCCTCCCTACTCCCCCTCCCCCTGAACCCTTGATAATTTGGTCATGTTATTGGTCATCCCTTTAAGGTTTCCAAAACTCACTGCAATCTTCATCTACTGATGAAATCTCCTGTATTTTTCACTTTAAGGTTATTTCCTTTTTATTCGTTTACGTTTGAAAGGTTTGGGGACAGAAAGAAGATTATTGTAATTTACAATCTTTTGCCAAACTCCTTTCTTTTCCAATTCACATTTTCATTCTAAATTTCATTAATTTGTAACAATTCACCAATGTTTTTCACTTATGCTGATATCAAAAGAAAGGGAAGAAAAGTAAAATGTATTTTTTTAAAAAAGAACAACACTGATTAGGCAGCATGACTCAAAGAATGGATGTTACATGGGATCACAGGGGAACACACTACACTCCTGCTCACCAAAGTCCCCTCTTGAAGTTCCTGCAGATGTCTAACCTCAGACATACGCAGCCACAGAAAACTATGAGAGTTTTAACAATACTTAACTGTAGTCAACTCTGTGATATATTGGTTTTATCTATTATCCAGTGCTTTCTCACTCTTTTCTCTGATAAATTTTCTTAACTCATTGTCCCTTCTTCACAGCTTTGGCTTATGCAAAGAATTAAGCATGTGGTATAGTATGTAAATTATATTGTCAATCATATTATTTTCTCTAAACATTACAATTGGGTCTTCAAGCTTTGTCTTTTTGTCCTTTTCCAGGAAGTCTAAATTTCTAGCTGTAGGAAAAATCTACTCCTGAAAATAATGTGAGAGGTTCTTCCTTGCTATAGGGTAAAAGTCTGTATGGCACAGAAGGAAATATAGCTACCAAGAGAGAAGCAAGAAATAACAGGGGGAAAATTATAAACATATTATCTGAGATTCTGACTCCTAAATATGTTTGACTCTATGGTTTGAATAATTAAATTTCCATTTAAGTTTTAATCTAGTTATAGGGCTGAATTTCTGAAAGACTTAAGAATATAAACTAAAATCTACATTATAAAATTTCATAAATTCAAAATACAATCCTAAAAATACAGCTTCAGATACACAGATTAATTAGTAAACATGATCGAGGAATATATCTAATAAATAATATAGCATCATCAGAATTTACTCCCAAAATATAAAGAAAGCATGGTATTAGAAAATTTATTAATAGAAACCATACCAATCACAGGAAAACATGATTATTATAATGCCTATGAAAAAAGATACTTGTGAAATTTAAAATCCATCTTCATTCATACTAATATTAAAAAGATGCACCTTTGAAATGACAAAAACTATCTGAAGCCAATAGCCAAAATCAAATTTAATCTTGAGAGGTTAGATGGATTCACACTCAAATTAGAAGCAAAGCAAAGATGTACAATATTATCATTCTTATTTAAATTATTCTGAAAGGTTCAATATTGCTATTATCAATCTGAATAAAGTACCAGAAAGAAAGAAAATAAATTTTTAGAAAGAAATTTTTTATCAGCCTATGAGGTAACTGTTTACCTAGAAAATATTTAAATAATCAACAAAAATATGGAACATCAGCAGATGGCTGCCAACAAATACTAATTCTTTTCTGTATGCCAGTGTTAATCAAATACACAACATAAACACCTGCTAGTTTTTCATACCAATAAAAACCAAATGGAAAATGAGTTGGAAAACATAATAGGACAAAAAGCCTATTTATCATAAGAGTCTTAAAATTTTTACCTTGGCAAAATAATTTCAAATTCATCTGGAATGGCAAATGAATAAAAATAGGCAAAGAAACTATGAAAAAAGAATAAGGAGGGATTTGTATTACCAGACATTAAAAATCTAAATCCATCAAAATTAAAGTAGGAAAATATTGATCATCATAAAAGAAAGATCTACACAAGGGGGGAAAAAAACTAAGTGTAAGTACATGTAAAACGTACCATATATACTCGAGTGTAAGCTGACCTGAATATCAGTTGAGGCACATAATTTTACCACAAAAACTGCATTTAAAATGTGCTGAAAAACTTGTCTTATACTTGAGTATGTATGGTAGATAATTCAGAGGGAACTTCAAATTAAAAGAAAACAGTTATCACTGAGACTGTTAAGGCAAATAATGACATTAAAACTGGGCATATTTTTAATAAATGATGAAAGAAAAAACACATGCCAACCTCATATTATATACACAGAATTATTCCAAGTAGACTACAGAGGCAAATATTAAAATAAGAAAAACATATAGACCAGAAAATAGAGTAACAATGATATTACTATATTGGAAAAGGTGTTTCAAAATATGCAGATTATAAAGGGAAGTAAAAATATCGGTACAGATACTTAAAAGTATAAACATCTTGCATGGCAAAACATCCTGAAAATAAGATTAAAAGGAAAGCAATAATCTGAGAAAAACACTATTTATGTATTACGTAATATATAAGAAAAAAAGTTATACTAAATCCCTAAGAAAGGCATCCTAATCTTAAGCAGAAACATCAGCAAACATATCAGAAAAGAAGAAATGTATAGAGTTGGCCCTGGAACAGCATGTGTTTGAACTAGTGAGGTCCACTTTTACATGTTTGTGTGTGTTTTAACATTGTGAGCTAACCATTTTCAGCGACTATCTCATCGTTCCAGTCACTGAATAGCACTTTACAAAGGAATCTTTAGCACGAGTGTTTAGTGCAATACCATAAACCGTTGATAACACCACGGAACCATGTGAAGGGCCGTTAGGGATGCCAGCAGCACTGCCAAGAAGGAGAGAAATGTCATGACGTCACAATAAAACACGGAATCGTTTCCTATGTACCATAGGTTGAATCGGCAGCTGAGGTTTTCTGCCATTTCAAGAGAAAGGAAGCCAGTGTCAGGGCCATGCACACAACCAAATCTGCTGCAGCTGCCATAGCAAGGGCAAAAATCTCACACATCTACTAAATACCTTTTCATCTCACACTTACAATACAGTTTTCATAAGGGTTCCGTTGATGAGATCTATGTGTTAGCTGACTAGGTTCTTGATGAGACAGTGGGGTACTACTTGTGAAGTTTTGGGGGAGTCAAAAGTTATAAGATTTTGACTGCAGAGAGGGTCAGAGTCTCTAACCCCTTGTGTTGTTCAAGGGTCAGAAGAGACCAACACACACACACACACACACACATATATATAACTAGTGAAATCTTAAATTAATTTGCTATTAAAAAATAAAACTGAAATCACCATTGGAGAGTATGAACATAATAGTTGATCTTGGCAAATGTATGGAAAAATAAAAACTGGGCTAAAAGTAAACAATTTTCTAAAGAGCCAGTTGGGAAATCTACGTTTTAAAGCACAAAAGTATGCACACCATCATGGTAGTTTAACTTCAGAAAACAATCAGGGAATATTCTGAAATCTGTATTTATAAGCTTGTCTTGTGTGTGTGTGTGTGTGTGTGTGTGTGTGTGTATTACTGTGATCATTATAAGATCATCATTTTTCACATTCAGCAACGTAAGCAACTTACCAAACATCCCCACTGTGGTTTGCCCTTCCCTCCCCTCCCCTCCCCCCACCTCCAATTTCCATCTAGTGGGATACTGTCTTCTCTTTCAACCAAGTTAATTCCTATCTACCATCTACTACTCAGCCTATTACTGTACCCGCTTTACTCCCTTTTCCTCTCACTCCTCCTGTTAACTATCAACGTCTGTTTCTTTTAGAGTGAAAACTTTCTCTTGATGTTCCCCACCACAGTGGTCCTTGACAATATTTGTCCCTTGATGATCAACTAACTTCACTCGGCATAATGTCCTCATACCCAATCACATCTGTAGGGTGTTCACCATTTCCTTATTCTCTAACAGTGTGTGCTATTCCACTGTTCTTGATAAGACAGGAGGGTACTACTTGTGAAGTTTGGGGAGTCAAAAGTGTGCGTTGGGTGCATATACCAAAGTTTATTTATTCTTCCAACAAAGAGCATTTTGATTGTTTCCACCTTCTTGCTTTTGTGAACAGAGCTGTAATAAACACTGCTGTGCATGTATCGCCCGTGCTTTGTTCCTATCTCTATACACACAAAGTAGCACAATTGCTAGGTGACTTGGCATTTCTATCCCCAATTGTTTGAGGAAGTGCCGTCACTTTCCAAAGGGGGTGTACTGTTTTACAATTCCAGCAGCACTGTATGAGGGCTCTGATCTCTCCACATCCCTTCCACTGTCTGCTCTTTTCTACTTCTTGGCTCCTACTTCACAGGAGCAATTATGAAGACGGCACGGGACTGGGCAGTGTTCCATTCTGTGTGCATACGGCTGCTTGGGAAAAGATTCGATGGCACCTCACAATAAGAAAAAAACGTCTTGAACTTGACCATCAATTCTGGGGTGAGGTAGTATTTCACTGTTTTGATTTTACACCTGTCAGGCGGCTACTAATCTCGGGCCTTTCTTTATAAGTTTGTTGGCAGTGTGATGTCTCTTTTAGTGAACTGGTCGTGTCCTCTGCTATTTTTTAATTGAGCTTTTCCTTGTTGGAGAGTTAAAGTCTTCTATAGACTTTGGATTCGTCTTTTGTCATTGCAAAGCAATTTCCCCAGTGTGGGGTTTCTTTTGACTCTTTTGTTGAAACCTTTTGATTCACATAAATATCCTGTTCTCAGGAGGTCATCTATTTTGTCTTCTGCCGTGTCTTTCATTGCTTGATAATGTGTTCATGGAATGTATTACACCCCCTAAGTTTGTCCCTTGTCTTTTCATCAAGCATCTTCTAGCTCTGGGGTTTACATTGGGTTTCTAACCCATCTGTAGTTCATTTTTGTGAATTCATATGAAGTGAGGTATGGGTCCTGTTAGATTTTCCAGCAAATGGATATCCAATTTTGCAAAAGCCATTTGTTGCAGAGATTCTCTCTCCCTCCATTTAATGTTTTGTAGCTCTTTGTCCAAAATTAGCTACCTGTAGTTAGAAGGATTTACTTCTAGGCTCTCTATTCTGTTCCATGGTCTGTTTCTCTTGTTATACCAATGCCAGGCTGTTTTAACCACAAAGGCTATGTAGTAGTAGGAGTGGTAGATTTTGAAGTCAGGAAGTGAGAGCCTCCTAGGCTGTTTTGCTTGTTTGCTTTCGTAGTACTTTGCGTATTGTGGTTATTTCCTTTCTGAATCAAGTTGGTGATTGGGTTTTCCACCTCTTTAAAGAAAGATGCAGAGATGTAGATCGAAATTGTATTACATTTATTGGTCACTTTGGGTAGTATTAACATTTTCACAATGTTAACTCTTCTATCCATGAACATGTTATTGTCTTCTATTTGTCTTCCATTTATATTATTTTCTTATAGTAGTGCATTATAGTTTTATTTATACCAGGCATTTGTTTCTCTGGATAGGCTTATTTTGCAGGATTTCATCTTTTGGGTAGCTACTGTAAATGGTATTGTTTTTGTGATTTCTTTTCAAAGCTCTCTTCATAGCATACAGGAATCAGATTTGTTTGTAGTTTAGTCTTTTTTTTTTTTCAGTTGAAACTTGTTTCCCTTTTATTAAGACACAAGTTACTATCACATGGTTTGGTATTCAATGAAGGAAAACCAAAAAAAGGTAATTATGTTATCATCAGTATTTCCAGGTGACTGTTGATTATCAAGTAGCAATACCAGTAAATCCTTGGAAAGCCCATCTGTGGCACTGACACTTTATCAAGATCCAGTTGCTCCGGAGTGGAGATTTCCAGTTCATTTAAAGTTGGTCTAAATTCCTGGATGACAAAAGGGTACATTTCCTTAGGAGGGCCTGCTTTGTCCTTAACAACCTCTGGATGTGAACAACACTAGCAAACTCGTTCAGCCATCTGCACACTCACAAAGCAGCATTGATAATTTTCGGGTCTGGAACCAGTGCAAAATGCCTCTAAGGCTGGCCCGGGGCGGCTGCGGCAACGCAGAGTTGGAGAGCAGCGCCCAGCATGAAGGCAATGGCTGCAGGCAGGGTAAGGCTCGTATGTTATTTTTTTTTAATTCTTTCAGTAGGAGCTCTTACATCTATCACAATCCATACACTCCTCCAATGTGTCAAGCACATTTGCACATATGCTGCCATCATCATTTTCAAAGCATTCTCTTTCCACTTGAGCCCGATAACAACTCCCCATTTCTTCCCCCTCCCGCCTTCCCTCATGAACCCTTGATAAGTTATAGATTATTTTTTCCACATCTTACATTGTCCTCCATCGCCCCTTACCCACTTT
>NW_022103906.1:33566050-33567259 GCF_000313985.2 Echinops telfairi
GACCAATGGTTCTGGGAAGATACGGGAGAAGGGGAGGTGGGAGAAAGGAAGGTGAGGCAGGGGGTACCAACCCAAGGACAAGGGAACAACAAGTGAACTAAAATCGATGGAAAGAAGGTCGTAGAATGCCTAGTGGGGCTCAATCAGGGCAATGCAGCAGCAAGGAATTACTACACCCGAATGAAAGCCAAACATGATGGTGGGACAAGAGGGAAGTAAAATGGAAATAGAGGAAAGAATCAGGAGGCAAAGGACATTTATAGCGGCCTAAATACAGGCATGTACATAGGTATGTTATTCTTATACACAACCACATTATTAAATCATTCAATTAATTCACACACTTTTCTTGTTGAGTTTTGAGGGGCTTCTATGCATAGAATCTCATCATCTGGGAATAGAGTGACTTTTATTTCTTTGCTAATTTAAACGTTTTTAATTTCTTTTATTGTCTAATAGCTCTTGCTAAGACTTGCATTACAATATTGAAAGAGAGTGGTGCTAAAGAGCATCTGTGGCTCCCATTTACAGGGGAATACTCAGTTTCTCCCCCTTGAGCTGGATATGGGCCATGGATTTTGCGTATCTGCCCTTTACTATGTTGAGGAATTTCCCTTTGATTCTTAATTTTGCTGAGTGCTTTCATCAGAAATGGTGGCAGAACTAGAAGACAACAAGACAAAATCAAGGGAGCACAACTGGGCTAGGAAGTGAAACCCTCAGCATTGCATACAATTCTATACACTGAGAACCCTAAGGTCTCCATGATAGGACTGTTGGAAACAATTGAGGAATTTAGTAAAATAACAGGATGTAAAATTAATGAGCAGAAATCCATTGGACTCTATATCCTATTAATGAGAGATCAAAAAAGACATTAAGAAAACAATACCATTCACAATAGCCACACAGAAGATGAAAAACCTAGGAATAAATCTAATCAAAGAAACAAAAGACCTGTACAAAGAAAACTATAGACAGTTCGATAAACATTAAATGGGAAGGGAAAGCTCTCTTCAACAAATGTTGTTGGAAAAACTGGATATCCATCCACAGAAAAATGAAACAGGACCCATACCTTACCCCATGCACAGACATGAAATCAAAGTGGATCCGAAACCTAAATGTAAAACACAAATCTATCTGGATGATCAATGAGATAATTGGGACAAATCTAAGGGCCCTAGTGCAGGGTATACACAAGCTACC
>NW_022103906.1:33567359-33568938 GCF_000313985.2 Echinops telfairi
GATTATAGCAGCTCAAATTAAGACACCAACAAATAAAAATTAAATATAAATTTACTATACATTAATGAAAAAATGGTGTAGCAGTTTTTTTTAATAGACTTATCAAATCATCCAGCAATTACACACAACCTCAGGTGTCCTCAAACTATGGCCTGCGGGCCACATGCGGCCCGCTGAGGACATTTATCTGGCCCACCAGGTGTTTTTGCCCCATTTGGTTTTTACTTCAAAATAAGATATGTGCAGTGTGCATAGGAATTGGTTCATAGTTGTTGTTTTTAACTATAATCCGGCCCTCCAACGGGTCTGAGGGACAGTGAACTGCCCCCTGTTTAAAAAGTTTGAGGACCCCTGCTAAAGCACTTTGCCCAAATAAATGAAAACTAATACTTTCACAAAAACCTATACGCAAATGCTTATAGCAACTTTACTGATAACAAGAAAAAATTGGAAACAATTGTTCCTTCAGTGATCAAATTGTTAAACAAATAGTGGTGCATTCATACTGTGGGATACTACTCAGGTTCATAAAGAGAGAATGGACTATTGATACATGAAATAACTGAGATAAACTTTAAAAACATTATACTAAATGTAAACAGAACTCTTGCAAGGATACATATCACATGATTCCATTAAAATAACATTCACGACATTCGGGGCAATAACCACAGACAGACATGGAGAATAAATTAATGGCTTCCAGGGTTAGAAGTGAGGAAGGCTATACATGCTAGAGTGAAGGGAGGACACCAGTTACAACAGATGCACTGGGGAGATGACTGTAGGCGATCAAAAGGAGAAAGCTGATTGAATGGTTTAAACCTTGTCATTTGATTCCCCCTACCCCTCTGATGCACATCAGGTCTGATCTGGTTCTCAATATTTTCTGGGGGGCGGGGGGTGGGAGTTTTCTTCATATTGGAGTTTGTATCAGATGTATTTTGTCATTGAGGGTAATCTTCTTTCACTTTGTTTATTTGTTTTTCTGTTCTTCAGTATTTGAAACCCAAGATTGATTAACCTATAGCGACAAGTGGAATAAGGGGTCCTGGGCAGTACAGCAGGGGGATGGGGGCAAAGGGGAGCTGATATCAAGGAACTCAAGAAGAAAGAGAATATTTTTAAACTGACTGTGGTAGCAATTGTACCATACTGCTTGATGTGATTGAACTATGGAATAATATGAAATCTGTTTTAGCTTCCAATAAAATGGTGGGGGAAAGAACTGAGGAAGCGAGGATATAAGATATGAAAATAATAATCTATAACTTATCAAGGGTTCATGAGGGAGGGCTGGCAGGGGAAGGGAGGGAAAATAAATGGGGAGCTGGTATCAGGGGCCCAAGTGGGAAGAGAATGCTTTGAAAATGATGATGGCAGCATACGTGCAAAGGTGCTTGACACACTGGATGAATGCATGGATTGTGATAAGAGATGTAAGAGCCCCCAGTAAAAGTATTTAATTAAAAAAAGAAAGAAATGACTTCACATAACTCTCAGTTGTCTGAGTGCTTAAAAAAAAGAACTGAGGAAGACAGCACGATATGGCTATAAAAGAATAATAATGATGAGAATG
>NW_022103906.1:33570582-33571524 GCF_000313985.2 Echinops telfairi
CACCACCCCGACCCCGAGATGAACAACAGAAATGTGGGTGAAGTGGGGACAGCGGACGGTGTAAGATAAGAAAATTGAAATAATTTATAATTTATCAAGGGTTCATGAGGGTGGTGAGGGAGGGAGTGCGAAAAGAGGAGCTGATACCAAGAGGTCAATTAGAAAGAAAATGTTTTAAAAATGATGATGGCAACATTTGTACACATGTGCTTGATACAATTGATGTGTGGATTGTTATAAAAAGTAAGAGCCCCAATAAACTATTTATTTTTTAAAATGCAAGAAAATTATTCAACAACAGATTCAAGCCGACAGATGTTAGTATAAGTGAATTAGAAGACAGACTGCCATAGTCCAGGGATCAGAGAGAGCATTGTAAAGTTATCATTTGATCTCCTTTTGACTCATTTTAAAATTGTTTCAGTTTACAACAAAAAAGGTGAAGGGAAAATACACGTGGATTACGCCTCCAGTGAATGCCCTCTGACCAAAGATCAGGGATGTGAACAGCCTTGCTGCCGTGCACAGTGATTAAGATGTAACACCTTACTCCTTGACCTCCCTTTCAAGCCAATTGAAAAATACTTTCTGCTTTCTTTTGGACTGAGGTTTGTCTCTGTTTTACATTGTTATTGTTGTTGGTTTGGGGGGATGTTTTTGTTTTTGTATGTTTTTCTGTATCTGAAATCCAGTATAGGTAAATCTATAGAGATTGTAACTAAATTAGTGATTTCTAGGGGGTATGGAAGAGGAGGTTGGGGGAAAATAGAGAGCTAACTAACAATGAATACAAGAAAGAAGAAAATATTCTAAAATCGATTGTGGTGATGATTGTACAATTCTTCTTAAATGATTGAACTATTGTTGAATTATACAATAAAACTTTAAAAAACAAGCTCTCATATAATTGTTCTTGTTCTGTGGGAATAAATAGTGGCATTG
>NW_022103906.1:33573273-33574473 GCF_000313985.2 Echinops telfairi
ACATGTTACTCTGATAGGCATTCTTTTCAAATTGATGTTGTATCCTTCTTATTGTCTCAAATTAGATCCAGTCCAGATGTAACACTTATTTTGTTGTAAAAAAAATGTTTTTAATTCATGCATATTTTTTCCGTTATACATATTTCCCATGAACTTTTTGATACTCCTTTCCCCTACTATTTTCTAAGATATTAAACATGGGGAAAGCTGAGAGAAGGGTGCACAAGACTTCCCTGTGCATTTTTTGCAACCTTTTATGAACTTATAATTATATCAAAATTTAAGTTTAAAAATTATAGATAAAAGTCACTATTACTAAAGGAAGGAGAAAAAGTAGCTGGTGCAAGGTATGTAAACAGGTAATTATGCGACAACCAATTTATATCGATGTTTTTAGGAAACTAGGGTAAAAATAAATGCACATTAGGTTATATATTTTAATAAAGAGAAAAATCATTTACAAGGATTAGAGATGCTTCCTGAGGGTGGGAAAAACTAAAGAAAGTGTTAAAATCTTTTTATTATTTAAAATCACTATAGTGCGATTTGACATAAATGTCTTGATTGTGTACTTAAGTATTAAAAAGTGACATTAACTAAAAATTTTTAAATGTGGGGCTCATAAATCCTTTTTCGTTTAAATTGGAAATTACATAGTGGGTTTCACATTGGGCTGTTAGTCACAAGCTCAGCAGTTCAAAACCACCATTTGCTCCACAGGAGTAAGATGAGACTGTCTACTCCCATAAACATTTGCAGTCTGTGAAGCCCACGGGGCAGTTCTATTCTGTCCTATACTGCTGCCAGGAGTCAAATTGACTCAATGGCAATAGGTTTTGGTTTGGGTTTTTAATAAATTTCCAATGTTTATGTAAACATTGTTAATGAGTACATTAATTAGGAGCATGGTAAAATTCTAAGACATCTTAAGAAGCAAGATACACATATCAACAATACATTAAGTTCTATGCCATTGGATAAATTATTGATTCTATCAATGCAATTGCCTTACACCCCAGGGGAATGTTGGCAATGTTTTTCTTTTTTTTGTTTGTTTTGTTTTTTGCTTTGGATTTTTGTTATTGTTGTTGGTTTGGGTTTTTGTCATAATATGTTGTCAAAGTAAACCACAGTCATTCATATCCCATGGATTTTGGGCTCCCTCTTTAATCCTACCCCCAATCCAAGAACTGTTAGTGC
>NW_022103906.1:33574573-33577424 GCF_000313985.2 Echinops telfairi
GCCATATAAATATATGTACATAGGCCAATACCTCTACTTTTATGAATTAATGTATTTACATATGTACATACCTATGTTTATACCTCTATCCATAGCTTTGCTTCCTAGATCTTTCCTCTGTTTCCTTTTTAAGGTGTGTTTCCTTTTTTTAAAATCATTTTATTGGGGGCTCATCCAACAATTTTCACAACCCATACATACATCTAAGGTGTGTTTCTTGTAAGAAGTATATTGATGTTTTCTTATCCAGTCTGGTAGGAGGCCTGCATTTAATCAATCTACATTCAGTGTTTTATTAGGTATTGTATGCATCCCATTGCCTTTTTCAGTTTCTGCTGAAAAATCTGAGCTTAATCTTAATGGTGCCCCTTTGTAGGTAACTGTTTTCCACAAGGTGCTCTTAGAATGCTTTCCCTGTCTTTGATTCTGGCATGTTTGAGTACATCATGCTGTGGTGCTTTTCTTTGGGGGTCTATTATGTTTAGGTTTCTCTCAGCTTCTTGCATGGTTACTTCCTTCCCTTTCATAGTGCTAGGAGCCTGGGTAGCACAGTGTTTAAGTGATGGGCTGCAATATGCAAGGTCAACAGTTCAAAATCATCACCATTCTCAGAGGGAAAGACAGACTTTATACCCCGGTAAAGAGTTACTGTCTCAGAAACGCACATGGAAAGTTGTACGCTGTCCTATAGGTTAGATTGAATTGGCATCAACTCAGTGGCAGTGAGATTTTTGTTGTTGTTCATGATGATAGGGATGGTTTTTTTCCAGACGATCTTGAACTATATTGTTTCCTTTGTTTCTTCCTTTTCTGCAATTTCTATCACATACCTACTGTTCCTCTGATAATGTCTTACATAATTATTAGGCTTTCATGGGACTTTTATGATCTTTTAACAGATTGTACTTCTCCTACTTTGGTATTGAGAGAACTGTCTTCAAACTCACTAGTTTGGCCTTCCATTTCTTCAATTCTACTACTTTGCACTTTCAACGTATTATTTCTAATATTTTAGTATTGACATCCTGGATTTCTACTGGGTTTCTTGTTTTTGTATGGTGTCGAATTTTTTATTTATTTTGCTAGCTTGTTTTTGTAGTGTTTCCCCAAGTTCTTCAGCCGTCTACTAGGTGCATCTGTTGAAGGTGCAGAGGTGCTTAGGTTAAATGGGGACAGTTGTCTCTGTCAGGTGGGGTGAAACAGAAACAATGAAAAAATAAAGAAAAAAATAACTTCTACAACAATATAAAAGACAGAGAGATACACACAATCCAAAATAACAAAACGAAATTTAAAAGAGGAGAAGGGAAGAAACAAAGCGGAAAAAAAATTATTTTAAAGAAGAAACCAAGATCAAAAAAGGGAAAAATAAATAAAAAGATGAAAGGAGACCAAAGCCAGCGGCTGCTTTCTCTTTTGCAGCCATGTAGACTCTGACAGTGTCCAGGATCTTCTCCCATCACACTGAGCAACAGGAAGTATGTGGCTGGCACACCTATGGTGCAACTCCAAAGGTTTACAAAAGAAGGGGAAAATGTTTTACATCTCATGCATGCTTTTCATCTCACACTATTGGCAATAGCTAGTGGCAAGTAGGTATTAGTAGGCCCCAATGTGCTAGTCTATACCACCAGTTTAGTGAAGAAAAATGTCCCATGCATACTCCGAAGGCCCAGTCCAATGGCATGTGTGTGGGCCTTTGGCCCCTCAAAGTACTCAGGAGCCCTAAGAAATATGAGGAGGTATGCCCCCCGCCCTCGCCCCCCCCACACACACACACTACAAATGTGATGTGAGGGGGATAGTGAATCTGGAGTCCATTCCACCAGGATAGACCATTAATCAAGCTTTCTATTTAAAGGTTCTGAAAAGACTGCTTAGCAGTATGTGACAAAAACCGTCAGATTCATGGCAGACCGGTGACTGGTTTTGCCACCATGACAATGTATCTGCTCATGCAGCCATCAGTGCGCCAGTTTTGGGGGGGGGAAACAGCATGCCTCTCTTGCCCCACGCACCTGACTCACCTGAGCTCTCTCAGAACAACTTCTTTTTGTTTGCTCAAATGAAGAGGGACATGAAAGGACAACGATTTGATGATGTAGAAGAGGTGAAGAAAAAAACGAGGGAGGTGCTGTCAGCCATGCAAACAGATGAGTTTGAAAAATGTTTCCAAGAATGGAATTGAAGATTTGACAAATATATTAAATGGAAAGTACTTCGAAGGTGATAAGGCGGTTTCATAAAAATAAATAAACACGTAGCTTTGAAAAAACTTCCATTCGGGGGGGCTACCCCTCGCGTTTGTGATATATATATATATCCTGAATGTTGAAATCTTCTACCAGAGACAAAGTAGTTTCATGCTCTGGGATAATTGGAACAGTGTTTATGGTTGTGGATTTAGTTTTTTATGTGTGTGTTAACTCCAGTATGAGACTGTGTCTGAAAATTATATGAAGTGTTTGTCTTAAAGAGTCTCTCTTTATATTTTTCTCTTATGTCTAGAAGGGCAATATCAAAACAACCCTGAGGCACAAATCTGGAGATAGTCTTATTTCTGTTACTTAATGGGGTCTCCCCTTTAGCCCATTTTAAATATATCACTTTTAAAATAAGCTTCCCTTGACCCACAGTCTAAAGCACTTACAGATCATATAATTTGCCCATTCTTTAAATACAATCATAGACCACCAAGGGAAATTATGATTGGCTATTTTCTGTGGGCACCAACTTTCTTATAACAACTGCATTTCTCACAACAACAAAATAAACAGATTATTATAGCCTTCCATGCTCCAGGGCCTTGGACAGTTCTGCATGCTGTGAGACCTGAAATATATACAGTTAC
>NW_022103906.1:33577524-33583494 GCF_000313985.2 Echinops telfairi
GAGTTTGAAAACTGTTTCCAAGAATGGAATTGCAGATTTGACAAATATGTTATGTATCATGGAGAGTACTTTGAGGATGACAAGGTTGTTTTGAAAACAATATGCTAAATACATAGCTCTGAAAAAAAATTGGTTTTTTTGGTAGGTATCCAGTCATAGGTGATGATTCAATTCTTACTCAAACAGCCCCCTGGGCAGTGTGGCAGACAGTCCTCATAGCCCTTCTTCAGTCCATGCACATAACCCCAGGGGCCTGGGAAATTCATAAGCTGCTAGGTTCAGTTCACTTAGCGGTTTTCTCTTTTTTTTTGGGGGGGGGGGTGATTCAGGGCTCCATGTTTTTCCTCTGTTTTTCCTTGTTTTTTTCTCCATTCGTGTTGTAGAGGGTTTCTGTAATGTGTTGGTCTAGGCAGCAATGTTAAACCAGAAGTCTAAAGCTGTCTTCCCCTGCATTACAGCAGGAGCCAAGTTTATTTGCTTGTATGAACAAGCACAAAAATACAGTACTTATAAGGAGAAATGCAGTGAAAAGTGTGACATCATTAATCACAAAACAAAGAACCCACATCCTCGAAAAGGTTGAAAAGTTACTGTTAATCAGAATAAATCAGAAACAACTCAGTGGTGATAGCGCATCTGAAGCAGTGATATTTGAGACGTCTACCTGCCTCTCTAGTTATTTAAAGTACTGAAAAAATAAATCTATAGGTATAATTTTGGGGACTCAGAACCAATTATTTAGTTTTCTATTATTTCTAATGAGAAAAATATGTTCAGTTCTCAAACTTTTCAGTGTTTGAACACGAATTGGGGACAAATTGAGTTTGACAACCAAAGTATCACTGTATATGAAGATGAATCTGGCTCAGCTCATCTTTTTTAGATAAAACCACTAGAAATAAGTCATAGATTAGCTAACGCTAATCTCAGATATGTACTGTGGTAAAGGTTATGGGCAGGAAAAGCATTGTGACATGTCTAGTCACACACATACACACATATACATAACATGTACATCACTCAAGTGTCCCAAACACATACAGGTAGTAAATAAATGATAGCATATAGCACATGCACACAGCAGGGAGGAAAATATACACAATATATTACATAAAGTATAAAACATGGTTATATATTTCTCAATGAAGAAATATAAAGGTTAAGATTCCAGTCATGCCTAATTTTCTTCTTGAAAGCTTTGTATTTTTGAAATTTTCTACAACATATATGGATTTCTTTTATAATAAATTTTTAAATTACTAGTCCCTGAACTTACATAATGGCTCTTGAAATATTTAAAGTTTACTTTATAAATTGAAGACATTTAAAAAAAAAAAAAAGAAAACATTTTGATTACCTTTCCAGCATCACATTTTGTGCCTTCATTCACCATCCCAGGATCTGGAACATCAGATCCTAGTTGAAAATCCACACCCCAACATGTAGTATCTCTGTGGTGGGTTTGAATAATAGCAGGCATAACTCCAAATACAGGCATGCCTTGTACATTCTCACATTGAAGCTTTCCACACAAGGCATTCCTGTAAGATTGAAAGATAATGCAAAATTAGAATATATGCAGAGTGTATACACACAAAAAACAACCAAAAGGAAATATATGTGTGTGTGTATCTATGAGTGTATATAAGAAGTTCTAGTGACACAGTAGTTAGTGTGGCCAGTCACTGAAAATTTGGCAGTAATGTGGAAGTCTGCTTCTATAAAGATTGACAGTCTCGGAAACCCTGTGGGACCATTGTATTCTGTCCTACAAGGTTAGTATGAGTAGAAGTCAACTTGATGACTAGTTTGTGTGTGTGTGTGTGTGCGTGCGCGTGCGTGCACGCGCGCGCACTAATGCATGAACGTATGTGCTGCTGGATCTGTTGGATAAGTATTGGACTTCTCACTACAGATATGAGACTGATTCCAAAATTTCAAAGAAAATTTAAATAAAAAAAATAATAGAATTTTTTTCACAAACTCTTTGAAGGCCAGACTTCAAACGTTTGAGGTAAAATATGATTATCTTTTAATTCTTTTAAAATTAAAAGACTTTTTAATTAAAAGATTTGAAAATGATGAGGGCAACAAATGTATGTGTGCTTTACACAATTGATGTATGTATGGATTGTGATAAGAGTTGTATGAGCCCCAATAAAATGATTAAAAAAAAGATTAATACTTTTGAAAGTGCTCTCTTACATTGTGAGAATTTTACATTACTTAGCTGAAGAGACTCAACATAAATTGTTTATGAAAGAGGAAAAAAATCAAAACAGATCTCTTTAAATATGGCAGAAGAGGAAAGATTTCTTAAAATGATGAGACCAGAAGAGATCCATATTTTTGCCCACTCCCAAAAAAAACATAACTCAACAGAATGTGGACATTATCAAACATAATATCACATGTAAGTAAAATTTTGCTGAAAAATAATTCAAAAATAGTTGCTGAAAAACATCAACAGGGAACTACAGGAAATTCAGGCTAGATTCAGAAGAAGACATGAAATAAAGGGTAACACTGCTATTGTCATATGGACCCTGGCTGAAGAAAGACATTTACCTGTACTTTCTGGATTATGCAAAGTATTTGACTGTGTGGATAACAACTTACAGAAAAGACTGCAAAGAATTGGAATTCCAGAACACTTAATTTTGCTTGTGCAAAACCTGCACATGAGCCAAGAGGCAGTTATCCAAACATAGCAAGGGTATACTAATGGTTTAAAATCTGGCAAGGTGCATGTCAAGGTTGTGTCTTTTCATCATGCTTCTGCAATCTGTATGCTAGCTAACAAAGAAGGTAAGCTATACGAAAAAGAACAGAGTGCATGACTAACAATGAGTATGGAGAAAATGAAAGTGTTCTAAAATTGACTGTGGTAAAGGCTGTACAACTCTTCTTGATATGGTTGAACTATTGTGATATGTGGATAAAATGCCAATAAAACGGTTTAAATTAGAAAATAATAATAATAATTAAGAAGAAAAAGAACAGAGCTTCAGGATTTGACACATACAGATGACACAACCTGCTTGCTGAAAACAAGATGACTTAAAGCACTGAATGACAGAGATCAAAGGAATTACAGCAGGAATTACAATTCAACATAAAGATAAGAAAATCTTCACAAGTGGATCAATGAGGAAAATCATGATAAACAGAGAAAAGTTATTGAGAATTTTATTTTACTAGGATCCACAATTCACACTGTACTGGGCAAACATGCTGCACTTTGAGGACTAAAGTACACCTGACTGATTGTGACATCCTCAATCGCCTCATATACATGTGAAAGTGATCACTGAGAAGAATTTATATGTGAATTTATAGTGTTGACAAAGAACACTGAATACACCAAGGACTGCCAGAAGAACAAATAAATCTGTCTTGAAGGAAGTACAGGTAAAAAGCTCCTCATAAGTGGTATGGTGTTTGTCTTAGAGGCTTTGGACATGTTATCATTGAGGGGCCAGTCTCTGGAGAAGAACATCGTGCTTAATGAAACACAAGGTCATCAAAAGAGAAGAAAACCCTCAATGAAATGAAATGAAATGACACAGTGATTGCAACAATGGGTTCAAACATACGCCAGATTGTGAGACTGCTGCTGGGCAGTGTGTAATTAGGTTGTCATAAGGTCTTTCTGAGTTGGAACTGGCTTCAAGGCACTTAAAACCAACAAGACTGGAGAGAGGAGCCCGTCTGGCAGAAGGAAAATCATGTGCAAAGGCCCCATGACAGAAGGTCACAGGTACTCTAGTATGGGTGAAACATCTCACAGAAACAGCAAATGAAACCACGGAAGTTAGTAAAATAATACATAGAAGAATATGGAATAAAAAGTAAGTGTGAGGCTAGGTCTGAGTTTTCAAAAAGGCCAATATTTAATGGCTGGATATAAAAGTGAGCTACATACAAATTAAAAGAGCATCCTAAGAATATAAGAAAAATTAGAAGAAAGTACTGCATAAAAGTCCAAGAAAAAACTTTCTTCAAGAAAGAATTCAATGCTGTTAAAACATCAAGAAGATGAGAATCTAAAAATCTCTTAGATTTAATTACAAGGAAGTCACTGACGCTATTTTTCAGCAGGTTCACAACAGGTGTCTTACTCTAACTGGTGACGTGTATAATAAGAAGTAGAGAAGGTGGAGAAATGCACAGTAATGAAGAATAAACCTAATTATGTAAATAGTCACAGGTGTACTTGTTCTGCACAGAAACAAAAAAGAGAGGAAAGACATCAAAACAGTGAATATAGCAGGAGTGAGCTTATGTTAACTTTTGTCAAATTTAAAATATTTTAATATTATTAATATGTCACAATAAGTGTTACTTATATAAATAAAAAAGTTTCATTCTTCACTTTAAAGTCATATACAGCTAGAAGAAAATAACAAAAGACCAAAATTACATTTTCAGGAAACTTTAATAGTGAAGATAAAAAAGGAAATGGGTATTTGGTTAAGTTCTTATTGTAGAGTAAATATAAACAAAGTAAGACTTTCATGATTATCGAAATTTAGCTTTTAAAAAAGGGAAGAATTATTTCACAAGTTCTGTTCTGAATATCAGAATATCTTTGAAGTCTTTTATAAGTTGGAAATGTTAGTTATTTAAGGTAGAGAGACATTTAAGGTACGCAGTTACAATGAGCTTTAAAAAATTCTGGATATGACTCTTCCTATCATTATTCCTACTCCTTCACAGCCTCACTTCTTCCACTTACCCAATAGCACACTTCTTGTATTCATTTCCAGAGAAACCACAATTGCCAAATCTATCGCCTTTGGAATTCACATCAATGAAACAATCTTTTGGGGCAGCCTTGGCTTCTGTAATATTAAAAAAAAAAAAAAAAGGAAATTTAGTTCAGACATAAAGTATACCCTATATTCCATCCAGTGTGCCACCAGCAAAAGTATAATGACCTTCTCTAAGACATATGTTTCCCCCTGATCATGACTTCAATTTCCAGTAAGGTTCACATAACCTTTTGTTAGGAGTGTCAATTAATTCAGGGTGACCTTAGCACAATATTGCATGACTGAATGGTCTTCTCTCTCCACACATCTTAAGCAAGTGACTCCAGCTGAGGTGACCTCAGTTTGACGAAGTGGGTTTTAAGATACACAAATGAAGGGAGCAGATCCTGGGTACTGGTAGACTCTCCACATCAGTGCTTAGGAGACCAGATTACAAGATTATATGACCTGGGAACAGAAACCTGCCATTGTCTTGGTATTAATCCTCACAGTAGTCGACTCATACAATATTTGGCCTTTTGTGATTGACTAACATCACTCACATAATGGTTTCCTGGTCTAACTATGTCACGAGGTCTTTCATGGTTTCATGGCTGGTTTTTTGAGATCATACTATTCCATTGTGCATATGTACCAGAGTTTCCTTATCCATTCTTCTACTGATGTGCATTTGGGCTGTTTCAAGTTTCTTGCTATTGTGAACAGTGCTGCAGTGACTAGGAGAGCATACATCATTTTTCTACTTATTACTTCTTTGGGGTATGACCCAGCAAAGCTACTGCTGGATCATACAGTATTTCTACTCCCAGCTGTTTTATGCAGCAGTATTGCTTTCCACGCAGGTTACACATATTTTTAAGTCCACCAGTAGTGCATTAGAGTTCTAATTTCTTCTCACTTTCACCAGTTTTGTGGGGGGGGGGGGTTTCTGTGTTTTTTTAAATCATTTTATTAGGGGCTCATCCAACTCTTATCACAATACATACATACATCAATTGTGTAAACCGCATTTGTACATTCATTACCCTCATCATTCTCAAAACATTTCCTCTCCACTTAAACCCCCAGCATTAGGTCCTCATTTTTCCCCTCTCCCCGCTTCCCCCTCCCTCATGAGCCCTTGATAGTTTATAAATTGTTATTTTGTCATATCTTGCCCTGTTCGATGTCTCCCTTCACCCACTTTTCTGTTGTC
>NW_022103906.1:33585276-33592125 GCF_000313985.2 Echinops telfairi
CCTTTTAATTGTTTTTGTTTGTTTGTTTGTTTCTTGAGGTGTTAGAATTCTACAGATTTAGTAATCAATCCCTTGTCTATTGTGCTATTGCTAAAGATCTTTTCTGCCAACATGTAGGCTCTCAACTTACTATTCTGATGAGGTCTTTTGATGTGCCTGTTTTATTTTTAATAGGTCCCGGACATATAGTTTGTCTTTCACTGGGTGTGCTTCATTTGCTAGATTTAGCAGTCTATATGCCTTGCACTAGAGCCTTTTAGTTGTCACTTTTCTCATTTAGCTGTCTCATTTCTCATGTAAGTCTGACGTGTACCTTTAGGTCTCTAATCTAGCCTGTGTTTGTTGAGTGCACGGGGCAAGGGGTATGCATTTTGTTTCATTATTCTGAAGATCGAGATCCCATTTTTCCAGCACCATTTTTTCAAGAGGGTGCCCCCTTTTCTCATTTAATGATTTTTAGTCCTCTGGCAAAAATCAGTTGGTTGTACATGTATGCTTTTATTTCTGAGTTTTCTATACTGCTCCATTGATCTATGTATCTGTCATTATACCAGTATCAGGATGTTTTCACTCCTGTGGTTGTGTGGTAGTTTTTGAGGTTGGGTAGTATGATGAAGCCTCCCACTTTGTTCTTTTTGTGAAGTTCTTTGCATATCCTGGGCCACTTCCCTCTCCATATGAAGCTGGAGCATTTTTTTCCATTTAATGGGTGCTTCCATTTCTTTAAAAAATAAAGTAGGGATTTGGATTAGAATTGCTTTAAATCTATAGACTGTTTTAGGTCGTGTTGACATTTTCACAACATCAAGTCTTCTTCTCCATGAACACTGGATATTATTCTTGCTTTTGTGTAGGTCTTTTTTGTTTTCTTGTAGTAATGTTCTGCAATTTTCTTCACATAGGCTTTTGTTTATTTTACCATGGGTCTTCCCAAAGATCATGGAAAAATTCCATTGTATTTCAATTCTATAGTATTACAAACTTGAAGATCTCTTGTAGATGAATGCTTGGTTTCAATATTCCTACTAATTAAACGGTAGTTAGTCACAACAGATGACAAATTTTAACCCATATTTGCATTCCTATCCTTTGTTAATTCGTTGTTTAATATTCCATTTCTGAATTATTTTGAAAAGCCAAACTAGCTGTTGACTGTAAATTGAACATCATGGTAATCCGATTAAATGTGTCATAGTATGCTATAGAGTTGTACCTCATAGGGTCTTTCAATGGCTACCTTTACAGAAGTCGTTCATCAGGCCTTGCTTTCGATGAATGAACTGAAAAAATCCCCAAACTTTCCATTGGCAGACATACCTGTTAACCATTTGCACAACCTAATGACTCCACACATTCCAAAAATTATTTTATATGTAAATATTTTTAAACTAAAATGTTAACACTTCCTCTTTAATAAGGAAAAACACTGTCTTACTGTCTTACATATATTGTAATAGGTTATTTAATTTTAAAAAAATCAATACAGACTGAAAGAAGTTAGAACAAAACAGATACATATGGTCGAACAATAAGAAATGAATTCAGGATACCTGTACAGGACAAATGTAATATGACAACACATAGTTCCTTCTATAGAATAGAAATAATTTTAAAACTTCAGGTAATATAAAGAAGAAAAAAGCTTTGACTGCTTTAGTTAGAACTATTTTTTGTGGTTCTATACAATGGTAGTATACCAATTGTTATCTTCCTAATAATATTTACATAATGTAAAACATTAAATTTATTTTATCTGTAATCACATTTACTATGGTATAAGCCTGCCTGCCTATTCGTAGAGTCTATCAGTTTGTCCTACTATAGTGGCTTGTGTTGCTTTAAGGCTGGAAGCTGGTATTTCAAATACCAGCAGGGTCACCCAAAGACAATGGGCTTCAGCAGAACTTTTAGACTAAGAAGAGATTACAAAGAAAGAATAGGCTGTTTATTCATAGGAACTTGCTCTTCATAAGAATTAGCACTGGCGGGAGGGGGGAGCGGGGAGGGAGGGGAAAAATGAGGACCTAATGTCGGGGGTTTAAATGGAGAGAAAATGTTTTGAGAAACGATGTACAAATGCGCTTTACACAATTGATGTGTGTATGGATTGGGATAACAGTTGTATGAGCCCCTAATAGAATGTTAAAAAAGAAACAAAAAACAAAAAAAACAAATAGATTCAAACTTGAAAAAAAAAAAAAAAGAATTAGCACTGAAAACCTTATGGATAGAATAAAAAAACTAGCAAACACTGAAGGTCTACTGAATAGAAGCAGAACACTGTCAGAGATGGTGCCAGAAGATGAACCTCTCAGGTCAGAAGACACTCTAACAGGACTAGGAAAAGCGGCCTTTCAAAGTAGAGATGACCATACTGAAAGGCATAAAGCCTGAGGCAGTAAAACCATTGGGGCCTCCTGGTGCTGATGGGACACACCCAAACTGAACAAAACTACCTGCCACAAGTCTACTACTAATCAGAACTTGGGTTGTATGGAGTATGGAACTAGGAAAACTGGAGTCATCAAAAATAAAATTAAGCACATAAAGATTGATGTCCTAGGTATTAGTAAGCTGAAGTGAATGGACATTGGCCATTTTAACTCAGAAAATTATATGGTCTATCATTCCAGGAATGGCAAAATCAAGAGGAATGGCATTACTCTCATCACCAAAGAGGGCATTTCAAGCTCTATCTTGAAATGTGATCGGATATCTAGCCTCATACAAGGAAATCCAATCAAATTATTCAAATTTATATAGGAACCACAAAAGCTAATGATGAAGAATTTAAATAATTATGTCATTTTCATTCTGAAATTGATCAAACATCCCATCAAAATGCATTGATAATTACTGGCTATTGGGATGCAAATGTGGAAAATGAAGATGGAACAATAGTTGGAAAATATGGTGTTGGAAATAGAAATGAAGCTGGATATCTCATGATAGAATTTTTCAAGACCAATGGCTTCTTTATCGAAAATACCTTTTTTCAACAACACAAAAGTCAACTAGCCACATGGACATTTCCAAATGGAATACACAGAAATCAAATCGACTACATCCGTGGCACGAGACAATGGAAAAGCTCAATGTCAGCAACTAAAGGAAGGCCAGGGGCTACCTGTGGAACAGATCACCAATTGCTCATAGGTAAGTTCAGGTTGAAGCTAAAGAAAATTAAAATAAGTCCATGAGAGCCAAAATACAACCGTTAAGTATATGCTGCCTGAATTTCAAGAACATCTCAAGAACAGATGATGCACTGAACACTCATGAAAGAAGACCTGATTGGTTAGCTGTGGAATGATGTTAAGAACATTATTCATGAAAAAAGCAAAAGGTCATTTAAAAGAGGAAGAAAAGGTCAAAGTGGATGTCAGAAGAGACTCTAGAACTTGCTCTTAATTGTAGAGTAGATAAAGCAAATGGAAGAAATGATGAAGTCTAAGAGCTGAACAGAAAACACCAAAGGGCAGCTCAAGAAGACAAAATATTGTAATAAATGTACAAAGAGTTAGTGGTAGAAAAGCAAAAATGAAGAACATGCTCAACATAACTTACACTGAAAGATCTAAAGAAAAAATTCAAGCCTCAAATTGCATTACACAATTTATGAACAAAATATTGAATCATGCAGGAAATACCAAAAGAAGGTATAACAAACATAACTAGTCGACATTCAACTTTTTCAGGAGGTCTCATAGAGCAAGGACCAAGAGGACTGAAGGAAAAAGTTCACTGCATTGATAGCATTAACCAAAAACAAGGCTCTAGCAACTGAAATGTTTCAACAAGCTGATGCAGCACTGGAAGCATTCCTTCATTGATGCCAAGAAATTTGGAAGACAGCTACCTGGTCAACTATTTGTACCCATTTCAAAAGAAAATAAGGTAATCCAACAGAATACAAAAATTACAGAATATCATTAATATCACATGGAAGTAAAATTTTGCCAAAGATCACGCAACAATGGTTACAGCAGTATACACACAGGGAACTATGAGGGGTACAGGCATAATTCAGAAGAGGATAAGGAAGGATATCATTGCTGATACAGATGAATCTACCCTGAAAGCAAAGAATACAAGAAAGATGTGTCCTTGTATTTTATTGGTTATGACAAGGCATTTGACTGTGTGGATCATAACAAACTATGGATGGCCTTGAGAAAATGAAAATTCCAGAACACTTAATTGTGGCTCATGCAGAACTAGTACATGGCTTGAGGCAGCTGTACAAACAGAACAAAGGAATACTGAGTGATTTAAAATCAGAAAAGGTGTGGATGAGGTTTATATATTCTCACTATACTTTTTCAATCTGTATGATTAGCAAATAATCAGAGAAGCTGTATTATATGGAAAAGAATGATGAAGAATGCAGCATCAACCATATGCAGATATCACAACCTTGCTTGCTGAACGTAAAAGAGGACTTGGAAAATTTGCTAATGAAATCAAGGATGGTAGCCTTCAGTATAGATTATACCTCAATGCAAAAAACAAAAATCCTTACAACTAGACCAATAAGTAACATTATGATAAATGGAAAAAGGATAGAAATTGTCAAGATTTTCTTTTTTGTTGGAAGCACAAGCAATTCTCATGGAGCAGTAGTCAAGATATCAAAGGATGCATAGCATTGGGTAAATCAGCTACAGAAGACCTCTTTGAAAGTATTGAAAAGTAACAATGTTACTTTGAGGACTAAGGAGGTACCTGACCCAAGCCATGGTATTTTCAATCATTGCATATGTATATCATAATTGGACACTGAATAAGGATGACCAAAGAAGGATCAATGCATTCCAATTATCGCGCTAGAGAGGAATATCGAAAGTACTACAGACTGGCCCCCCCCACCCCCGAAAAAACCCAAACAAGTCTTTCTTGGAAGAAGCACAGCCAGAATGCTTCTTAGAGGCGAGTTGGTGAAACTTCATCTCAAGTACTTTGGACATGCCAGGAGAGACCAGTCACTAGAGCAGGATTGGTAAAGTAGAAGGGCAGCAAAAATGAGGAAGGCTTGACAAGATAGGTTGACATGAGGGCTGCAACAATGGGTGTGGCAGTTACATAATCTCCTGTCAACTTGAGCAAAGGGGTAGAGTCTAGCCTGTCAACCAAGTCATAGCCAATGATGCTTCTTCTGTGTGGGCATGACCTCCTGAGGATTCTGGGAACTCCTGTCTTCCTCCCTGGAGGAAGGACACACACTCTCTGTGTCTTATATTCCTGATGACAAGCCGGATGGAACCATCCTCATGGGAACCAGAGCTTGGAGATGCTTCCACGAACACAGAATCTACCGGACTTTCCACCCGCAGGCCTGTGAGCTTCCTGCATTTGGCATCATACATGTGTTGTGTGAATCTAAAGAAGAATTTATGGACTGGTATCAGACATGGGCTAATATCAGACTTATGGACTTGATCTGGACTGGGCTGGGATGTTTTTTTAATATACAATTACTCTTTGATATAAAATCTCTCTTACACACGAGTATCTCTGGATTTGTTTCTCTAGTCAACCCGGTCTAACACCATGGGCTCAAACATAAGAACAATTGTGAGGATGGTGCACCTGCTGTACAAAGGGTCGCTGTGAGCAGGAACAGATCTGATGTCAACTAACAACAGAAACATCCCAACAAGCCATTTCATGTATTTCTTCGTCTTTTCACTCCTTTTCCTCTTAAGATCACGAGTACAAGAGAAGCTACACACAGAAGTCTCATCCAAACCGACAACTCCGTTTCAGAGAAATCCAGCATTACACAAGTTACTAATCTTGAGCCCATTGCTTGTTCTTCTGGCAGTCTTTAGGACACGAGCCCAATTCTTGTATAACTTATAAAGCATACTCATACATAGAATCCTCATCCTTTGAGGTAACCACTTTTATTTTTCTAAATCCATTATTTTGTTACTTGCTCTGGGTCTTTAAATAGCATATAAGTGATTCTAGTTCTTGTTTTTTCCATTTTAGGCATTAACTATTAAAGACTTGAAATTGATTCTCTAGAGAAAATGAAACAAAATTTCAAGACTCGGGGTCAATTTACCTAATGGAATATTCTAACAAACTATAATCTAAATGAATCAATATCGATGAATCTCAAAAACATTTTAAGTGACTAAAAACAAAGAACAGACTCATATGAACAATCTTATGTTACTTATGTAAATTTATTTAAATTATAAAATATTTTCTAGTGTTTTATATATACAGGATTGAGAGAAGTAAAGAGATTTCAACAGTAAAAGCAGAAAACTTTGAACAGAAGAATATGTGCCAAATTCATAACTACAGCTGTCTCTGGATAAGGAAGACATGATAGGAGAGGAGAAATAGAAGTATTTCAACTTTGTCCATAATGTTTTATTTTCCTTACTCAAAAAAATTAAGGCAATAAATAAGATAAAAACAATTAATTATAAATAGTAATTTTCTTACTTGAGCCAAAGATGACCTGACACTGAGCATCATAATATTGGCACATGCCATTGTAACAATAGGCTTTGTTATTCTGGCAAGGAAATCCATTCTGAATAAAAACATCTGGTTGACAGAACTGAGAAGAGCCATTGCAATACTCTGGAACATCACATTCATTGTTCTTCCCTCTGCATACAGTACCTCCTGGAAGGAACTAAGATAGCAAATTTCCAATTAAATAGAAATATCATTAACATTTCAATAAATTAATCCAACTTGAAAATAAAGCAAATATAACTTATACTAAAAAGTGCTCTGAAATCAGCAAAAGTTTAAATAATCCAATAGAAAAATGAATGGCCAATAAGCAATTCATAAAGGTCATGAAATATGATTTTTTTTAAA
>NW_022103906.1:33593097-33596877 GCF_000313985.2 Echinops telfairi
TTCTCTCTCTCTCTCTCTCTCTCTCTCTCACACACACACACACACACACACACACACTTTCACAAAGGGGGTCGTTTACATCCTACTCTCTATACTTGCTTTGGCATGAATTATCAACACTGAGTGTATATTACTCTTAAAATCAGAAACAACATGCATCCACATAGAAATTCATCTCAACAGATCATCTGTCATAAAAGAATGTTGCAAATTTGCAAACATGTGGTATTTTTTTCTCAAAATTAATACGGTAATTTTTCTTTTTCTATTCCTAATGGGAATAAATTCCTTACCAAACACTTTTTACAACAGTCACCATATGCACACTCAGAACCTGATCGAAGCTTACAGGTCTTTGCTTCACAGCAAGGGTCCAATTCACATTCCTATGATGAGAAAATGATGGTCAATAAAGAAAAAAGTTACTGACAATATATTAATTAATAACATTCTTATTTTAAGCTTAAAGTCTATTTCTTTCTTGCCTGGCTATAGCACATACTCTGGATTTATCCATGCCTCTTTTAGACACAACTATTTAGATTTCAACATTATTTCAGAATACATACACACACTTTTGTCAGGTCAGTTCCCACTCGTCGCGCCCTGAGAGGCAAGAGGAGAACTGCCTCATGGGAATTCCAAGGGTGTTTCTTTTCTGCTGAAGAACAGCTGATGGGCTCAAACCACTTCATTTTTGTGTAGCACCTGAATACTTTAACCATAACCACTGTGCTAACAAAGCTTTTCAAAGCAGAGTATGTTTATGTCTCAAAGTTAATAATCAATTTTTTAAATTTTTTTCCTACATTTGAAAATTAACAAATACACGTAGAAAATCCCTAGAAAGGGGCCCCATGCTAGGTAATGTGGAGATGCAGTGAAAACGAGGAAAACGCTCAAGAAGATGAATTGCCACAGTGCCTGAAACAATGGGCTCAAACATTACTCTTGTGAGAATGCTGTATAAAGGGTCCCTATGAGTCAGGAGCCAACTTGATGGCACCTAACAACTATAACAAGAATTGAGTAAAAAAAGAAGCATGATGACCAACAGAACATATTTCAAGTAAATGGTATACATTTTACACATGAAATTTGTTAAAGATGGACAATGTAATAATTATAAGGTAATTTACAGTCTAAATGCATATAGTAAAAAATAAGAAGCTAAGAATCCATCTCAAAATGCTAGAAAAATCAAAGGTAAATTAAACCAAACAAAATAAATCAAAAATAAAATTTAAAACATTAGAATTAAATCCATAAACAAAAATGAGAAACATGAGCAGATATAAGGCATGGAAAACATACGAGAGAAATAGAAAAGAAATAAAAACCAACAGAGTAAAAAGCTGACATTTTTTCAAAACTACTATTACTTAAACTGGCAAGTCACTGGTAAAACTAGTAAGCATTAAAAATATGAAAGGCAGATCTGGAAGAGAACTCAACCACATGGATCAACTTTCTGTCAAAAAATAGGCCAAGGAAGTGAATATGCAAGGCATTCAACTACATGGATGATAACAAACTATAGATCATCTTAAGAAGAATGGGATTCCAGAACACTTCATTGTACTTATGCAGAACCTGCATGGTTTAAAATCTTAAAAAGGTGTGTGTCAAGGTTGTATCCATGTCACCATATTATTCAATATATGCTGAGCAAATAGTCTGAAAACTGGACTACATGAATGAGAACATGATATCAGAATTGGAGGAAGACCTATTAACAACCTATGGTAGACAGATGATACAACCTTGCTTGCTGAAAGTGAGGAGGGCTTGAAGCAATTGGTGATGAAAAAAAATCAAGGATTGCAACCTTCAGTATGATCACAACTTAATGTAAAGAAAACAAAAATCCTCACAACTAGACCAACAGGTAGCATCATGATAGAAAGAGGGAAGGAGTGAAGTTGTGTGATAGTTAGGTTTATTGTGCCAACTAGGCCTCCACAGGAACATGAAGGCGGAGCTTAATCAGGTCACAGCTTAATTGGAGGGTGACTGAGATAACTGCTTTCTGAGGGTAGCAACCTGTCTCTCTCCCTGATGACTGGACCAGTGTGCTGCTGCTTGAGTTAGTTCTTTGCCTCTACCATGTGCTGTGGGCTGAGCCAACCCATGGATCTTGTCACTTTGCTGTGCTGCTGGTGGATACTGTGGCACATTGCTCGAGCTTGAGACCCCATTGAGGCCTGCTTCACCAAGTTTCCTTGTTGCTGCCCCACCTTCGGGCTGACTCTGTCTTGTCTTGCCTGAGGGCGAACTCCGCTGCCTGCTTCCTTGACCTTGGACCAGCAGCCCTCCTGATTTGAAGGATTGTCAGTATACTAACTGTTCCACAAAGTGAGTTGAACTGAGCCCTCTGCATTACTGTGTGAACTAATTAGTCATTATATTCCTTCTTGCTATATAAACCTATCTATCTAGATATATAAAATCATAAGTGTCCTGGTTTTGTTTCTCTAGATAACCCTGCCTAACACAAGTTGTAAAGGATTTCATTTTGATTGGATCCACAATCAATTCTCATGGAAGCAGCAGTCAAGGAATCAAACAAAGCACTGCCCTGGGTAAATCTTCTGCAAAAGATGTCTTTAAAGTATTAAAGAATAAAGGTATCACGTTGACGAGTAAGATATCTGACTCTAGTCATGGTATTTCAATCACCTCATGTGCATGTAAAAATTGCACAGTGGATAAGGAAGGCTGGATAAGAATGGATACACTTGAATTGTGGTGACTGTGAAGAATCTTGAACATACCATCGACTGCCAAAAGAACAAACAAATCTGTCTTGGGATAAGTAGTACCAGAATGCTTCTTAGAAGCCCTTCACATACTTTAGAAATGTTATCACAAAAGGCTAGTCCCTGAAAAAGGACATCATGCTTGGTAGAGTAGATGCAAAAAAAGAGGAAGACGTCAGCAAGATGGATTAATACAGTGGCTTCAATGATGGGCTTGACAACTGTGAGAATGGTGCATGACAGAATTGTACCATTCTGTTGTACACAGGGCTGCTATGACTAAAAACCTACTTAACTACACCTGATAACAACAATAACAATGAAGTGATTAATAACATCAGAGAGTAATGCATTCCTCAGTTCAATCACAAGATGGCACTCCAAGGAATCCTTTTGGCCATTACTCACAGGTGAATTCTATCAGTATCTCCCACTGCCCTTCCCACCTCCCACCACAGCTTTTAGCAGACCCATTGTAAATGTGTTTTTAGTTTTTTAGAACTTTGTATATGGGTTTTTTTTGTTTGGTTTGGTTGGGTTTTTTGTTTTCGTTTTTTTTGCTTTTAAGTAAATTCTGTGATCCTATAGTTTGTTTTTTCACTCTTGCAAAACAGCTTTTAATGAACGATGGTAAAACAGCTGAGTAGTATTTTTTTATTATTTTTAAAAATCATTTTATTAGGTGCTCATACAACTCATCACAATCCATACATACATCAATTGTGTAAAGCACATTTGTCCCATAGTTTTCTTTATGTGAAGATTTTTGACTACTGATACAATTTTTTCACCCTAATTTTTCAGGTTTCTATTGAGGCAATGTATTAGCACATATACTCGTGTATAAGCCAAGTTTTTCAGCACATTCCTTTTCTTTTATAAATCATTTCATTAGGAGTTCATACAACTCTTACCACAATCAATATATACATCCATTGTGTCAAGCACATCTGTACATTTGTTGCCATCATCATTCTCAAAACATTTGTTTTCTACTTGAGCCCTTGATATCAGTTCATTT
>NW_022103906.1:33598031-33599580 GCF_000313985.2 Echinops telfairi
TCATGAGGGTGGTGGGGCGGAGAGGGAAGGGTCAAAATGAGGAGCTGATACCAAGGGCTCAAGTAGAAAGAAAATGTTTTGAGAATGATGATGACAACAAATGTATAAATGTGCTTGACACAATGGATGGATCTATGGAATATAAGACTTGTACGAGCCCCCAATAAAATGATTTAAAAGTTAAAAATAAATTAGTTAATGTCTAGAAAATTAAGAAAAAATATAGGTGCCTAGGCTGATATTCGGGTTGGGTTATACTTGAGTATATATGGTATGTCACTTTTTTTTTAGGAATTTTCTTGTTTTCATTAAAGTTTCAAATAATTCATTAGCTTTTTTAAAATTAATTATCTTTATACTAATATCCTTTTTCTTTATTCCTGTTATCAGTTTTTTGTATCTTTTATTTTATTTTACTTTTCAGTGTAGTTTTGGTGTACACATTTATAAAACCAGTTGGTTTTCCATTCAATATATTTGTTTCATGGGATCAGTTGCAATCTCAATGTAATAGCACTCTTTCCATATTCTCCCTGGATTCCCTATTTCCATTTTTCATTCTTTCCCCCACCCCTTCCTGTCTTCTGATCTTTGTTTTGGGATAAATGTTGCCTCCTTGGTCTCCTGTGGTTGAGAACTCCCACCAAATGACCCCTTCCCTTCATGGGTCTGCTAAGAAGGTCAGGGGGTGGGGGCAGTAAGAAATACTGATAGGATTCACCTGTAATTGCCAACAGGATTCCCTGGAGTACCAACTTTTTGTGTATAAAGTGAGCTCTCTGAGACTTGGCAGGAAGGGATCTCATTACCAGCATGAGCCAGGTCCTCTGGACCTGAGATCTCTGTGTAGTGAACCTCTTGGATCCAGACAACAGCTACACTATCAGAGAAGCGACAGCAGAGCCAGGAGCCAGGCCATGGAACAGAGCAAGTAAAGGTGAGTGCTTTTGTGCAGTAAAATAACTACAGGAAAAAAATTCAAGCCCCCAGTTACAAGATTGAGACACTATGAGAAAAATATTAAATGATGCAGGAAACATCAAAAGATGATGGAAAGAATACACAGTCACTGTAACTAAAAGAACTGTTCGATATTCATCATTCCAAGATATAGCATATGATCAACATACAGAGTAAGGAGGGCATCCAATCAGAAGCGTTGGAATGAAGGATTCAAGCAGCGTCTCTTAGCTTTCTCATGCTGCTGTGAAATGCATACCACAAACTGAGGGCTTAAACAGATTTATTTTCTCACAGGAGACTTGGAAATTCAAATCCAAGGCACCAGTATGATGGGAAAGCATTCTCTCTGCTCTGTGGGGAAAAAATCCGTGTCTGAGCTTCTCTATTCCCAACATTCCTCAGCTCCCTGATGGTTTACACATGGCCTCTATCTTCCCCCTGCTGAGTTTTCTGACTGTTGGGCCTAATCTGCTCAGTTTAGACCTCACAAGTGAATCGATTTAATTGACAGAAGAAACCTCACCTCAGCTGGGGGCAGTTTCCCAACATGGGCGGAAAGGGGAAAGACCATGCAGTTGTTGCTCAT
>NW_022103906.1:33599680-33600944 GCF_000313985.2 Echinops telfairi
ATGGCCTCTATCTTCCCCCTGCTGAGTTTGCTGACTGTTGGGCCTAATCTGCTCAGTTTAGACCTCACAAGTGAATCGATTTAATTGACAGAAGAAACCTCACCTCAGCTGGGGGCAGTTTCCCAACATGGGCGGAAAGGGGAAAGACCATGCAGTTGTTGCTCATATAGCATTGTGCGAAAGTCACCCCAAATCTGCAGACACTCTTACAAGAGTGAACCTCAAATCAAGATTTTGGGGGTGGGGTGAAGGAACCAAGGGACATGAATGTCTCAGGGAAGGTGATCACACGTCTGTTGGTGTGTAAACGGGGTGGAGCAACCTCCCCGTGGAGTCCTTTTAATAACTACTTGTATGGACCAAAGTGGCAACAGTAACTCTAAACAGTAAACAAAAACCTTAGTGAGGAGAGAGAATACATTAATGAGGGGAAACAACTCAGACCAGGAGGATGCGAATAGTTGCCCAACTCAAAGAATGCCATCGCGGTCACTGACTCCTGCCTGTGGGAACGGATGAAGTGGTGTGTGCCTTGTTTTGTAGTCTTGACAATACCCACTGTCGTCGGGTCATCAAATCCAATGTATTTGTATTTTCTTTTTTTAAAGTATGTGGAGGAAAACCATTCTAGTAAGGGTAGGTAAAAAGTCCAGCAAAGCCAGAGATTAACAGATAAACTAGAAGCTAATAAAAGGAGGGGGAAAATAAGTAGCATTAAAAAACTCTGCAGGAAGATCGCTGAGTTAACATTGACTCAATAGCAGTGAGTGAGTAGAACAGATCAGCTTCATTTTATTATTAAAATGAACCCGTGTCCCTCCAGATTCCTTAGCTCTCAAACCAAAACAGTGGTCTGAGCAGTTAAAGAAAAAGGAGGAAAGTGAACCTGAAGTGGACTTGGAGTCTTGTGACAAGTTCGCTTCAAACAATAATAAATAAATAAATAAATAAATAAATAAATAAATAGATAGATAGATAGATAGATAATAGATAAATAATAAATAAATAAATGCGTGAATAAATAAATAAATAATTTTAAAGGATGAAATGAACCCAAGTGAATCAATATTATTCCAATGGCTGTCAAATAATTAGAATTTATAAGGATTTACGAGGAAATGAATTAATTATTCAAACTAAATAATTATTTAGTCAATAGCCATAAGATCTGGAAGAAGGGATAAGAGTGTATGAGCCCCAGTAAAATGATAAAAAACAAACAAAAAGATCTGGCAGAAGGTAGCAACAACAAAAAAGAATACAC
>NW_022103906.1:33601513-33602592 GCF_000313985.2 Echinops telfairi
ATCTGCACTGCAGCTACTAAAGTTTCGGGAACCTCTGTAATAAATGTTAAGAAAAAGACCTATGATAGTAATTACTCATTTTGAAGAAAAAAAAATAAGTGCAAGTCATGTCTAACCAACTTGAGGTTTTAAATGGCAGAACATAAGTTGAAAAAGAAATGAGAAAAATTAGCATTAATATCAACTTTTAATAAATACACATTTCAGCTACTACAAAATAGTTTATTATTTTGGTTACAATACATTGTACCTCTAGGAAATACCCTCCAAACAGATCTGTTACACTGAAATATATACTCAGAGGACTTCAGCACCAGAAGAGATCTTAAACATGCATAGTTTTATAGAATTAAGTTTTACTGATCTTCCATAGTAAAACTTTTCCAAATAATTTATATTAGCTATATTTTATCCCCAAAGTTTTAAAACTGTTTACCTGTTTTTATTCTTTAATTCTGTCTACCTTTGAACACAGAATAATATTCCTTTCCCTTCCGACTATCACTTATTAGGAACTATGTTAAAATCATGTCAATGGACAATTCTAGTAAAGAATCACCATACCCATCAAGAGGCAAAATACATGGCACAGTATTTTAGCTATAGCCACTCATAGATTCTCAGTTTGAGTTTTTAAATAAATGTCCTTTATAATCCTCTGAAAGCAAGATGGACTAATACAAAATGTAAAACTTGAATTGTCAGATTTATACTAATGCAATTTTAATACATTTTCCTTATTCGTTTTATTATTATTTGATTTAGTAACTGTAAAATAACCTGATAAATTCCTATTGGTTGTTTTTACATTGAAGACAAGTGGAAACCCCTCCATATATGCAACAAGGGCTTTAGAGAAACCTAAGTTAGAGCAAGATCGTGGGACAGGAGGAAAGTCAAGGGAAATAGAGGAAAGAGCTGGGAGGCAAAGGGCATTTACAGAGGTCTAAATAAAGACATGTACATTTGCAAATATATCTATATATCAAGATGGGGAAATAGATCTATGTGCCTATATTTATACGTTTAGTATTAAGGTAGCAGAAGGACATTGGGCCTCCACTCAAGTACTCCCTCAA
>NW_022103906.1:33610902-33622246 GCF_000313985.2 Echinops telfairi
CCCAAAGGGGTTGCGACCCACAATTTGAGAACCGCTGGTCTAGAAGTTGTCAATCAAATGAATAGCTAATCAAGTTTATGTAATTGCACCGCAATAAAGTCTGTGGGCACCAAGACTCAGGTGTGCCTCCTGGTTGGTAACATTTAACGAATACTGTCGCACACATCAAGAACAGAAAGGTCTGCTATCCCCATTTCTTGGGAAAAGAACAACTGGAAGCTTCATGATTACAACTCTCCAGGACTTCATCCTGTGTTGGTTTTAATCTGCATCCTTTCCATACAATAAACAGCTAGGAAAACAAAAACTTCCAGTGAATTCTATGTGTCCTTCTAGCGGATTATCAAACCTGAGCGTGGTTTTTGAAATAGTGTACACTCCGAATTTGGGTCATAACAGAGAGTGGTCTTATATGAACTCTTCCTTCGAAACTTACTCTTGCAACCACCAAAATTCATGGACCAGCCATGAACTGAATCCCTTTTCGCCATCCTAACTGCTCTCATGTTCTCACTACCCTCCTTCCACTCTTTTAATTGTTTTTTGAGTTGCCGTTGAATTGGCTACAACACATGGCGACTTTATTTAAATATAACAGAACAAAATGTTGTCTAGTTCTCGTTTACCCTTATAATTTTAGGCATGTTTGAGCCCATTTCAGCAGCCATAGTCAATCTATCTAATGGCGGGTTTTCCCTGTTTTGCTGACCTTCTACTACTCTTTTATACCCACTTCTCATGCACCAACTGCATGACTATCCAACATTTTAGTGGGATAAGAGGGCCGGGAGAAAAAGAGGAAACAGAAAGGGAAAGAGGATAAATGTGTGGAGCTGGGAAATGTAGCTACAGTAGCAGAGATGACAGTATGTGTCTTCATGCTGCCTTAACAAAACTAACACAAGGTGGACTTAAAAGAAGAGAAATTTGTTTCCACATAGTTCTGGAGACCAAAGTCAAAATTAGACTATTGGCCTTGCTTATTTCTCTGTGGGAATTTCCTACTGTCTGCTGGCAATCATTGACTTGTTTTGTTTTTTAAGCACTCAGAGGGATTTTCTTATAGCATTTGCCTTCCGTGTGTGTGTGTGTGTGTGTCCATGTCAGTTTCCCTTTTTTCTAAATAGGGTTAGAGTTACAGGTATAGAGGTTAGAACATTAACATAATCTTGGAGGGACACAATTAAATCTATAACAATAGATGCACAAGTTCAGGTTGCTGGGAGCCTGTAGAAGTAAATCTATACACCTGTGGTGAAGCAGAACTGTTTCTTTCTTAAAAGCTCTCTAGGATGACTTCGGGAAGAGACTCTTCATTGCTGTGTCACATAAGGAATTCCTGAAAGTCAGGAATAATCTTTCCTATTTTTTCTCAGCGTAGGCATAAGTGTGGGCATAATTCAGGAAACTCTGATCCATACAATCCCATATTAAGAAAAGTAAGAATTTAGTTACTCACGATGCTCCCGAATTCATGATGCAGCTCTTTGCCCCACAGATGCACTGTCTGCCGTCGTCATGATTCATTCCAAGGTTATGGCCCAGCTCATGGGCAACAATGGATGCAAACGTCTCCACAGTGATCTGCCCAAACTGGCCAAACACAGCACGTCATCAATTAGGCTTCTAACCAAACTGAAACATTTTGTTTCTTGGGTTTATTTTTCTATAAATGAAAATTTAATCACTATAATTATAGCAGCCTCCACATTAAACCAAGCTTTCAATTTAATATGAAAACACTATGGCCTCTGATAATGGAATCTGACCCTTTCAGCATTAAGTCAATTACTTTAATACTAATATGTTATCCATGGTAGTTATGGGGAAAAAAATCTATGGCTCTCACTTAGTTCTCAAATAATAACCCCTTGCTTCCACTTCTATTAAAAAATAATGAGGAGCCAATAAACATGTAATGTCAGGACACTTGATCCAGTCTCTAGGGATAGAACAAGTTTGTCATTTCTACTATGCCCCTCAAAATGCCTACAATAATAATTTAAGGCCTATGGAGGAAGGACAGAGTTGATATATGCGTAACATTGTCCTAATGCAGAGGTCCCAAGTTGAAGATCAAGAACAAAGACATACCACATTAATCCCGCCTGCATGGCTCCTTGAGCACACTGTTCCCACAAATGCCATTCCTGCAGTCCCACCAAAACCTTTCTTCCTAAATGGAAAAAGGGGGGTAAATACTATAAAATATACTTGGTCAAAAAATGAAACACATTAGTCCCATTTTTATGTTCATCTTAAACTGATATAGCCTACAATTGGGGTGGTGGTGGGTGGCAATAAAACATAACATTTTAAAGTGAGAATGGACTAGGGGATTTTAAAAGATACATGAAAAAATGGAATTAAAAGACAAGTACATTTCCGCAAACATTTTTAAGGCCCCTTTGTAGATGTTTGTACAATGTGATTGATATAGCATTGGTTTTATTGAATTGTGCAGATGAATAATATTTCTCTAAAAATGAAAACTTTAAGAGAACACCTTAAAAAAAGAACAGTTCTTTTCATTATCAGAGAATATGATTAATATTATAAATGTGTTTTTCACATAAGCACAAAACAGGGTTTTGTTAATCTTCTGGATAAAAATCATTCCTAAAATGTATGACTGTTCAACAAATAATTCAACAAGTGTTAGTGAAGAAAGTTAAGAGATTAAATGAGCATATTCGCATAGTGGCTACAGGGCAGTGATCACAATGAACACACACACACACATACACACACACAATCACCCGTTTCCACACTGTTTCTCAAGCATGCCAGAAACACTTGTATCTCAGGATTTATTCCCTCTGACTGAAAAGCCTTCCTCATGTCATTGCCTAACCTCTTTGGGTTTTTACTCAAGCCCTCTTCTCAGGGAGGCCTTCCCTGGCTATGCTCATTAAAATCCCAACCTCACTGCTCCAAAACCTTTATCTCTCCCTTCTCTGTTTTTCTTCTTATTACTTATTATATTATGTGAGATATCACACATCTTGCTAATTTAGGTTATATATAGCCAAGCTTCTTCACCAAACTATAGGTTCATTAGAGTAGGGATTTTGGACTATTTGTTCATTACTATTCTCCAGTGCCTGGTATACTAAAAGAAAAATGGAAACATCTTTAAATAACTAAAGATACAATATAAAAAGATTCTCAAGGAAACAAGCCAGGCAGATCACCCTACAGTAAATTCCTGAGTTCCGCTGTTTGCGCATGAGTAAGAACACCACAACAGAGGTCACTGCCCTGGAGGCAATGCAGACGAATGAAGCCCCAATAGGACAAGGCGGAACTGGCCCTGGGAGCTCCCGAGACTGTAATTCTTTACAGGGGGGTAAAAAGTCTCATCTTTCCCCTGCATAGCTAAGAGTAGGCTGTACTGAAAAAAATCCCCTGAAGGTTGGAGTACATTAGTAAGGACTCGCCTGGGATGACAGATGGAGACCAAACAGGAGAAAAAAGCAACTTTTCTCAGAGTGGAGAGTCTGCTCTTTTCGGTTATTTGTAAGAGCGCGATCTCGCTGGCATGAAGACTCATATAACTTTACTAAGAATTATTTTTGTATAGTTGGGACTAAACCATTGAGGCATTTTCTGTTCCTATCTTTAAATGAACCAAAATTAATAAAACAAAAATAATAAAATTCAGGAATATTACTCCACAAGGAGAAAAATGTCTAAATCTTAGGTCCTATAAATATCAAAGGAAGCAAAACAAAATTTAGAAGGTAAAAAAACACACACATTATATAAACTGGAACATTTTGGCAAAATGTCAACCCATCAAGACAGAAAAAAAAATTTAAAGAAAAAAATTCTTAAATCTACTTTTAAGTGAGAGTTTTAAGTTTTGGACATTTATTTGTATTGAGTCAGGTGATATAAATTAAAATTTCCAAAATTGACAGCCACAGTTCAGTTTTGGTTATAGCACATGAAATGCTATGCAGTGAGAAGAATTCTTTTTAAAGATGTTGATATCGAGAAGTTAGAAGAAATATTATATTCACGAATAATTTGATTCTATAAAAACAGATATTAAAGGGAATAATAAGATAAAGGAGCAAAAGAGAGACAAAATGGAAAACAAACAGATTTTTAGAAGAGAAATTTAAGGAAATATTTTAGAATGTAGAATTTTAAAAAAAGGAAAATGAAGATAATAAAATTATAAGACCAATACAGAACTCCCATAGCTGAGTTAAAGGAATCCAAGAAATGAAAAATAAAAATAATAGTGAGATAGTTATCTATAAAGTAATCAAAGTAAGGGCCCCCATTAAAAGTATATAAAAAAAACACCAACAAAAGAGACGGGTGAGAGTAAAAGAGTAATGGAGAAGAGATACTGCTGCCTCTACCCACATAAAATGTCCCCTAATATGTAAATACTAACACAATGTATGTATGTATATGTAGTGATTAAAGCTGTGGAGCCCCAATAAAATGATTTTTTAAGTTTTTCAAAAACTGATGGATATCAGTTTCCAGATTGAAACTGCTTCCTGAGGCCTAAGCACAAGACGTGATAAAGGAACTAACTAAAGCAACTGGTAGGGATTCTGAAGCCTGGGAACCAAGGGAAGAAGCTGTAAGTTTCCAGAGAAGAAGGAAAAATAAGTCACACGTAAAGGATCGAGACACTGAATGATCTCAGGCTTTTCAATAGTAATACTGAAAATTGAAAAACAATTACGCAATGCTTTTGAAATTCTGAAAGAAATAAGATTTTGTATCTAGAATACTATATACAATGAAATCATCAAACACAAGTGTGAGGGAAGAATAATACATTTTGTAGAAATGCAAGAGGTCAAATATTTTTCTTTCCATATATCTTTTCTCACAAAGCAACTAGAGAACATGCTTGACTAAAATGAGGGAGTATATTCAAGAAAGAAGGAGAAAAACATAAGATAAAGGCAACAGAAAATCTAAGGCTTTATTATTGTACTGTTATATGATGTTATCAAACTGAGTTATTCTCAATAAACAGGATGCCCAAAAAACCCTTCAAGAATATACTACTAACAACAGCCAAGAAAAAATATAATACTAATGAAGAAAAAACTTTTCATTCTTATGAAAATGTCATTAATATTACTTAGTATGACCACTCACAGAATAAGCTGTGCACTGTCATGTCTCCGACGCATGATGAGAAACTTTTCCCGCCAATTTACAAAATTTCCCAACACATCACCAGCACCTCCAACCATGTTGATCAGATTTCCATTTGTCCAAATTTCCAGTCCAACAAGTACAATTCGAATATTTAGCATAATATACATCTGGAAAGAAAAGAAAGAAGTGCATAAAATACATTGAACAAAAGTAGAAAAATTTCAAACCAACACACAGAAAAAAAATAATGTGGCACTTGAAAATTTGGAAGTTTCAAAGTAGGAGGAAGACTTTCTTAAAATAAGACTCTCCAAATAAAAATAAACAGGTCTTTCAGAAACCAAATATCTTAAACTAGACACCCAGAAGATAAAGCACTGTATATGTGAATATAAATCTTCTACTCTTTCAAAGTCTTTCCACACTTGAATTTTCCTATCTACCATTAAAAAAAAAAGTTATAAACAAACTAGAAAGCAGACCTCAAAAAGACTTAGGCTGCGAGATCATCAGAGCCCAAACTGAGATAATTTTTAAGATCTGTTCAGAGACAATCAATGCTGGTTGATAGAAAACAAAACTTACACTATCTAAATAGTTTGATAAACGAATCATCTCTTCTCTCACAGCAGTCTGATTTCTCCCCATTGCATCATACTGAAAAAACAAAGAAAATCATTATATTCAAAGTAATTCAAGAAAATTACAATAATCAGATAGAAGATAAGAATTCAAGTATTTCCTCTGAACCCAAAAGTAAGTCTTGTCATCCTTGCCTCTAAGGAACACTCTGGTTGTTCTTCCAAGACAGACCTGTTTGTCCTTCTATCAATCCATGGTACTTTCAGTATTCTTCTCCAGCATGGTAATTAAAATAATCTGCAGACCTGTCCTCCAATCCTGATGCATGTTCTTCTCCATACAGTCCAGTTTCTTGGATTATTTGCTCATGATGCACACTAAGTAAGTGTGGTGAAAACATAAAACTCTGATGTCTACCTTTTCTTTTTATAACCATGCAATATTCCTTTGTTCTGTTCAAATGACTGCATCTTAGTCTATGGACAGGTTCCAATGATCACCATCAAGTGTTCTGAAATTGCCATTCCTTGCAATGTTATTCGTAAAGTGTTATGATTCACATAGTTGATTGCCTATGCATAGTTACTTAAAAACATAAACATCTTTGTAATATTCTCGCTTTCAATCAATGTAAAAAAAACTGAAGCAACAGGGTAGCATCTGACCACGTCAAGCGACGTTAAAAATAAATTAAAAATAAAAACCACCAAACTCATTGCCATCTAGTTGATGCTGACTCACAATGACCTTATAGGAGAGGGTAGAATTGCCCTTGTGAGTTTCTAAAACTAACGTTTTGTGGGAACAGAAAGCGCCATCATTTTCCTGTGCAACAGCTGGTGATTTCAAACTGCTGACCTTGAATACTGCAGTCGAAAGCATAAGCCCTACACCAACAGGGCTCCTTCCAACTACAGAAGAGGGAGGGGGCAATCTCATGATGAGCATCAGCTGCCAAGGCCAATTCCTATGAAGCTAAAATCAGGCCTGCCTCCACCCTCCAATCTTCCTTGCCAATTTGGATACCAATTATCTCCATCACTCTACATTTCAGCTTGGTTTGATAATTCATTGAACGGCTACAAAGAACTCACAATGCTCAAGTTGATGGGAACTTATTAGGGAGGTTAACAGGTCACTATCTGGGTTGGAATGGACTCAATGGCAGTGAGTTTGTTTTTGGGGGAGCCCTCATGGTGTGTTAGTTACATATAATGCTAACTGCAAGGTCAGCAGTTCAAAACCACTAGCTACTCAGCAGGAGTAAAACAGGGCTTTCTACTCTCATAAATAATTACAGTCTTAGTAGCCCCACCTCCCCGCAGAAGAATTCACTTCAGAGGACAGCACTGAAGCTACAGCTCAGGGAGAGGGGCATGTCTGATCAGAACACAGAGGAGCAAACGAAGGCAGAGGAAGAGAAAGTGGAGCACATCCTGGCCCACCACGCCTTGAGAACGATATTCCCTCTCAGAGCAGCTAAAGCACAGAGAGGACCAAAGGGCCAGCCCCACCACGAGACACAACGTCCCTCACTGGCCCATAGCGCTACAGGGTTCAACACGGGAGACACAGAGTGGAAATTGCACCCAATCTGATCCTACCACACTGAAGTAACACACTAAGGGTATGTGAGCAAGGGGACAGAGCAGAACAGCAAGGGGAACAGAGCAACGAAGACCCCAGGGAATACCAAAAATAGACTTTGGGGCCAGGGTATGGAACCCCATCAGACAAACAACAAACAAACCTTGAACTATTTATAGGCTCTTCTTTTTGTTGTTGTTTTCTTTTGTTACTTTTTTTTTGCTGTCTTTTTTGTGCATATTATTATCTATGCACATCTATTTAGGTAAGATAGGCAGGATAAACAAGCTGGAGGAGAAAACAACAGGACTGATGGTTCCAGGGGGACATGGGATAGGGGGAGGCGGGGGAAAGGAAGTGGGTGTTAACAAACCCAGGGGCAGGGGAACAACAAGTGATTCAAAATTGATGGTGAGGAAGGTGTAGGAGGCCTGTTAGGGCTTGATCAAGGGCAATGTGCCTGCGAGGAATTACTGAAACCCAAATGAAGGCAGAACAGGATAGTGGGACAAGAGGAAAGTAAAAGGAAATAGAGGAAAGAGCTGGGAGGCAAAGGGCATTTATGGGGTCTAAAAACAGGCATGTGCATATGTAAATATATTTACATATGAAGATGGAGAAATAGATCTATGTGTATACATTTACAGGTTTAGTATTAAAGTAGCAGATGCACATTGGGCCTCTACTCAAGAACTCCCTCAATGCAAGAACACTTTGGTCTATTAAACTGGCATTCCATGATGCTCACCTTCCCAACACGATTGCTGAAGGCAAAAGCAGGTGCATAAGAAAATGTAGTGAAGAACAGATGGTGTGCCCGGCTATCAAAAGATATAGCATCTGAGATCTAAAAGGCTTGAAGATAAACAAGCAGTCCTCTAGCTGACAAGCAACAAAGCCCACATGGAAGAAGCACACCAGCCTGTGTGATCACGAGGTGTCGAAGGGATCAGGTATCATGCATCAAAGAACAAAAAATCGTATCATTGTGAATGAGGGGGAGTGCGGAATGGGGACCCAAAGCCCATCTGTAGGCAACTGGACATCCCCTTACAGAAGGGTTGCAGGGAGGAGACGAGCCAGTCATTGTGCAGTATAGCACTGATGAAACATACAACTTTCCTCTAGTTCTTAAATGCTTCCCCGAACCCACTATCATGATCCCAATTCTACCTTACAAATGCAGCTAGACCAGAGGATGCACACTGATACAGATAGGAACTGGAAACACCGGGAATCCAGGACAGCTAAGCCCCTCAGGACCAATAATGAAAGTAGCAATACCAGGATAGTAACGGGAAAGTGGGGTAGGAAGGCAGAACCGATCACAATGATCTACACATAGCCCCCTTCCTGGGGGACGGACAACAGAAAAGTTGGTGAAGGGAGACACTGGACAGTGCAAGACATGAAAAAAATTATAAATTATCATGGGCTCATGATGGAGGGCAGGTGGAGGAAGGAGGTAAAAAAATGAGGAGCTGAAACCAAGGGCTCAAGTAGAAAGTAAATGTTTGGAGAATGATGATGGCAACAAGTGTACAAATGTGCTTGACACAATGGATGGATGGATGGATTGTGATAAGAGTTGTATGAGCCCCCAATAAAATGATTTTTTAAATAATAATAAATAAATAAATACAGTCTTACACACTATATGGCTGCTCGGAGCTGGCATCGACTTGATGACAATGAGGAGTTTGGTTTGGGTTTTTTATTCTGATGAGAAATCCTCAGAATAAAGTTCTTCAGTCAGGGCAGTTTCTTCTCTGCTGCGCCCACAGGCAGGGCTTTCTCAGGTCCTCAGCCATGGTATCTGACCAGCTCACGCAATTTCATAAAGCTGTTTCAGGGCCAACAGTGAATACCAAAAGGCATGCCACTCTGCTGGAAGCTTCAACGCAAATGAAGGCACTCAACCCCAGCTCCTTGATCAGCAAACCCAGCCCCATTAAGTCCCCACAGGCACCTCACTCTACAAGCCAGCCGCCCACCCAAAAGCACTCAGCTCCGTGAGTTGGGGAATTTACCACTCTGTTTTATGTTCTGGTTCCTAGTTCTGCTATTGCTGCTCTCCTGCCACTCCTCTGGGGTCAAGGCTTTCTCCTGGATAAAGGAGGTTTAATGCACAAAGATGACAGGGCTAAAAGAGGCACCCACTCCTGGTTCTTCTCTCTTGCTGGTAGTGAGATTTCTACAACTTTCCTGCTTCTGAGATGGCTCAGCATGGCACTCACAAGTAATACTGTTAAAAGCACTCACAGGTGAATCATATAATCCAATCAGTAGCTTCCCTGCTTCTTACCCAGATCATTGGAATCATTTGGTGTTAGAAACAAAGACTGGCTAAAAGAGCCATATTAAATAATTCACTGCACTGCAGTCAAGATCCATCTGACATCAGCACTAATATCCCTTATCCTATATCCTCTTCTAAATGTGGTTTGAATCTCTTCTGGTGTTTTTTGTTGTTGTTTTTTTTATTGCTTTTTTTATTGATGTGCTACTGCAACCCTTTAAAAATTATTTTCAACAAAACTTTACTTACATGTAATATTAATAATATTACCTGATAAGTAGGATCATCTTTCTTTAGAATGGGTGCAAGTATATCTCTCTTCCAGTCAGTTGACCAGATGGCTGTCTTGTAAATTTCTGGACAGACAAGTGAGATGATTGTTGAAACATCTCAATCGATATTCTGTCAATTCTTCAACATTTATTTTTCACTAATGTCTTCAGTGAAGCTTGGACTCTTCCTTCACAGTGTTCCTTCCATCTTCTTTCGACACTTCTTGTATTGTTCGGTATTTTCCCATAAACTCACTGCCATCAAGTCAATTTTAACTCTTAGCAACTCCATAAGAAAGATTAGAACTGATACTTATGGTATCCAAGACTAGAAATCTTTACAAGAACAGACATTTAATCTTACTCCCCCTGGAACTGCTGTTGTGTTTGAACTCCCAACCTTGAGATGAGCACCCAGAATTTAACACAAGGTGCCACCTGGACCCCTTATTTTATCATAGAATCCTTCAATATAGCAACAACATTGCAAAGATTTGGATGCATTCATCAGTTCTTAGCTTGAGAAATGCTGAATGTGTTCTTTCCTTTTGTTCTCTATCTCTGGGTATTTGCACATTTCATTATAATTCTTTACTTTGTCTTCTCATGCTACCTTTCTGAAATCTTCTGTTCAACTCTTACAGGAGAAAAAAAGCTTTCTACTCCCCTCAACAGTTATAATTTCAGAAACTCATGGCACAGTTCTACTTAGTCCTATCGGGTCCTATCAATCAGCATCAACTCCATTAACACTGAGTTTGATTTGTTTGTTTGGGATAGTTCAACTCTTCCACTTTATCATGTCCCTGATTCATTCTTGCTACTCTGTATTCATGAACATGTTTAATAGATTTGATTCCTGTGTATTCTACCCTACATAGTCCATGTGTATATTCACTATTTGTGTGGTTAAAATTATCATTGTACCTTAACTGAATTTTTTACCAATTTTAGACTACAGAAGTTGCTAAAATATCATCTGTAGAACCTTGATACCTATTATTTGTGGCATTGAGTTCAAACTTGTACATTTTCCCTATGCTTTTTCCTTCTACCATGTAAGGGAATTGAATCTATGAGCAAATCTAAGTAAACTGCTAACTTAATTAATTGGCTTGTTTTTAGGGGCTTCTGACAAGGAGGCAGCTACACAGACATATTACCCAAATTCACTACAGTAAATACAGGAGAGACCAAATTAAAGAGGTAATAATCCTGCAAGCCTGAGCTTCAAAAGAAAGGATAGCGAAGTAGATTAAACACCAACTAGAAGAAAAGCCTATCTCAATATCAGCCTGGAGCCTACCAGCTCTACCATCATATCATCTTTACTCATCCCATGGGCCAGAAAAGAAAGCACCCTGCTCTGTTCTGCTCTACTCGGCTCAGTCTCGTGCGCTTGGTTATTGCTGCTGCTGCTGCTGCTGCTCCAGCCTCTTGTCTAGTTCCTGTAGCTCACAGCACT
>NW_022103906.1:33623231-33627446 GCF_000313985.2 Echinops telfairi
CCTCGCTTGAAGTAGACAGTCTAGTTCCTGTAGCTCACAGCACTCTGTCCCCTCGCTTGAAGTAGACAGTCTAGTTCCTGTAGCTCACAGCACTCTGTCTCCTCGCTGGAAGTAGACAGTAAGCACAGGGAGCCCAAGGCTAAAGGATGAGCTTTGCTCTTGGCAATTCTTTCTTAACAGTCATGAGATCACTCTTTTTCTGCTTCTCATTTTAAACTCAGCATAATAACACAACTGGCCAATCCCCATATTAGAGTCCCTCAAACCCTGTTTACATTGTTCTACGTAATAATGTGGTAGGAATTACAAAGACTATTGTACTATGACTACAAGAGCCATATCTAATAAGTTCACTGTATCACATACTCCATATAAAAAGGTATTCAAGATGGACCAGACAACTAAATGTAAAACTTAGAACTATCAAAATCATCCAAGAAAAATTAAGAAGAAACTTAAGGGTCCTAATATATGGCCTAAATATACTAGCAAACATCACTGAAAACATGCAAACAACAAAAAACAAATGATGACTGTGATCTCCTAAAATTTATAAACTGAGTGAAAAAGCGAGCTCCCAAATTAGCAGAAATTTCTTAGCACTGATATATCAGGCAAGGGATTAATATTTAAAATTTACAGAAATCTTCAACACTCAACAACAAAAGGACAAATAAGCTAAATGGGCAGAGGACACGAAGAGGCACTTCACCAAAGAAGACATTCATATAGACAACAAACTTACGAATAGATGCTCAAAAACATTAGGGATTTGAAAGGTAGGTATCAAAACAATGAGATATTATCTCCCCCCAGCACTGACAGCAAAGTTCAACAAAACTGAAAACAGCAAATGTTGGCAAAGGCATAAAGAGACTGGAATCCTCATGCATGACTTGGGGCCTGGTGAGACTGTAAAACAGCGCAACCACTGCAGAACACAGTGTGGCACTTCCTTAAAAAGCTGAAATATAAATACCATATTACCCATAAGCCCTCTATTTGGTATATATCCTCGAGAAATAAAAGCCCTTACATGAACAAATATATGCACCCCTATGTTCACCAGAGCACAATTCAAAATAGCAACAGATGACAACAACCTAACTGCCAACCAGTGGATGAGTAGATGAACAAGCTATGGTACATACACACAATGGAGTATTTAAAAAACCAAAACTCACTGCCATCAAGTCGATTCTGATCACAGCAACCCCACAGTACAGAGTAGAATTGTCCTTGTGAGTTTTTGAGACTGTAACTATTTATATGAATAGAAAGCCCTATCGTTCTCCTATGGAGTGGCTGGTAATTTCAAACTGCTGACCTTACAGATCACAGCCCAATGCATAATCACTATGCCACCAGGACTCCTCAAGTTGGGTGCATGGGAAAGGCAATAGATAAAAATAAGGGGGTCTGTAAAAAAGAATGAGGTGGGGAAGGAATAAAGAGAAATGCAAGAGGGAAAGGTAAAAGAGATAAATACTGTTATATATACAATCCTGTAATAACGGTGAACTATAAGTAGATACATAGACACCCAAACTGAACTGATGTGGGAGGGAGAATGGGAATATACCCAAAATATATATATATATACCACATATACTCAGGAATAAGCCAACCTGATTATCAGCCAAGGTACCTAATTTAAGCACAAAAACTGGAATAAAAAATGTGCTGACAATCACTGAAGATAAAGCAATGTATAAGCAAATGTCATGAAGGAAGCTGATGGTGCCCGGCTATCAAAAGATATAGTGTCAGGGGTCTTAAAGGCTTGATGATAAACAAGCAGCCATCCTGCTGAGAAGCAACAAACCCCACATGGAAGAAGCACACTAGCCTGTGTGATCATGAGGTGTTGATGGGATCAGGTATCAAGCATCAAAGACCCAGAGCAAAAAAGCACCATGTGAATGGGGGGTATGGGGAGGGGAGTATGTGGAGTAGAACCCCAAAGCCAATCTATAGGCAATTGGACATCCCCTTACAGAAGGGTCGTGGGGAGAAGACGGGCCAGTTAGGATGCAATATAGCACTGATGAAACATACAGTTTTCCTCTGGCTCTTTAATGCTTCCTCCCCCCCACTATCATGACCCTAATTCTACCTTACAAATCTGGCTAGACCACAGCATGTCCATGGATGGGTACAGATAAGAGCTGGAAACACAGGAAATACAGGACAGATAAACTCCTTGGGACCAATATTGAGAGCAGCCATACCTGGAGGGGAAGGAGAAAGTGGGGAGAGAGAGGGGAAACTAATCACAATGACCTACCTATAACCCCCTCCCAGAGGGATGGACAACAGACAAGGGAGTAAAGGGAGACATCAGACAGTGAAAGACATGAAAAATAATAATAATTTATAAATTATCAAGGGTTCATGAGGGAGGGAGGGGAAAAAATCAGGAGCTGATACCAAGGGTTCAAGTAGAAAGAAAATGCTTTGTAAGTGATGATGGCAACATATGTACAAATGTGCTTCACACAATGGACGGCTGTATGGATTGTGATATGAGTTGTACGAGCCCCCAATAAAATAATTTATAAAAATTTTTTAATGTGCTGAAAAACTTGGCTTATACGCAAGTATATGCGGTAGGTTTAGCAGAGGATATTTTTACATGTGTATTTACCTTTACGACAAATATGTCTATGAATGTGCTAGAGCACCCAGGGGACAAAGTTATCAAATTTCTTAGCAATAACCAAACACCTTGAGAAAATGAGTCACTGGGCCTGGGGTCTCGGGATCATAATCTTGGGGGCCACTAAGATCAATTGGCATAACATAGTTTACAAAGCATTCTCTTTGACAAGTAGTAATTGGGGTCTTAGCTCATGAGCAGCTATCTACAGTACAACTCTTGGTCTCTCCCTACCTTGAGAAAGAAGAATGAAGACAACTGAAACCATTTAGTCCATGGCTAATGAACCACTCAAACATCAGTTTCTACATCCCCAAGACCAGAAGGACTAGATCCTGTCCAGCAACCACTACTAAAGATGTCTGTAATAAATTTCAAAAGAAAGTCCTAGTGGGAAAAAAAACATGGAACAAAACTCAAAATTGGAAAAAAGAACAAGCTTACTGGTCCATTAAGAAACAACTGGGACCTTTGAGACTACAGCCCTTTCTCATACTTCCACGTCTGGATCTAAACTTACATCAATGGTTCAATTTCCAGTCAAACAATAGATGGGCTGAATGAGGAACAATCACACTATTGAGGTATGTCCACCTTAGAATAATCAACTATTTGAGATCTAAAGGAAAGCACTTCCCAAGAACAAAGTTCAGAAGGTTTAAGAAAGAAAGAAGAACAGAAACACAGGGAAAAAGTAGGATACATGGTGTTACATTATGGGACTACAATCGATGCCATGAAACAAAATGTGTATCAATTGTTGAAAGGAAAACTGATCTGTTCTGTAAACCTTCACACGATTCAAAATTCAAAGTTACAAATAAATAAGATTTGTTCTTTTCTCCAATCTATACATTAAAGGGGTTTTTTCTCCTTAAAACTCCCAATATTTTCTCCCAGCTCATAAAAAAAGTATTTCCAATTATACCACATTTCTAAATCAACTCTTTCTTCTGATGGAACCTTTGAGACTATATATAGGAAGTACTTTCTCACACTCAAGTCTGGATCTGAGCTCATTTCTACGACTCAATTTTCAGCCAAACAATAGTTCTATAAGAGGAACGATATGGAATGCTATAAGTGCTGTAAGAGCCCCCAATAAAATGATTTTTTAAAGAGGCACAATAACATTATTGAGGTATATCCTCATAAAACAGTAATAAGTTGGTAGCAAAATCATGTTTAATAATGCATGTTTAATTTCTATGGAAACTTTATCTCAAATTGATCATATTATTAGTGTTAGTGATAGATTACTTCGCCTAGTTAGGAAAAACAAACTTTATAAATAGGGATAGGTTGGGAACATACATAGAACCACAGGCTCTGCGTGATCACGAGGTGCCAAAGGAATCAGTTATCAGGCACCAAAGAACAAAAAAATCATATCATTGTGTGCTCACCTCCCTGATACGATTACTGAAGACAAATGGGTGCATAAGGAAATATGGAGAAGAAAGTTGTTGGTGCCCAGCTATCAAAAGATATAGCATCTGGGGTCTTAAAGGCTTGAAGATAAGCCCTCTATTTGGTATATATCCTCGAGAAATAAA
>NW_022103906.1:33628177-33634712 GCF_000313985.2 Echinops telfairi
AAAAAAGAAGAACCATAGGCTCACTTGAAATCTAAGTCAACAAAGCCAATCTCCAATCCTACTTCGGTGAGTAATGACTGGGGTCTTAAAATCTTGGGCGTAGCCACCTAACCATAACCATAACCATTGGTTTTTCCTCATCCAGAGCAAAGAAGAGTGAAGAGAAATAAGGATGCCAGCCACCAGTCTAATGGATCATGCAAATCAAAGCCCAAGACCAGGACAACTAGATCGCAGCTTGCAACCATTACTAAGTTGAAGGTCTTAGACAATGTAGGAGAGGGAGAAAAATGTAAAACTAAATTCAAAATCATAAAAATACCAGAACTGCCGGTCTAACAGCGATTGGTGGAATTCCTTAGACACCTTTAAATTATGAAAATCAACTTTCAGGCAAATAATAGGCTTACAAGAGAAAACCTCTAAACCAGATTCAGTGCCACTGAGGCAATGCCAACTCAGTGACCCTATGGGGTATGATAGAACATCCCCCTGGAGTTTCTAAGACTGTGACTGTTTATCTGTCATGCTCCTGCAGAGTGGCTGTTGGTTTCAAACTACCAAATTTGCAAATCACAGCCTAATATGAAACCACTAAGTGAACAATAATACCACACTCCTCAGAACAATCAACCATCTGGGACCAAAAGGGTAGCCTTTGTCCAGAAACAAAGCTCAGAGGGCAGGAAGGAGTAAGAAAGAAGAAACAGGGAAGCCAGAGAGGAAGGGCAAAGAGTATTAGTACATTGTAGGGATTGCGGTCACAAAACAAAATGTTTATTAAGTTATCGAATAAAAAATTAACTTGCTTGAACAACTTTTAACCAAACCACAATAAAAAGTTTCCAAAAAAGAAGAAGGAAAGAAAACGGCAGACCTTTAAGCAGCCACTGATTAGTCTCCTCTCGTGCCCACATTTCAGCAATCTTTCATCTGATTTTTGTAGAAATGTCTATCCTGCATATCAAAAAACTAGTAAAATTAGAAAGGGTCTCATTGCTACACTCAGCTACAGGTGGAATTACAAATCCTGAGCAGTCTAATGGGAACAGAAATGTTGGTTTTGAAATGATCACTTAAGAAAAGTTAGTATAAATATATTACATTTTATATTTCTCTCGTGAGATGCTTGCTTTTCATCTGCTTATCATAAACAAGAAAATACATTACCAATCCTACCTTTTCCTTGTCGACTACAATGAACAGCTCCACATAGCGGGTTTGTGGCAAAATAGCTCTTCTTCTCTGTCAAAATTACACACACAAAAATTACAAGAGTGAGAGTTTTACCTACTTAATGATCATCTTAATGTAACCCATGCCACTTATTTCATACACTAAGCACACCATAAAATTATCTTATTTAACATATCCTATAGGGTAGTTATAACTTAGAACTGACTCAATGGCAGGGAATTTGGAGCATTTTGGGGGAATGTCAATTAAGCCAAAAAATCACAATGCAAAAAATGAATAAACCATAAGATGTGATATATGCATTAATCTGAGGAAGAAGAACCTATTTAAAGATAAAATGGATTATTCAAACACATAAACATAGACTCACACATGTATGCATACATACTTTATTAGGAAACTCCACTACTATATTCCAGAAAGAAAGAGAGAAAAACAATTACCCAGAATAGAAGAGAGGATAAAGCCGCCACTTTTTAAAATGAAATTAATATAAAGTAGGTTAAAGTAAATGCAAATGTTTCCGGTGTTTAAATTTTTTTTAATAATTTTAATAATCTTGAGTGAATAGGTAGGTGGGGGGGAGGGACAATGAAATAATTCAATAAACTACTGTGAATTAACCAAAAATACAATGGGGCTCCAAAAAGCTCCTTGAAAAATTAAATTAAAAGATAATGAAAAATTTCCGTGAAGTTTTGGAAACACCCTGATAAACTAGACATGGATAGAATTAAAGCAACAGGTACACGCCTCTTCCAACACAGAGCAATCACCTTACCTGTAGAAAAACAACCTCTCCAGCAGGAGGGGTTGACCTATAGTCCTAAAACCCTTTCAGGATAAGAGACACATGTCACAAGTAGGTCAGGGAGTGTTAAGAGATGTTTTGGAAGCTATCTAAAGTAATGAAAGCCATCTAATCAAATATAACCAAATCTCTCTGTCTCTCCATCTAAAACTCAAGTACTGTATCACCATTCCAATTTGTATGAGCTATTTAAATTAAAAATCCCAATGTTCTCCACTTTCTAACTATGTAATGTCCAGTTATATAGCAAAACTAAAAGAAATATGCATTGTGCTGTGGGATTTAAGTCCTGGTTAGCCAAACCCACACATACTACACACCCTCATGAGTCTAATCCTCCTAGGGCAGAAATTGTGTATAGCTCATCTTTATGTCCTTTCATACCTATCACAAAGATTGGCACAACGTTGCCAATAAATAAACGATCAAACGAGTGTTGGCTTAATAGATAATTGCATGTATTTTGTTTAGTCATTTTATTAGGGGCTCATATAACTCTTATCACAATCCATACGTACATCAATTGTGTAAAGTGCATTTGTACATTCCTTGCCCTCATCATTCTCAAAATATTTCCTCTCCACTTAAGCCCCCGGCATTAGGTCCTCATTTTTCCCCTCCCTCCCTGCTCCACCCTCCCTCATGAGCCCTTGATAATTTATAAATTGTTATTTTGTCATATCTTGCCCTGTCCAACGTCTCCCTTCACCCACTTGTCAGTTGTCCGTCCCCCTGGGAGGAGGTCACATATAGTTTCTTGTCATCGGTTCCCTCTTTCCTACCCACTCTCCCTCTACCCTCCCAGTATCGCCACTCACACCACTGGTCCTGTAGGGCTCATCCGCCCTGGATTCCCTGTATCCGTGTACATCCTCTGGTCTAGCCAGACTTGCAAGGTAGAATTCGTGTCATGATAGTGGGAGCGGGGAGGAAACATTTAGGAACTAGAGGAAAGTTGTATTTTTCATCGTTGCTACATTGCCCGCTGACTGGCTCGTCTCCTCCCCGAGACCCCTCTGCAAGGGGATCTCCAGTGGCCTACTCATGGGCTTTGGGTCTCCACTCCGCACTCCCCCCATCATTCGCTATGGTAAGATTTTGTTGTTGTTCTGATGTGCATGTATTTTTATAAAACAGTAATCTAAACCACAAAGAATTATACTATTTCCTTACTCGAAGTAGCTGAGTCATGCTCGGATACTCTTCCTCTTCCTCCTTTGTGATTTCTTTCTCTACTTCTTTGTTTGAAACCCCACATTTTAGAGGCTCTTTGCGGACATCATCCATCCGATAGAAGATATGCTCAAAAGAAGAACTGTTTTGCAGGGGTTCAATCCCATAACTCGTAGCATCTAAATGCAGCAATCCTCTAAATGTTGTTATCATACAAACAATGTTTAAGGGAAACACACACACACAAACACAGAAGAAAAAGAATCAGAAACTCCAAATTCAAGTCCTACTTTTTAACATGTATAAGAGTAGCAAATAATAAATAAATAAAGATTTTAGAGTCAGAAAAACTTAAATTTAAACTCAAGACTATGACTAATCAAAATTACTGCCCAAAAGTTATTTAACACCACTGAGTGATGTGAAATGGAAGGCAGTACAGAGTAGTGGATAAAAGTATGGGGTCTGGAGTCAAAGGACCAGAGTTTGAATCTCAAATACCTTTCCTACTAGCTTTCAGCAAGTTATTTAATCTATGCATTAATTTACACTCTGCACAGGCTTGTTCTGAAAACGAAATTATTTGCGTTGTGATAGATAATTGCAACTGAGTTGACTCCAACTCATGGTACATTATATATAATGGACTAAAACGTTTCCCTGTGCTACATCATCATTGTTGTGGTCTTTGAGTCCTCTTTTAGGAATCTGACAACCGGAGGGGCTCATCTTCCTAAACTATACCAGAAAATGCTCTATAGCTACTGACTTAGTTACAAAAACTTACTTTCAGAAGTGGACCAACAGGTTTGTCCTCATAGTCTATTTTAGTCTGGAAGCTTGATAAAACCTGTCCACCAATGATGACCCTGCTGGTATTTGAAATGCTGGCGGCAGAGCTTCCAGCATCATAGCAACATGCAAGATGCCACAATATGACCAACTGACAGGCACGTGGTAGCTAAGTTATTATTTAATAAGGAGAAACCACTTAGAATGCCATCTGTCACACTGTCATTACATAGTACATTCATCTATTTAAACAGGAATAATCCCCGCCACTTTACAGAGCTGGTTTGAGAACTAGCTAAATAATACTTATTATTTCACTCAATTATGCAATCAACAAGCAGAGTGCCTGACTACCAGGCACTTGATAAATATAACTTTAACAATACTATCGCTTTATTTGCTGTGCGCTAAAATTTCTTTGTACCTTAGTTTGTCCTCCTGAATCTCAGTGGATTTAATGAGCTCTTTTTCACAGTCATTAAGAGACATCAGTGAAATCACATCCGTTCACCAAGTATCACAGAAAATCTAATGTATATTTCAAATAGTGAATTTATTTCATGGTCTCAAAAAGATAAAGTATTAAAATTCATCAACCATGATATTTTCCATTGTTATACATGCTAACTGATGACTAAAAGGCTGTATAGCACACAAAGTTAAGAAGCTATAAAGATCCTGAGCTATACAGATCAGACAAGATAGCTATAATGATCCTTAGCAAGCTCACAGGAATACTTAATTTTGTTAAAGTCTCAAAAGTCACTTGATTAGTGACAGGAATAAGAGAAAGTATTAGTGAGGTGGTATAGAGGAAAAGAAAAAAATCATGTGAAAAATTCCCTTACCTGAGTCCAAAACAGTTGCTAAGAGCAACAGACGAATTGTAAACTCCTTCCACATAGCCCCGATAATGACAATGATTCTACATGAGAAATATTGTATTATATTCAAGTGATATTACATTGCTAAAAGTCAATATGGAAACTAGCTCTTTCAACATTACTTAACGCCTGTCGAGGAAAAAACTTGTCTGTTTATTATTGTCATCTCATATCACATGGCACTCTTCAAAATATCTACTGTCACCTTCTAACTATACAAATATTTAGGCAGGACTCCAGAGAAATCTAAGTACAAACAGCTCTGCCCCAATGACCTCTCAGTCTAGAGAAAGAACAAGCCAGCATTGTATGATGTTTAACGTTTCAAATCACAGTCAATCTAATAAGTAAAACCCACAAATTATATCCATAGAGAAGAAGACCTCATGAGAGTCAATAATTACCACCTCTTCCCCTGGCACACACATACAAAATTAACATGAGGGGGAAATGAGCGCTTTGATTAGATATTTTCTATTTATTATATTATTACTAGTTATAAATCTAGCCATCTTTAAAAACGTAACAGCTTTTATCTTTAATTTTAAGGAAGAAACTAATGAATGGAAATACAGACATAGTAACACTAATACTAGAATCTTTAGTAACTAATAGGATTTCCACACCTTTAAAGTAATTATAAGGCATTAAAATTGAAAAGTCAAGTGGGAGACTAACCCTACCAAACATTAAGACATAGCACAAGGTCTTACCAATTAAAATAGTATAATATTGGTATATATCTAGAGAGAGTAACCAATAGAACAGAAGAGAAAGATGTAATAAACAAAGCATACATGAAACTTTATGATACCAGTGGCATCTCAAATAATGGGGAAATATAGACTTTTAATAAACTGATACTCAGTCTACTGACTAGAGAATACTTAGGGGGGAAAAGCACAAAATTAGATCCATAGTTCACACCACACATAAGACTAAATTTCAAGAGCCTCAAGAATCTTTTAAAAAAATCATTTTATTGGGGGCTCATATAACTCTTATCACCGGACATCCATAAATCCATCCATCGTGTCAAGCACATTTGTATATTTGTTGCCATCATCATTCTAAAAACATTTGCTTTCTACTTGGGATCAAAAATCTTAATGTAAAAATTGAAGCCATACAAGAACTATAAGAAAACCTGGTTTAAATTCTCTCTAACTAGGTGTAGAGAAATGCTTTACCACTAAAAATCAAGAGGCAATTAAAAAGGACAAGTATTTTTGACTATTAAAAAAAACTCTGCATGGAAAAAAACTACCACCAAAAAGACAACTGACAGTCTAGGACAAAATATGTCCTTTCATAGCTAAAGCAGAGCCCCGGTGGCCTAGTGGTTACACGTTGGGCTGCTAACTGCAAAGGCAGCTCTTCAAAACTACCAGCTGCTCCACAGGAGTAAGACAGAGTTTAAGTGCCTTTAAAGAGTTACAGTCTCAGAAACTCATAGGGGCAGTTCTACCTTGACCTATAGGGTCACTGTGAGTCAGCATCAACCTGATGGCAAGGAAACTTGGTTTAACCTTATATACTCGAGTATAAGCCAACCAGAATATCCACCAAGGCACCTAATTTTATCATAAAAACTGCATTAAAAATGTGCTGAAGATGGGTGCACAAGCAAATGTGGTAAAGAAAGCTGATGGTGCCCGGCCATCAAAAGATATAGCAT
>NW_022103906.1:33635778-33641383 GCF_000313985.2 Echinops telfairi
TACACAATTGATGTGTGTATGGATTGGGATAACAGTTGTATGAGCCCCTAATAAAATGTTAAAAAGAAAGAAAAAGTAAGACTTTAAGTCCACACAATCCACCATAATTAAGAAGGGAAAGCTCTTCCGTACATTAAACATCACTGGTGAATGTAGGGGAGAAAACAAATGAACCAATTGCTATTAAGTTCATTTCAGTCATTGTGATGACCCCATGAGTTACTGAGTAAAATTGATCCAAAGGGTTTTCTTGGATGTACTCTTTACAGAAGCAGATTGGCAGGTTTTTCTTCTGCAGCACTGCTTAGTGAATTCACATCAATAACTTTCGATTAGTAGTTAAGTACAAACCATTGGTACCACCCAGTAACTATGAATATAGAGTAAATCAAACCCACTGTCAGCAAGGCAATGCCAATTCAGAGTGGCCTTTAGAGTTTCCAAGACTGTAAATCTTCACTGATGCAGATAAACTCATTTTTCTCCTGTGGTGTAGAAGATGGGTTTGAACTGCCATCCTTAAAATTAGCAATCCAGTGCTTACATCACAGTGCCAAAAAGCCTCCTTGTGAAAGTAGAAGCACTGATGAAATTAGAAAATCACCATTTTCTCTATCATTACAATAACAATTGACTCATGCAAATCTCTAAGTATTTAATCATAATATACATATTAATTAATTAACTAATTAATTAGAACTTTACAGAAAGTTGGCAGACAATTCCTTTGCCAAATGATCAATATCAGATTACAATTAATCACCAGCATTTGTTTACTGGTATGATGCACTCTCATGGGTGGAATCCCTGCAAAAAATACTTAACTTGGATCTAATCACAAGTAAACATCAGATAAGCCCCGAATGCAGGACATTCTACAGAATAACTTACTCTGCAACAATGCACTCACTCTTCTTTCATGAAATATAAAGAAAGAATAAAGCCTTCCAGACTAAAGTAGTCTGAAAATACAAGACTGCATGCAACATTTAAGCTTGGATTGTCTTTCCTTATAAAGGACATTATTGGGATTATTGGCTTTCTCAAAAAAAAAAATCTCAACAAGGTCTGTAAAATTAGATAATAGTTACTTTCCTAATTTTGATAATTATACTGTAAATATGTAGAACAATTCCTTGTTTAGGAAACCTACATTGAAGTGTTTAGTAATAAAGAGGTGTCAAGCCCACAACATACTCAAACCATTCAGGAAAATGATGAAACGAATATAGTAAATACCAACATCTAGAGAATGTATGTTAAGGGTATGCACACATTTTTTGTATTACTTATGCAACTCTTCCTGAAAATCTGAAATTGTGGAATTAAAAACTGAAAAGCTATATTATAAACAGCACAGGATAAATATCTATTTTTTTGAACTTTCTGTAGTATGGAGTAATTCATAGCCACTATTTTTCCCCCCATTCTACTGTTTCTTATTCAAATATGCTTTTGATATTGCCACCTTCTTGCTAGAAGAAAATACATTTTACTATTTCAGATAACACCAAAACCGAAAACCCGCTGCCATCAAGTCAATTCTGACTCATGGTTCAAGACTAAATGTTCACGAGACTTTCTCCCTTAGAGAGGCTGGCACGTGGAACCACTGGTCTGTCTTACAGTTAGTGCTACCAGGGCTCCCATACGGTAAATCACAGCACGGAAAACTTAAAAGCTCTCTACAACATGACTAAAACCCAGCCGCTGGTCCTTTAAGATACCCAGTAGATGATATTTTTTTTTGCTATAATAAGTATTTCTAAAATATCCTAGTTCTCAAAAGTACATAAATAAATCCCATTTATTGAACTTACAAAATACCTCAGTAAATTGCATGATTATAGCAAGAAATGTAACTGATACAGTTTTAGAGATAAATTCACACATTGTAAGCAAAAAGCTCAACTAGTAAGACAACCAGCAGAAGCTTATTTTCTTGCAGTTTGGGAGACTAGAAGTCAAAATTCCAGGTGCCAGCTGAGGGAATGTACTTCTCTCTGCTTGTTTCCTAGTTCCCTTGAGAACTCCATGTGGCTTGGTGTTCATCTCTGCCCATTTCTGCTCAGCTGGCTTGTTTGATCACTTTCAGATCTCAAAAGAGATTGGTTTACCCTACACCAATCCTGTCTCCGTAATATAACAGAGGTAACTGTATAAGTCTAGGTACTTTAAAGAAACAAATCCACAGCAACTCATGTATAAGAGAGTTTTATGTAAAGAAAAGGTGCATCACGAAAACATCCCAACCCAATGCTGCCCAAGCCCACAAGTCCAACATTAACCCATTAGCCCAACACCAGTCCACAAAGTCCTCCACCTCACAAAACAGAGGCAATGATGCCGACTGCAGGAGGAAAGCTGAGTCAGTGAACAAGTAAGCATCTCAGCACTAGCAGGGGTCTCCACACAGCTGCTCCAGCACCCAGGGCTGCATTGGAATAGGTCCATGTGGCTTCTCCTTGGGGATATCTTGTAGGAAGTCAATCTTGCAAGTTGAAGCAGGGAACTGCTAAGGCAGCTGCACCCTGGTGCGACCATCACAAAGCAAGAGACCCGAGAACTAGAAAGACGAGGCTCACCACCCATTTATCCCTCCGCCTTTCAATTAGTCCCACATGTGATTATCGGCCAGGTTGGCACAATTAACTAACTCAGTAACACATTCCCTAAGGGATTACAACAATAGGCACAGAGGTCAGGATTTATCATACTTACTTGGGGGACACACAATTTAATCCGTAACCATCAGTAAATACACTTTACAGAGGAAATTAGATCATCAGTGAATTGAAAGGGTTAGTTATGAAAATTTCTATTATTTGCTACTCCAAAGCTACTCCAGAATTCTACGATATATAGTAACTTGGACATTTATTTCACATGTTAAGTGATTTCTAAAATTTAATTTCCATGTGAAAAAGATTCTACAGGAAAAAAATCCTGATCAAAAGCCAAATTTGGCATCTGCCAATTATTTCAAGTATTCCTGGCCAGTTCTGTTGCCAACAGTGTTCTGTTTCTGACACTGAGAGGACCACACCTCTTTAGGGAAGAATTGTTTTCAGCTAAAAATTAGAACATGAGAACTTATAATAGCCAATAAAGGTTTGTTCTTTATTAAGTACTAATGGCAAATAAAATGATTTACTAAGAAAGTAGAAGTGGCTTTCAAAGACTTCCAACAAAAAAATAAAAAACATTTTCAAAATATTTCAAACTTTAAGGATTATCAAATAGAAGGTTATAAAAGTATTTAATAATAATAAATAAAAGATCTATCTTGTCTTTTAAAAACAAACAAGCAGCAACAAAAACAAAACATGTTACTATTAAGTACCTGGAGAGCTAGCTGAACGATGCAGGGCAGTCTACCTAACTGTGCTCACCAACCCCAAAGCCAACTCCACATATTATAATGAGAATGGTGCTCTTTGGAGTCTCGCAATGCAATAGTCCTGAATGGACTCATTTTAAACTTACAGTTGTCTTAAATCTCACTATACAATCAAGAGGAAAATATATTACCTGTGTATCAAGATAGTCAGAGATCAGAGCCCCCTCCTTGTTGTAGGTATAAACTACAAAATCTTTGGGTAAAAGGTCTCTAAAGAGAAATAAAACACATAATTTACAATTATCATATTTATATACAAGTAAGGTCACAACTCATAGAAGACATTATTTCTAGAACAGATGAATAAATAAGATAATCACACCTGTGCAATTGAGAAAGGGCCCTGGAGGAGTAAGGGTTGGCTTGAAAGTATTTAAACCCCTTAGTAAATTTGGCAGGAGCTCTGATGACGATGGTTCCTTGGGAGAAAGATGAGGCTGTCTGCTCCCATAGAGACTGACAGCCTCAGGAATCCCATGGGCAGGTCTATTATGTCCTGCAGGGCATATTGACTGACTCAATGGCAGCAGGTAACAAATATCTGCATTTTCTCTTGTGTCATTTCAATTAATTAAGCCTGGATAATAGAAGCATCCTTTCTTCTCCCCCACTCCCTCAGAACCCCAGTGATGAATCTGAAAGAAAAAAAAACTGGAGATGCTTGGCTTTGTCCTGTGCTCTTTCCTCTTTGGAAATCACTGATTGCCCAACAAGGACACAAATTCCACTGTGCTTCTCTAGAGTTCTTGTGCAACACTGATGTCAATGGGTAAATCTCCCTAATATTGAAATGCAGTATTAGTAGGTCCATTAAGCTATCATTCTAAATTAAATCCTCCAAACTACTCTTTATCAGTAACAAAAGTCATATTTGACCCTGCTGGCATAATGTTACAGGTTAGACTGCTAACTGGAATGTTGGCAGTTCAAAATCACTAGTCACTCTAAGGTAGAAAGATGAGGTTTTCTGCTCTCAAAATATTTATAGCCTTAAGAACCCACAGAGACAGTTCCACTCTGTCCTACAGGGTCATTATGAGTCAGAATTGACTCACTGTCAATGAATTTGAATTGTTTTTTGTTTGTTTGATTATCCAAGTTCAGGTATTGGTAGGCACTGAGCTGCTAGTTGTAAGGTTCAAAATTCAAATCTACCAGCCATGCCACAGGAGTAAAATAAAGCTGCTTGTTCCACAAGGATCTGTTCTCTGAACTCCATTTAGGGTTGCTATGACTTCAGATTCAACTCGATGACAGTGGGTTCAGTTTTGGTGATAACTCGTTCAATTTCATATTTTATTTTTAAATTTGCTCTTAGGTAAGGGAAACTCAAAATAGTATGGATTCTACTCTCATTATTCTCTTTTGTTATCAATCTACTAAACTACTGTATCTAACTAGAAAAGAAGCCAATAATAGGTTAAAAAATAAATAAAAATAAAACTGAAAAGATAAAGTAAATAAAATATCTTACTTGTTCCTTTCCAGGTGAATAATATGTTTTTTTCCTTTGAACTGAATGACATAAGATACCTAAAAGCATAGAAAAAGAAAAAATAATATAACACCATTTTATAAATTACTTTTCAATAGGTCATTTCCATACTGATTATAATTATTTCATAGAAGAACTTTTTTTTTTTAAAGAAGAATCTATGTACTTGAATTGTAGTGCTGGAGAATATTCAAAGTATCATGGACTACTAAGAGGACAAAGTGACCTGTCTTTAAAGAAGTATTGCTAGAGAGCTCCTTAGAGGCAAGGAAGGCAAGGCTTCCTCTGCAGAAGGACATCATGACTGGTAAAGTGGAAGGTTGGTAAACAAGAGGAAGGCCCTCGACAAGATAGACTGACCCCGTGGCTGTGAAAACGGGCTCGGGCATGGGAACAATTGTGAGGATGGCACAGGGCCGTGCAGTGCTTTCTTCTGTTGTGGACAGTGTCACTATGAGTCAAAACTGACTGGATGGTACTTAACAGCAATACTTAACCATTTCAGGAGTTAGCATCTGATAGTACAGAAGAAAAAAGTCCAAGTTAAAAGATGGACATTGGGCCTCGACTCACGTACTCCCTCAACACAAGAACACTTTGTTCTAACAATCCGGCATTCTATGATGCTCACCTTCCCGACACGATCACTGAAGACAAAATGGGTGCATAGGCAAATGTGAAGGAAGCTGGTGGTGTCCAGCTATCAAAAG
>NW_022103906.1:33642579-33643689 GCF_000313985.2 Echinops telfairi
CCGGCGCCTATCTTTCCAATGCCCCACGGGATCCCCAGCCCCAGCTGCAAGCCTGCCCCAGCCCTCTCCAGCCGGCATAGGAGGCGGGCATTGCGGCCTGTGCCTCTCAACACCCCTTGCGGCCCCAGTCTTTCCCGGACGGTGCAGAAGGCTAGCCCTGTGGGTCATCCCCCGCCTACTTAGCCGCTGCCCACAGGCTCCCGCCTGTGTGGCCTCTGCCCGCAGGCTCCACTCTACAGGCCTGCAAGGACCTGGGAGGGTTTGCTGATCTGAAGAGCAATTTCCCCTCACAGAGCCCTGCTCCGGAGCCCAGATCAGCACCACGGCCCGTGGTAGCGAGGCCCTGCCCACCTCCGTCTTCTATTAGGCATCACTAGAACTTGGAGGGAAAAGAAGGGGGGAAGGGATCTAAATATATACATATATATTTTTTATCTCGTGCTGATTTCCTCTTTTTTCTATTTTACTTTCTGTACTTTCTTTACTCCCTCTTTTCTTCCTCCTTTTTCACTATTGCTATTACTTCTCTTCTGCCCCTTTTGTATAGGTTTTCCTTCCATCTCTTTTTTTTCTTTTCCCACTTTCACTATTATCATTTCTCTACTCTCCTTTTTATGGCTTTTCCTTCCTTCTCTGTATCCATTCTTTTTCTTTTTCCCAAAAAAATTTTTTTTCATATTTTTAAATTTTTAACTTTTTAAATTATTATTAAACAACAAAAAAAAGGGATGCTAAGGGTACCCTGACAGACCAAGTCAAATCAGCCTGGGGACACTCACGGAGGCCCCACTCACCACTCCAGTCACTGAAATATCTCACCACTGCTGGTCACTAAGCCTACGGGGAACTCTGCCTACACAGCAATCTGATCCATCCTTAGAATAGGTCAAAGGTAACCGCCTGAGAGAATCCTTAACAGTAACACAGATAAGGGCCCCATGCCCTTCGAGAAACATGAGGCCTATGAAAGGATCAAGGAAAAATCAACAGACCACATCACTCCCAACAAAAAAAAAAACAGAGAGACAAAACATAGTAGCAGAGCTAACGTCTCTCATAGAAGAAACAGATACAGATCTGCCACAGAAGGAAATCTTCAGAAGTCTGCTC
>NW_022103906.1:33644495-33645546 GCF_000313985.2 Echinops telfairi
ATCCTGTACCCTGCCAAGTTATCCATTACAATAGATGGTGAGATAAGGGTCTTCCAGGACAAGGAAAGACTCAAAGAATATGCTAGAAACACCCAAGCCTGTGGAAGATACTGGCTGACTCTGTATATGGCCAGAGGATCAACCCCCACCAAGAACAAACAGGAGATCACCATATAGCCTATGTCCATCTAGAAGCCAACATGCCAGCAACAATTACCAGGACAAGAGGGCCTCAGATGGAAAAGAAGACAACACATAAAATCTCCACTCGCACACAGCACACTGATATGAGGTGAGATGGGTAAAGACCCAAAACACAAAACAGGGTATGACAACTATGAACCCACAGATAGTGATAATAACTCTGAATTCCAATGGACTCAATTCGTACATTAAAAGAAAAGGGCTTGAGGACTGGCTCAGAAAACATAATCCATCAATCTGTTGTCTGTAAGAGACACATCTTAAGCACACAGACAAGAATATACTAAGAATAAAGGGTTGGCAGAAAGTTTACCAATCGAATTCTAACTCCAAAAAGGAAGGGGTAGCTATCTTAATCTCCGGCAATATTGACTTCAAGATCCAAACCATAAAAATAGACAAAGAGGGACACTATATAATGCTCAAAGGTTCAGTAAACGAAGAAGTACTTAGCATATTGAATATCTACGCTCTCAACAATGTGGGGCGAATTTCGTCAAACAAATTATTAAAAAGATGAAAACAGAAATCACGGACTCAACAATCACAGTAGGCGACTTTAACACTCCACTATCATAGAAAGACAGATCACTGGGAAAGAAACTCAGCAAAGACGCCATAGAGCTTGTGTTAGACAGGGTTCTCTAGAAAGATAAAACCAAATTGCTGATAATTTATTTATTTATAAAGATAGAGATATATAACAAGAAATGAACTGTTGAATCATATACAGATAAATATATAATACAAGAAATAATAATTAAATTATAAAGCACTACAAATGGCTCAATACAACTCACTCCCGTGAGAGAGAGTTGTGAGAGACTAGCAGTCCTTCAAGTCTAGT
>NW_022103906.1:33654125-33663329 GCF_000313985.2 Echinops telfairi
ACAATTTATAAGCTTTTCCATTTTTGTCAGTGGCTTTCTTTTCGCTATTGTTATTTTGTTTTTGTATCTGCATGTCTATCTAGACAAGAGAGGCGAGATAAATAATTTGGAGATGAAAAGAATGGGACCAATGGCTCCAGGGGGATACGGGAAAGGGGGAGGTGGGGGGAGGGGGAACCAACCCAGGGACAAGGGAAAAACAAGTGAACTAAAATCAATGGAAAGAAGGGTGTAGGATACCTAGTGGGACTTAGTCAAGGGCAATGTAGCAGCACAGAATTACTAAACCCGAATGAAGGCTAAACATGATGGTAGGACAAGGGGAAAGTAAAAGGAAATAGAGGAAAGAACTAGGAGGCAAAGGACATTTATAGAGGTTTACCAGTGTTTAGTGACTATCCAAAGGCATTTGACTATGTAGATCATAAGAAATTATAAACAACATTGTTGAATGGGAATTCCAAAATAAGTAATGTGTCCACATGGAATATATACATAGACAAGGAGGCAGTTGGTCATTCAAACATTACAAGGGAATAAAATCAGAAAAAGTATGCACCAGGGTTGTATCTTTTAGCATAATCAGTCATTCTGTACTCTGATCAAATAATCTAAAAAGATGGACTATATGAAGAATATTAGCATAATCAGTCATTCTGTACTCTGATCAAATAGTCCAAAAGGATGGACTATATGAAGAATACAGTGCCAGATTTAGAGGAAGGCTCAGTAACAGCCTGTGATATGCAGATGACATAACCTTGCTTGCTGGAAAACAATGAGGTCTTAAATCAATAATGAAAATTAGAGACTACAGCCTTCAGTATGAATTATAACCCAACATAAAGAAAATTCTCACAACTGGACCAATAAACAACATCATGATAAACAGAGAAAAGATTAAATTGGCCAGGAATTTCATTTTACTTGGATCTCCAATCAACACCCATGGGTGCAGCAGCCAAGAAATCAAATGATGTATTGCACTGAGCAAGTCCGCAGCAAAAGAACATCTTAGAGTGTTAAAAATCAAAGATGTCACTTAGAGAACTAAGCTATGCCTAGCCCAAGCCATGGTACTTTCAATCTGCTCACCTGCATGTGAAAACTAAACAATGAATAAAGGAGATCAAAGAAGAATTGATGCCTTTGGATTATATTTTAATTATTATGTTCAATTATGAATTTGAATATATTATATTCAAAGCACTATGGACTAGCAAATCTGTCTTGGAAGAAATATAACCACAATGCTCTTTAGAAAAGACGATGCAAGACTTTGTCTTACACACTGTAGAGGGGTTACCCAGAAAGATTATGCTTGGTAACGCAGCGAGTCAGAGACTAGGAAGACCCTCAGCAAGGTAGAATGACACTTTCACTGCAATTGAACTCAAACACAGCTAAACCTGGGAGGATGCCACCGGGCCAGGCAGTGCACCATTTGGTTGTACACAGGGGCACTTCGAACTAAAATTAACTTGACCTAGCAACAAGGCAAGAGGTAACCAAATACCAGCCTGCCCAATTCAAGCCAAAAACTAGAAAATCTTGCAAACTGCTCCACTGTAAGGAGATCTTCGAGTTATTTACTCTTCACTTACAGAGGAGTAAACATTATTGAAGAGCTGATAAAGGAGTTGCAGAGGGAAGACTCCAATTAAAGCTCGTGATTCTAAATTCCAGTGGGGTTTGTTTGTTTGTTTGCTGGTTGGTTCCTCTCTAATCTACTTTAAAAATACCCAAGTTTATAACAAATTAGAGAGGAAAAGAAATTATTTAAGAGGGAAAATATGAACAAGTAAGAACTTATATAACGCTTTGGAAAAGTTACAAGAGAGGACCTTGTCACTCGCCTCCTGTATCCCAGCTTAACAACCTGCCAACCGTCTCACATTTGAGTATATCAGCAACTCATAGGTAATACACTGACCTCATTACCTGCTGCTGAAATGATTAAAGGCATAGAAGTTAAATTATACTTCTATAAAGTTGAAGGGTATGTAAAACCAGTTAAAGTTCAATTATATCATTTCCAAGCAAATTGTGCAATAAGCAAAAACAACATTAGAAATACTTTTTCTGCATTGATGATTCCAATTATCTCCAAACAAACTGTGCAATAAGCAAAAACAACATTAAAAATACTTTTTCTGCATTGATTTTTCCAATGGGTGAAGCATCAGTAAAAAGATAAAATGACCTTTTAATTAAACATCCCCAGAGAAGAAACAGATACACACAAGACACTACCATTCTCCAGAGTATTTGGGGAGAAGGACTTCTATCACCAACTAAGTCAGTTTAATTTTGCTTGTTTTAACAAACATCACTGCTAAGGGATAGAAAGCTATGAAATTAGCATCTTACCTGGTTAGAATTCTATTTGTTTAATAGCTATTTCATTCTGTTATGTTTCAAGTCAACCATTCTGCTTAAAAACAAAGAAATTAAGAATCGATTTGTTGCTTTTAGTAGAATATCAAATGTATACCAATTCCATGTGTATTACACTAATCACTGGCTGACATTAAGATTAACATAATAAAAACTGGACCAATTACTAATGAAAAAACTTGTGTTAATTCCCAACTCCCAAAAAAGGAAAATATAAACACACACATTTTTCTCAGAATACAACTTACCTGTTTTGAATATGGCTTGGGAGCTTGTCTCCGTTCTCTAGTTAACCTCCAAGGAGTTATAATTTCATAAGAAGAGAGATGTGAGGTCTGTTGAGAGCCTACAGAAGAGGAAATTACAAATATAACAACTGAAACAAACAACAAAAAACTACATTGTAACAAAATATAACAGAAATCAAAAGCTTAATGTTCAATGTGATAGGTAGGTTCATCATGCCAACTAGGCCAATAGGAATGTGTGGGCAGAATTTAATCAGGTCACAGCTTGATTGGAAGGCAACGAGATAAATGGCTCTGCAAGGTCCGCCCCTGTTTCTCTTGCTCCCTGGTGATTGGACCAGCTTGCTACAGCTTTAGCTAGTTCTCTGCCTCAACCTGTGAGCTACACTACCTGTGGGTCCAGCCAAGCCACGGATCACGTAGTTAGAGCTAGAGGTTCCTCGAGACCTGTTTTGCCACGCTCTGGTGCATACATTGCTTGAGCTTGAGGCTGATAGATCTTGTCCCCCTGCTTGAGGTCCAGATCCCATCAGGCCTGCCTTGCTAAGAATCTGAGCTACTGACTATTGCCGGTCCACCCTGCTGTATGCTGCCTGTGGGCAGACTCTGCCTGCCTTGCCTGAGGGAAGGCTCTGGTCTGCGTCCTTGACCTTGGACCCCGAAGGCCACAAGAGTAGAAGGATTTCTAGTATATTAACTGTTCCCGAGAAAGTGAGCTGAACTGAGCCCTCTGTACTGCCGTGTGGACTAATTAGCTGTTATATTCTTTCTCGCTGTATAAACCGATCCTCACATATATAAAATCATAAGTGGCCTGGTTTTGTTTTTCTAGAGAACCCTGCCTAATACATTCAAATGTTTTTAAAAATCATTTTACATGCTTGTAAACATACAAAAACATACATACAAACTGTCTTCAAACTATCTTAACTATAAGCCCTAATTTCTTTGTTGTTGTTAATAAATCTTAAAATAGAAACGAATAAGAAAAGTACAGCTCTGGCGTGGTGATAGTGAGAGTGCATCCGGAAGCTTAGCATCATTTATTCATCTCCCATTCCCCCTCAGAGCATAAACATGGCATCCTGACAGAGTACTGGAATACTTATTAAATTAAGAAGAACAAAAACATAGAGATATATTCACTTTTTTTAAATATGTATTATTTTTAATGTGCATCTTTGCTTTTTTTGAGACTTAATGTCTTCACAGTCTAACTCCAATAAACACATACACAGCAATATAACAAGTACCATAAATAAAAATACCGCCATCAATCTATCATAAAACCAAAAGCTTTAGGTAGAATAATTTTTAAATAATTTGGTTATCAATAATAGTTGTACAACACAAAGAGTATAATCAATGACACTGAATTATACAAGTAGAAGTTGTGGAATTGGAGAATGTTCTGTCGTGTATATTTTCACCACAATTAGAAAAAAATTACTTGAATAATAATGACTACAAGGAAGAAGACAATGTTCTAGAATTGAATAAGATGACAATTGTACAACTCTTCTTGACATGATTACATGTTGAATTGTATGACATGCAGATGGAGGGCTAATAAAACTGTTTTTGAAAACTTTATATAAATTTATTAACAGTGAAGAATTCAACCAGTCACACACATTTATTACCAATTTCAATCCTGTCCACTTTCACATTTTGAGTCATCACTTGGGTATAATAAGCTTAATTCTAACTTCTCCTGTAAATATATTAGCCAGACATACCTTGTTGAAGTCTGATATATGAGAGGGTCTCAAAAAGCTAACAGGGAAAATTTTGAATCCGGTGGCTCTGGATGGGAAAACTAATGCAGACACAGCAAGCTTAAGCAATGGAAAAAAACAGAAGCAAGAGTGAGCAGGTTAGCAAATGAGCCTTAGGGTACTTCAACTGCTCATCTTCTTTTGTGGAATCAAATCACTGATGTACCCAGGGCACGAATATGGTTAATGTCTGAACAGTCATCCCTCAAGACAAGTGCATCAACACTAAGATGATTGGCGCAGAGGTTTAGCTTCAGGGGCTGGTCCTACTGGGTGCCTTCCCCTCTTCTCTCCAGTGCTACCTCTGCTCGAGGGTGATGGATCCAGGCGGCTCTCTAGCTACTTTGAGGGCCGTTGGGTGGTCAAGACAACTGTTAAAGGTCCGTGGTAACTGGATGCATCACCTTTCACTACTTAAGTAGAAGTGGAGGGGCCCTGGTGGCTGGGTCAGGCTTTCTAAGTGTTGGACTTAAACGGCAAGATTTGCAGTTTGAAACTACCAGCCTTCGTGGGAGGAGATGGGACTTTCTGGCCCTCATATAAGACTATAGACCTGGAGGTCCACAGGACCATTCAACCTTGCCCTATGGAACTGCTGTGAGTTAGAGCCGACTGCATAGCCGTGAACTTAGGGCCTACTTCACTGGGGGCCACGTGTAAATGTCGGCAACCACGTGCTCTGACAAGATGGCTGCTGGAACCCTATACCTGACCATCCCCCATGGGCCTGCCTTCCTAGTTTCCTATGTAGTTCCTGCTTCTATGTTTTGCTACAGCCTCCTTTTCCGTGACGTTGTCAGAAGACTGTTGCCTGTGCAGGCCCGACACTCCTGTTGCCAAGCACTCCTTTCACCTTCCTTTGACTTTCTGGCACAGTTTACCCCATAGCTGCTGCCTTCCTTTAACCTCCAACTGTTGCTCACCTGTGCTGTTGAATCTGTTGGTCTCTGTGTAGGAATGCACCCACTCCTCCCATGATTTCTCATCTCTCCTTTCTGCCATATTGCAGGACAGCTGAACACATGACCCTCTGCTGACTCATTGCCAAGATGGCGTCTCTTGCTCCACCCACTGGTCCAAAACTACATGTTCCTAGGCGCTGGACTTCCGTATCTCCGAGCATCCATCCTCCGGTTTATAGATAAGCGAGGTGGCAAGGGAATACCTTGTTTTCTTGAGTCAGCTCTGTTTTGTTTACAGTCTTCGTTTTCCTGTTTGTTTTTCCTTTTGCCAAGCATTGGCCAAAAGACACTTGGAAGTTCGGTCACTGAACGGTTGCTAATCCTATCGTTTTCAAGATCACTCCGGGGGCTTCTGAAGCACAGCCTGGGCCTCCTGCCTCCACACAATGATGGCTCTGTTCACCAGGCTATTGCCCTCCTTGGTACAATTCTGTTGGGTTAATAAATGCATAGCCCAGTTTCCCTAGAGTTGATTGTTTAGGATTGAACCATTAATATGGCTTGACGATGCTACCCATTAACTGGTGGGCCACCCATTAGCTGGTGGTACCAAGATGCCTGGCTTGCTGTCTAGAAAATGGCCAGGCCTAGTCAGCTGGCTTAAGGCTGGGTCCTGATACCGCCAAGGACAGAGATGTCCTTCTAAGGCCCTCAGGTTTCCACGGCATCAGAACCTCCCTTCAAAGACCCCAGGATGCTATGTACTCTAACCTTTTCCCATGTGTTTTCTAGATGGGCAACCAAGAGTCCATTCCTCAGGCAATGCCTTTATACTGCATTCTGTCTAATTGGTCTAGATTTGATCCACAGATGCTAAAGAAGCAGAAACTCGTGTTCTTCTGCAACTCTCTCTGGCCCCAGTCCATTCCAGGTGATGGGGAATCCTGGCGGAAGCATGGCGCACTCTCCCTCCCTACTCTAATACAGCCAGAGCTTTTCTGAAGGGGTGGGAAAGTGAGCTGAAATCCCTGATGTCCAGGCATGTTTCCTCTTGAGAAGCAGTAAAGACCTTTGTTCCAAATATACCAAAGACCTTATAAAGGTCGTACTGCCTGGAGTTGAGAGCTGCTCAGCCCCGAGCCCAACTACACCACACGCCGATACTAAACCTAGAGAACCCGAAGAGGAAGAGGGCCCGCCAACGTTCTACCTTTGGGAGAGGCAGCCGGAGAACTTAGGTTTTGGGTGATTCATAAACCTTTCTCCCTAATTGTACTCAAGCCGATTAAGAGTGACCTAGGCAGCTACTCAGATAATCCAGAACAGTATAGACACCTTGCAGGACCTCCTCCTGGCCTACGACTTGGCCTGGAAGGATGTAATGATAATTCTAGAACAGATTATGACAGATTCTGAGAAACAGCAAGTAAGAGAGGAAGCTAAGACATTTGCAGATGTTTAACTATTGCCAATTCTTTTGGCAATACAGATAGGGAGCAAGAGGCTCTGGTTCAGGACAAGGAGAAAAGGAAAGACGTGCAGTTACTGCCGCCATGGCTAATCAGTTCCATCTACAACCTCCCAAATTCCAAAGACCCCTGCACAGGATGCAAAATGCTATATGTATCGGCGTGTGGGCCGCTTGTGCAAAGGATTCCCCTAATGGAAATAGGTCTCCCCGATGAGGGCCATGCTATTGTAAACAAACCGGCCACAGGCAGCACTGTCCTACAGAGAAGACACGAGAGGAGAGCAATGTGCTGGCGAGTCTGCAACTGCTAACTGAGGATTGAAGCAGCTCAGCTGGATGGCCCAGCAGCAAAGGATTGCTGTGACCAGTCTGCCACCCTGGTCATGCATGGACGGAGGCCAGTACATGGTTCCCCACTTGGTGTGGTCCACTCTCTCCGAACCTCCTTCCTCAGTAGCTTGACCCTTAGGAATAACTTACTGTCTCCACTGTGCTTAGAGATCACAATTCTCAGGGCAAGGAGAGAGAACTAACCAACACTTAAAGCGAACCCTCAGGAAATTGACACAAGAGATGCAGATGAACTGGAAGATGCACTGCCAGTAGCTCTGTCGCATCTCACGAGTTGCCCCAGAGCAACCTACGTTTTTAAGCCCATATGAAGTTTTCTATGGGCGGCCTTTCCTTGTAACGGAGCCAGCTGTAGATTGTGAAGTCTCCTTAATACAGCAGTATGCCGTAAGAGGAGTCTGATGCCAAGAGGCATTCCATCAATACGGGCTTACCCAGGCTCACGGGGAAGAAAATCGATCCTCCTTGTGCCTTCCTGGAGACTTAGGTCCCCCAATTCCCAGGACAAAGGGCATGGATCCACCATCCACAGTTAAAGCTGTGGAAGCCATTGGAACCGACTCTGATCAAACAGAGCAAGATCAGTGCCATGTGAACCATTAGATGGCCTGAAGATGGTGCTTCGTTGGCACCCTGAGATAGAGAAGTGCTCTGCAGAAAACCTTACCTCAAATCCACAACAGTCTTTATGTAAATGCTGTCACATAATTCCTGTATTTAAAGAAAGATTATAGGCTATGCCTGTCGATACAATTAAGGATACCTCCTGAAATTTCCTTAGGAATCTTCCAGTGTGAGACTAGCCCACATTTCCATGGGTACTGCCATCCCATAGCTTTTGCCCTAGCCTTACCCAAACTGTTCACCTGCTTAGCCTCTTCCAGAAGTCATCTGATTACCAAGATTGCCATCCCCAAGATCACCAATGCCCGGATCCCCTCAATCCCATTCATCACGGGCCCCTAAGCGGACGACAACCCCTCTAAGAGAGCAGGAAGGATGTGGACCCCAAACCCCTCTGCTTGTCTATTTGTCATCAGGAGTAGCCAGAAGGATTGTCTCCACCCAGTATCTCCCAATGATTTGGGTCCATACGCTTTCAGTGGGGAATGACAGACAGATAGACAGGGATAAAGGGAGTTGTCTCCACCAAATGCCTATGCTAAATGAAAATGTCCATGACATAATAAAGGGGTTGCAAAGAAATCAGACACACATAAGATACCCATGGGAAAATCCAACCTGGGCCCACACACAACACTAGGCACCAGCAACATTACATCACACAGGTATGCCTAAACTCAGCCACTAAAATGGTCAATACCTTCAACCATGCCCTGGTTCCCTGGGGATAGGGGGACTGAAGGCAGGCCACACTTTCTTGCAGGCGCACTCTCTTGCAGGTCCCAGTGTGGGATCTCTCTCTGATGCGTGGAGTGCATGTACACGCCCTCTCATGGCTCGCACTCCTCTACTTTCACTTTTTTGGTTCCAGGACTCCTCTTTTGACGCTGTGGACTCCACCGTCTGGCCATTTTCCACATGGTTTTGCGTGCTCCCATGAAGCGGCCATCTTTAGTCGTAAACTTCCCCATTCCCACCCCCCCACCCCACCCCCGGCACGTGGCCTTACACACTTTCTGCATATAGTGTGTACTATATAAGACTATATTCCCTGAAACTTTCCACTCTTAAATGTTACTTGGATTACTAAAAAAAAAAAAAAAAAAAACCATAAGAGGAAAATGAAATTCAAAGATAATGGAATTTTTCCAGGATCTCCTTGAAGTCTCCGTGTGCAGTCTTTCAATAAGCCCAACACAATTCCATTTTGTTCCAGCATCAAACTAAAAACATGGAAGTTTTTTCAGTGAGGATCCTGAAGGAATAGACAGCCAGTTTGTAAGCCATCATGGGTGGAAATTTCATATATCTGTCTCATGCAGTGTGTGTGTGTGTGTGTGTGTGTGTGTGTGCGCGCGCGCGCACGCGGGTGTACAAGTAAGAGAGAGCAGAGGAGCCCTGATAGAGAACTGAGCTGCTAACTAAGAGTTGGA
>NW_022103906.1:33664408-33665491 GCF_000313985.2 Echinops telfairi
TAAAGATTTGTAGCCTTGGGAAACCTACAGGGCATTTCTACTCCGTTCTATAAGGTTGCTATGAGCTGAAATTGCCTGAACAATCATGGATAGGCACATATCTTTATAAGAAGCTATAGTAGGGCAACAATGCAGTAAACAGCATGGAACAGGTTGCCATATCCGATCTACCCTGGCTTTCCTATTGCTGTGATAGAAAGGTAAGACATGCCTCCACCCTTCATCCTTCCTTACCTATTTTGACACAAATCATTCCTTCCCACGGCACTCTGATTCTATGCTGGGTTCAGTAATTTGCTGCAATGGGCACTTGGAACTCAGAGATAATACGCACCCGTATGGGGATTTAATGGATCAGTAAACATTAAGGATTCAAATCATTCAATCCACAACAACACCTGTTCAGAGTTATCAGCCAAGTTTCTCTCTAGTTCTCAATCTCTCAGCCATGTGGTACCTTGATTTCTGTCTCTGTGGACCAGGAAGCCAGTCTATCTGTCACTCTGTCTCAGAGTCCCACAGTCTCCAGCTAGACGCGGAGAAAGTACCCCACAGTCTTGGTGCTGCTCTTCTGAGTCTCCATGTCACTGTTTCCTGTGCCGTTGTTCTTGGCCTCCACCACTTAAGACAGAAATCTCAAACATGTGCATCTGATGGATCACATGGTCTGGTGATGCAGCCAGACCTGATGCAGCTCAGGGCCTAATTCAAGGCCCATGTTACCTGACCCATGACATAAGGTTCATGCAACTTGGCATCCAGCTCAACCCTGTATAGCCTGGAGCTTGGCCCAGGGTCTGAGCAGCTCAGCTACCCAGCCAGATCTGGCATGGCATGGCACTCGTGCCAGGGCCATGTTCATGGCCTAGTGTCCCAGCCAGGATCTGCAGAGTTCACTGTTTCTGGGTCAAGGGAAGAACCTACCCAAATAGAGCATTGGAGGGTACTTTTTTCCCTTTTTATTTTCCTCTTTCACTTGTTTTTCTCATTTGCTTCCTTCCTTTTTGTTTCTGTTTTTAAAATAATAGACCCCCTTCCCCCACTTTTTGTATTTTACTTTGTTCTTTCTTCTTTTCCTAATCC
>NW_022103906.1:33665736-33666634 GCF_000313985.2 Echinops telfairi
GGCTTCACCAGAGAATTCCACCAAACATCAAGAGAAAAGTGGACACCAATTCTACACAAACTATTCCAGAATGTAAAAGAGATGCTTTTCCCTATCATCTTGAAGGTGGGCGGTACTCTCTAGCTGCTGGCATTTGGGGGGTCCGCTGGGAACAGGACTTCTAACCCAGAAAATATATCTGGAAGGCTATGGTCCAAGGTCATTTTTGCTAGCTATAAATAAAGCATTGGGAAACTGAAGGAGCAACAACTCTTCCTAAAATTGAAGGTGTGTGTACCCACGATGAAACTGAATTCTATTTACACAAGAGATGTACTTCTATATAAAAAGCAAAGAACAATACAATGGCTCCTGGTGGCAAACTTAAAAAGACCAGAGTCATGTGGGAAAAAGTAACTCATGCCCATGGAAACACTTGCATAGTTTATGCCAAATTCCAAAAGAATCTACCTGCTAAGGCTATTGGACATAGATCCAAGTGATGCTGTATCCTTCAAGGATTTAAATTTATTGAAAAGTAAATTAAATTGAGGGTTTGTTTAAGCTATAAACATAAGAATACACGTATGTAAATATATTAATTCATAAAAAGAGGTATTGGCATAGGCACATATATTTATATGGCAATACATTGAGGAAGTGCACAAACCTTGGGCTTCTGCTGAAGCCCTCCCTCAAAGCAAGCACACTTTGTTCTAATAACCTGGCATTCTGTGATGCCACCCTCCCGGCACTACTGCTGAAGATAAAATGGGTGCACGGCCAAATGTAATGAAGAAAAGCTGATGGTGCCCGGCAAACAAAAGATATAGCAACCGAGGTCTAAAAAGCTTGAAGTTAAACAAGCAACCATCTAGCAGAGAAGCAGTAAGCCCACATGGAAGCACACCAGCCTGTG
>NW_022103906.1:33670606-33672024 GCF_000313985.2 Echinops telfairi
GTGGATCACAGACCTAAAAGTGAAACCCCAAACCATCAAGACTATTAATGAAGGAATCTGGACAAACCTAAGAACCTTGGCCCAGGGACTACAAAGGGTAACTGCATTAGGGAAGGGTACACACACAGGGGAACCTGAAATCGACAAGTGGGATTTACTACGGATAAAACACCTGTGTGTGTCAAAAGACTTTACCAAGAGGGTAACAAGGCAACCGACAGACTGGAAGAGGATTTTTAGCAATGACACAACAGACAAAGGGCTTATGACAAAAATCTGCAATACCCTCCTTGCCTATAAACAGTGGAAAACAGTTAACCACTTGAAGAAGTGGGCAAAAGAACTGAAAAGAAGTTTCACTAGGGAGGAGACCCGTATGGCCAGTAAACATATGAGAAAATGTTCCCGTTCATTAACCATCAGAGAAATGCAAATCAAAACAACCATGAGATACTATCTAACACCCCTGAGGCTAGCCCAAATCAGAAAATCAGAGAGCAAATGTTGGAGGGGATGCAGCAATATAGGAACTCTCCTCCATTGCTGTTGGTCTTGTAGATATGTACAGGCTCTATGGAAAGCAATCTGGCAATACTTAAAATAGAAATTGATCTACCTTATGACTCACCTATCCCTCTACTGGGCATATACCCAGAAGAGGTAAGAAATAAACCACAACCAGTTGTATGTGCTCCAATGTTTATTGCAGCACAATTCATAATTGCAAAGAGTTGGAAACAACCTAAATTTCTATCAGTAGACAAGTGGGTCAGTAAACTCTTGGCACATACACAATGGAGTACTATATATCCCTAAAAAGCACTGATGATCACATGAAACTCGTCGTTTCATGGGAAGAGTTGGAGGAAATTATGCTAAGCGAGGTCAGCCAATCACAGAAGAAGTACAGCATGAGTCCCCTGAGGTAAGTGTAATCAGCACAGTAGATATAGAAGAGAAGCCATCCTATATCACAATATTCGGGTTGAGGTACAGGGAGTTGGGAGGTGGTTAGACCAAACCCAAGGAGGTGTGTGTTGGTCCAACACAAAGAAGGGGAAAGGGCGGCAGGGGGAGGAAGAAGTGGGGAGCAAATGGGAGATGATGATGGGGTGGGGTGGGGGGCGAGAGCAGGGCAATAACCCACCCAGGGGAAGAGTACTGGTTTTGTCTCCACAGAATTGGGAGTGGGCACGCAGACCCTACCACGGTGCACCAAACCATGAGGGCAATGTGACTGCATGGAAGAATGCATGCAAAGAGAGGTCTACAGAGCTGGGCTCAACCAGAGGCAAACTGACCCCCTCCCTAGAAATAGGTGTGACAGAGAACAACACTAAACTTACAGGTGGAGGAGAGGGGCCAGCATCCCACACCCACATGGAAGCAGACCAGGAAGGAAGAAGAGAAAGGGACAG
>NW_022103906.1:33673842-33676089 GCF_000313985.2 Echinops telfairi
CATAAGCCAATGTGGTGAAGAAGGCGGATGGTGCCCAGCTATTCAAAGATAGAGCATCTGGGGTCTTAAGGGCTTGAAGTTAAACAAGCGGCCATTCAGCAGAGAAGCAGCAGTTCCACATGGAAAAAGCACACCACTGGGGAGATCATGAGGAGTCACTGGGACCGGGTAATAGGCATCAGGAGACACATAACAAACAAAAACATATTGCTGAGAATGAGGGGGTTGGAGCAGACATCTGTAGACAATGAACGATCCCCCCACAGGGATGAATCAACCAGGGTGCAATAAAGTATCGATGAAACACACCATACTCCTCTGGTTCCTTGAGGCTTCCTCACCCCCAACTATCCTGACCTCAGTGCTGCTTCTCAATTCAGACTAGACCGCAGCATGTACACAGTTATACATAAGAGATGGGGGATCACAACACACGGAATCCAGGAACAGGAATGGGAATAGCAATTCCAGAAGGGTAAGGAAGGGGGGAGAGGGAGGGAGAAAGGGGGAACCGATGGCAATGATCGACACAAAACTGCACACCCCTCTCCAGGGGGAAGAACAACAGAAAACATGGAGAAAGGGAGACAGCGGTCAATGTGAGATATGAAAATAATAATAACTTATGATATATTAATAGTCAAGGGGTTATGAGGGGAGGAGGAAGGAAAAAAGAGGAGCTGATACCAAGGGCTCAAAAGAAAATAAATGTCTAGAAAAGAATGAAGTCAACATATGTATAAACATGCCTGATGCAATCAATGTATGGATTATAACAAGAGTTGTAAGAGTCCCCAATAAAATGATCTTTTAATTAAAAAAAAAAACTTATTACACAGCTACAGCAGTTAAAGCAGCCTTTTATTAGTACAATGATAAATGCATAGATAAATGGAACAGAAAAGAGAAGCCAGAAATAAATTCACTCACCTTTAGACAACTGATCTTTTGACAAAGGACCAAAAAACATTAAATGGTAAAGAGAAAGTCTCTTCAATAAATAGTGCTGCCAAAATTGGATCTCTATCTGTACAAAAATGAAACAGGACACATACCTCAACCCATGTACAAAAAACACTCGAGTTAAAAAAATACCTAATGTAAGCCCCAGAACTATAAGGATCGCTGATGAGAAAATAAGGTCAGACTTAAGGACCTTATGGTAGGCTACAGACAAACTATCAAATATAACAAAAGAAATACACATGGTACATGACAAAATAGATGGCTGGCATTTAATAAATATAAGAAACTTATGTGTATCAAAAGAGAACAGAAAACCCATGGAGTAGGGAAAAAATTGACAATGACATAATGCACAAGAGGCTAATAATCTCTAAAATCATAGAAAACTGCCACACCTTAATAAGAAAATGATGAATAACACAAAGAAAAGTGGGCACAGGACATGAAAAGACAGTTCACCAAACAGACATGCAAATGGCCAACACACTTATGAAGAAATGTTCAGGATCATCTGGAAGATGTGAATCAAAACAACAGCAGTAAAGTTAAGAAATTAAAAAATAACAAATGCTACAGAACATGTAGAGATATTGGAACCTTCATACACTGCTGGTAGGACTGTAAATGTGTACAGCCACTGTGAAAAGAGTTGTGATGCTACCTCAAACAACTGGGAATAGCAATCCCGCTGCTGGGTCCATACTCTAAACAAGTAAGAGTCATAACTTGAGCAGACACATGCACACCCAGAGAAACCCTAGTGGCACAGTGTTTATACAATGAGCTGTGATCTGTAGGTCAGCTGTTTGAAACCACCAGTCGCTCTGAAGGAGAGAAGGCTTTCTATTCCCCTTAACATTTACAATCTTGGAAACTCACCGGGACATTTCTACCCCATCCTAAAGGGTCAGCATCAACTCGATGGCAATGAGAGAGATGCACACACATGTTCGTCATAGCACTGTTCACAATAGCAAGAAGAGGGAAACAACCTAAACGTCCATCAGTAGAATCGTAGTAGAACTCTGATATATACACATGCTGGAATATTGTGCATCAACAAAACAATGACCAAACACAAAGAAGCCCGTGCCATGGATCAACCTGGAGAACACCAAGATTTATCCAATCACAAAAGGAAAATATTACATGATTCCACTGTATTGTGGGGGAGGTTTAGAAATAAAACAAGTGGGGGAGGAGGGCAGGATAGAGGCCATGGGACAATGGGCTGAACTGTTGAAGGGTGTTGAGTCAGATGAAATAGAGGACAATGGTCCA
>NW_022103906.1:33676610-33678101 GCF_000313985.2 Echinops telfairi
TCTGCAGCCTGTAGGCAGACTCTGCCTGCCTTGCCTGAGGAAAGACTCCTTCCTTGACCTTGGACCCAGCAGCTCATGTGAGTTGAAGAACTTCCAGTATATTAACTGTTCCACAAAAGTGAGTTGAGCTGAGTGCTCTGTACTGCTGTGTGGACTAATTAGATGTTATATTCCTCCTCACTGTACAAACCTATCTGTCTGGATGGAGTCAGGCGGGCGAACTGAAAGGCCCCCCCTTCAAAGCAGAAGACTGGCCAGGCCAAAAGGGCCCAAGACGAAACCACCCGGCTCAGGGAGTGAAACCTCACGTTCCAGTACACAAAACACCGCGAAAAGCTGACAAACTGTTCTCGAGACAGCTTGCAACACCTGCCGCCTCGGACATTTCCCCACCCCCAAGCACTTTCTTTTAAAAACCCTATACCATGACCACCAGGCACGACTCCCCTGGGCTACTTGCTAGCCCATGGAACCTCATCCAGAGCTTCCTGCTAATAAAGCTACTTCTGTTTCTGCTCTCCCTTTGTCCTGTCAGTTATGTTTGTCCACCTCCTTGTGCTTCAGTTTACCTTACACTATCCTCATATATATAAAATCATAAGTGTCCTGGCTTTGTTTCTCTAGCGAACCCAGCCTAACATACTTGGTACTGGGAGTGGTTCTAGAGAAACAAGATCATAAATATGGGTTTCCTGAATTGGTTCTCTAGTCTGATTAGGCCTAAGAGTACTGAGAATGCTGCCTCTACCCTCAAAAACACAGACAAGTCTGCCACTATTACTAGAGATGGTGGTGTTAATCTACGGTGTGAAGTGGCAAAGTTAATATCCACAATATCACCACCAATGGATGAAGTCCTGGTGTGAGGGCAGGCTCTGGGTGATTGTGTGTTTGATATTACCCAGCAGTTTTATCGAGCTGAGAAGCATAGGGAAGCTGGTTAGCTTGTCCTCTTTATAATAGAAAACACGGTTAAGGAAAGGGATCATCTCAGAACCTCAGAAGCACTTCTCAATGCCGAATAACAGATCTAAAATTTCTGCATGTGCTACAAAGGAGCTTTCTCTCCTCTAGTAATAGAGCTGATATTGCCGAAAACCAAATCCAGAGGCTAATCATACAAGTAGCTGAATTACAGCATGAATTGAACTGTAGGTCTAGAACAGTGTTTGATATTAAAGCAAGGTCACTACTTGGAAAGAAAGGAGATCCTGAAAACACGGGATGGAAATATATGGGCTGATGATCCAGAAGAGAATATTGAGGCCCTAGACCCTAAAGCAGGGGTCCTCACACTGTTCAAACAGGGGGCCAGTTCACTGTCCCTCAGACCCGTTGGAGGGCCGGACTATAGTTTAAAAAAAAACTATGAACAAATTCCTATGCACAGTGCACATATTTTTTTAATCGTTTTATCAGGGGCTCATACAACTCTTATCACAATCCATACACACATCAATTGTGTAAAGCACATTTGTACATTCATTGCCC
>NW_022103906.1:33679592-33681246 GCF_000313985.2 Echinops telfairi
TATCTTATTTAGACAGACCTGCAGAGATAATAACATGCACAAAAACAAGACAGAGCAAAACCAAGTAACAATATACAATAAAACAACAACAAACCAATGACCAAAAAAAACAAAACAAAACACAACAAGAAGGAAAAGCTTGTAGTTAGTTCAAGGATTGTTTGTTGACGTTTAGGAGTGTTTTCCAGTCCAGTCTGTTGGGGCACCACGCCTTGGCCCCAAAGTCCACCTTCAGCATTCCCTGGGGACCTCGCAGCTCCGTTCCCTTGCTGTTCTGTTGCATCCCCTTAGTGTTTTGCCACGGAGTGGCGCACACTACACATACCTTATTTTGAAGTGAAAAAACAAATGGGGCAAAAACACCCAGCGGGCCGGATAAATGTCCTTGGCGGGCCGCATGTGGCCCATAGGCCGTAGTTTGAGGACACCTGCTCTAAAGTCTAGAGTATACTAAGCCACTGCAGTCAATAGATCCACCCCTCCCACCTGAGGGAATTAATCCCCTATCAGTAAAACAACTCACATTTGAGCAGATTAACCAAACTGTTCAAGCTGAAATGCCAGGTGGGGCTACATATGTAGCATTGCCTGGGTGAGATGCCATACAAGGTATTGCTGAGAGCCCCCAAGAAACACTCCCACCACCCATTGTTATTTCCTCTAGACCTGTAACTCAATTAAGTCTCAGAAAAGTTCCCATAAAGATCTGCTTGAGTTTTCTAATACATACAAGCAAAAGCCCGGGGAATATCCATTGAAATGGTTACTAAGGGTGTGGGATACTGGTACAAGGAATCTAACATTACACCAGTCTGAGTTTCTCAAGAGAGGTTAAGAGAGGATCTAATAGCCTATTTGGTTGGTTCACTGAAGCTGGAGCTGCCAGATGGCCTAGATTAGACCAACTTGAGGTACCTGACCTACTTCGGTACACTGCACAGCCGTGGTTCTCAATCTTCCTAATGCCGCAACCCTTTAATACAGTTCATGTTGTGGTGACCCCCAACCATAAAATTATTTTCATGGCTACTTCATAACTGTCATTTTACTACTGTGATGAATGGGCGACCCCTTGAAAGGAGCGTTCAACCCCCAAAGTGGTCACGACCCACAGGTTGAGAACCGCTGAGTTATAGGCTTTTCCTTTTTAGTCAAGGCATCCAAAAGCTTAGGGAAATTGATATGCTGGAATGGCTCTAACAGAATAGTCCCATAGACTCAAAAGAGGACATACCTGTCACCACAGCCATAAGGAACAAGTTAGTGAAGTGGGCCCAGCAACTCTGAAGACTCCTCTGATTGCTGTTTTATATACACCAGGATTCACAGTGGGAACTGCCCAAGTGAACTCCCACATTTGCCTACAAGGCAAAGGGCTGAACAGTTCCCTTGGTGGTAGTGTGCAGGTGGCAGCACTGAATCAACAAAGACAGGTGGACATGCTTATTGTAATGGACAGCAAGGTTTCTATAGTAATCAGAGCAGCCTGTCTCATGTGGACTTATGGCATTGGCTACTTAGCCACAGTGTCCCTAGGAGTGAAATGTATAGGAAACCTACTGAATATTTACGTGATCGATACAGGCAGAACAATGCTAGATCAGGTGAACAGGAGTTCAATTCACATCACTAAAATAGAGAGTCACAACCCCTC
>NW_022103906.1:33682360-33684320 GCF_000313985.2 Echinops telfairi
CATTACCTAGGAAAATAATAAACCAAAAGCAATACCACATTCCTGGAGGGATTGCAGAGATTAGTGACACCATCAAAGGCATGAAGGATACAGGGGTAGTGATTCCTACCACATTCCTGTTTAACACCTATTTGGCCTGTATTAAAAAAAAAACACAGATGGATCCTGGAGAATGACAGTGGATTATTGTGAACTTAACCAGGTGGTTACTCCAATTGCAGCTGCTGTTCCAGATGTGATTTCATTGCAAATTAATACTTCTCCTGGTTCTTAGTATACAGCTATTGATCTGGCCAATGCCTTCTTCTCAATACCAGTCTCAAAGGACCACCAGAAGCAGTTTGCCTTCAGGTGGCAGGGGCAACAATACATTTTCACAACTCTCCCACAGGGGTACATCAACTCTTCCACCCTGTGGTTCCAAAGGGACCTTGATCGCCTATCTCTTCCACAAAATGTCACACTGGTCCATTATATTTATGACATTATGCTGATTGGACCCACTAAGGAAGATGTATCAAAGACTCTAGATCAGCAGTTCTTAACCTATGGGTCGTGATCCCTTTGGGGGTTGAATCACCCTTTCACAGGGGTCATCCGATTCATAACAGTAGCAAAATTACACTTATGAAGTAGCAATGAAAATAATTTTATGGTTCGGGGGTCACCACAACATGAAGAACGGTATTAAAGGGTCACAGCATTAGGATGGTTGAGAAACACTGCTCTAGATTCATTGGTACATCTGCTTTTAAGAGGGTGGGGAGTCAGCCCAATGATGATTCAGGCACCCTGCACCTCAGTAAACATTTTAGGGGTCTAGTAGTGTAGGGCATGTTGAGATATTTCTACTAACTGAAGGATAATCTAGTGTATGTCTGTGCTAACACCACCACCACCCACAACTAAACAGGAGGTGCAATGCCTAGTGGGCCTTTTCAGATTTTGGAGGCAACATATCCCTCCTTTGGAATTTACCTATTTATCAAATGACATGAAATGCTGCCAATTTTGAGTGGGGCCCAGAACAAGAAAAGGCTGTGCAACAGGTTCAGGCAGCCACGCAAGCTGCTTTGCCACTGGGACTATATGATCTAGCTGACCCAATGGTGCTGAAGGTGTCAGTCATAGATAGAGATGCAGTGTAGAGTCTTTGGCAGACCCCTCCTGGAGAATCACAGTGTAGCCCTTGAGATTTTGGAGCCTCACCATGGGCCACCAAATCACCATGAGGCCTGAGTTGGCCATCAACTGAGTGTTGTCTGACCTACAGAGTCGTAAAGTTGGACATGCACAACAACACTCGATCATTAAATGGAAGTGGTATATACGAAATCGGGCTAGAGCAGGGCCTGAAGGTACAAGTAAGCTGCATGAAGAAGTGGTCCCAATGTTCATAGTCTCAACTCGTCACAGTACCTTCCCTCTCCCAGTCTGTACCTATGGCCTCCTGGGGAGTTCCTTATGTTAAGTTGACTGAAGAACAGAAAATGCTTGGTTTACTGACAGCTCTGCACAATATACAGGTGCCATTCGTAAGTGAACAGCAACAGCACTACAGCCTTTTCTGGGATCTCCCTGAAGGACAGTGGTAAAGGGAAGTCCTCCCAATGGGCAGAACTGTGAATCTGGCCATTCAGTTTTCCTGGAAGGAGAAATGGCCAAATGTGAGACTGTATGTGGATTCATGGGCTGTAGCTAACGGCTTGGCTGGATGGTCAGGGAACTGGAAGGCACATGATTGGAAAATTGGTGACAAGGAGGTGTGGGAAAGAGGTATGTGGATAGACCTCTCAACTGGGTCAAGAAAGTAAAGATAATCGTGTCTCATGTGAATGCTCACCAAAGGGTTACCTCTGAAGAGGAGGACTTTTAACAATCAAGTGGACATGCACTTGGAGATGACATGCACTGTGGAGACTGGTCTTCCTCTTTCCTCTGCCACTCGTTATCGCCCAAT
>NW_022103906.1:33685154-33686865 GCF_000313985.2 Echinops telfairi
CCCCTGGCCACTTTGGGCTTCTCATGCCTTTAAATCAACAGATCAGGAAGGGTGTCACTGTACTCAGTGGTGTGATTGGTCCTGATCGGGAGAAATTAGACTGGTGTTACATAATGGAGGTAAAGAAAAATATGTCTCAAGTCCAGGAGATCCTGTAGGCCATCATCACTTAATATTACCATGCCCTGTGATTAAAGTAAATGGTAAACTACAACAACCTAATCCTGACAGGACATCTAATGGCCCAGACCCCTCAGGAATGAAGGTCTGGGTCACCCCAACAGGCAAAGAACAACAGCCAGCTGAAGTGCTGGCAGAGGGCAAAGGTAATACGGAATGGGTAGTGGAAGGTAGTTCTACCTATCAGTAACAACCACATGATCAATTGCAAAATTGAGGTTTGTGACTGCATCTCTTCTTTGTATGTGCTTATTGAATATCTTTCCTTTGTTCATGTGCATTATACCAGATACAAACAGATTCAACATATTTTCATTTTTATATATAATAGATGTTTGATGTTAGGTGTATGATTTCATTAATGTCTGGAAATCATATATGGCTAAAGAATTGTATGCAAGTGCCAAGTTGGCAAGCGGTGGGCTGTGATAGTTGTTTATCATGCCAACTAGGCCAATAGGAATGTGTGGGCGGAGTTTAATCAGGTTGCTGCTTGATTGGAGGACAAGATAAATGGCTCTACAAGGCCTGCCCCTTTCTCTCTTGCTCTATGGTGATCAGACCAACATGCTGCTGCTTTAGCTAGGTCTCTACCTCAACCTGTGTGCTACACTACCTATGGGCCAAGCCAACCCATGGATCATGTAGCTAGAGCTGTGGCTACTTCAAGTCCTGCTTTGCCACGCCGCTAGTGAGTACATTGCTTGGCTTGAAGCTGGTGGATCCTGTTGCTGTGCTTAAATTCCAGTTCCCATCAGGGCCTGTCTTGCTAAGCTCCCGAGCTACTGACGGTGGCTGACTCCACGCTGCTGTCTGCTGCCTGCAAGGAGACTCTGCCTGCCTTCCTGAGGGAAGACTCCTCTGTCTGCTTCCTTGTCCTTGGACCCGGAAGCCCACTTGAGTTGAAGGGCTTTCAGTATATTAACTGTTCCAATAAAGTGAGCTGAACTGAGCCCTGTGTACTGCTGTGTGGACTAATTAACTTTTATATTCCTTCTCGTTGTTTAAACTTATCCATATATATATTCATAAGTGTCCTGGTTTTATTTCTCTAGAGAACCCTGCCTAACATAGACTGAGGGATCCAAAGTTAATGATTTGAAATGTAAACCCCTACCTAAGGTATAATTTTAAACTTGTTTATATTTTTAAGAGAGAAAAAGAAATGTGTCAAAAAAGACATTAACTAGAAATTGCCAGGCAGGTAAAGAAGTTTCCTTTACATAGAGATTAAGTAACTTTATAGGGTCATCTAAGTAGTCTGAGGCCAGCACTGGACACCAAGTCTTCTGTCATCAATGCCCTTTTTTTAAGTAAATAATTTTATTGGGGGCTCTTACGGCTCTAATAACAATCCATATATCAATTGTATAAGCACATTTGAACATATGTTGCCACCATCATTTTCTTTCTACTTGAACCCTTGGTATCAGCTCCTATTTTTGCCTCCTTCCCCCACCCTCCCACCATGACCCTTGGTAAATTATTAATTATTACTTTCATATCTTACACCTTCCGCTGTCTCCCTTGG
>NW_022103906.1:33687437-33689866 GCF_000313985.2 Echinops telfairi
ACACCATCAGCTTTCTTCACCACATTTGCTTATATACACATTTTGACTTCAGCGATCCTGTCAGGAGGGTGAGCATCACAGAATGCCAGGTTATTAGAACAAAGTGTTCCTGCATTGAGGGAAAACTTGAGTAGAGGCCCAATGTTCATTTGCCACCTTGTTACTTAACATATAAATATATGTACATAAACCTATATCCCGATCATTATATATTAATATATTTTCTTATATACATGCCTATATTTATACCTCTATAAACGTCTTTTGCCTCCTACTTCTTTCCTCTATGTCCTTTTACTTTCCTCCTATCCCACTATCATGTTTGACCTTCGTTCAGCTCTCAGTAATTCCTCAGCTACATTGCACTTGATCAAACCCACCAGGCGTTCTACACTCTCCTGGTCATCAGTTTTTTATCTCTTGTTGTTCCCTTCTCCCTGGGTTTGTTGGCTCCCCACTCCCTTTCCCCCAACTTCCCCTCTCTCCTGTCCCATTGTTTTCTCCTCAGGATTGCTTATCTTGCCTAAATCTAGATAGATATGAATAAAAAGAAGGGAAAGGGGGGATAGGGGCTATAAATAGTTCCAGGTCTGTCTGCTGACCCTTACGAATGTTTTCTGATAGAATCTGATGAGGTGCCAAGCCCTGCCCTCCAAGACTAAAGTCTATTTTCAGGATTCCTTGGGGACTTGATTGTTTTGCTCCCCTTGCTGCTCTTTGCATTCCCTTCGTGTTTTTCCCCGGAGTGGGGCAGGCAGACCAAACACAGTTCCCACACTGTGTCTCCAATGCTGTCCCCTGCAGCACTGTGGGTCAGTGAGGGCATGTCATGTCTAGTGGTGGGGCCAGCCCTACAGTCCTCTCTGCGTCTTGCTTGCTGCAAACAGAAATGTCGTCCTCGGGGCTTGGTGGGCCAGGAGGCCATTCTCTCTCCTTGCGCCCACCCCCACCCCCCTAGTTTGCTCCCATGTTGTGGGGGCAGACCCGTCACTCTCCTCAGGCTGTATCTTCAGTATTTTTCCTGTAGTGCAGTGGTTCTCAACCTTCCTAATGCCACGACACTTTAATATAGATCCTCACGTTGTGGTTTCCTGAACCATAAAGTTATTTTCGTTGCTACTTCATAACTGTAGTTTGCTACTGTTATGAATTTTAATGTAAATATCTGATATGCAGGATGTATTAGGTGACCCCTGTAAAAGGGTCGTTCAACCCCCAAAGTGTCACGACTCACAGGTTGAGAACCACTGCTGTAGTGCAATCTTCTGGGGAGGGGGTCGACATAGCTGGGTTTGGGGATGGCCCTATCTATGGCATTTTAACCCAGATTGCCAGAGAAGAATAAAAGCCCAAGATATGAATATAAGATACAACTTTCCTACCTTCCTTCTCATTTTATAGCATAATTATTGTTTTAAACACCACAATACATGTTTATCACAATTAATCATTTCTTTTTAAAAGATTCAAACTTACAGCATTCCAGAACAGTTTTTTTATGTGTACCTTTATACTGATCTTATTAACTTCTTGATTTTGAAATCTACAAAGATTCTCTGTGGAACTAAAACTATACACTAGGCATCCTAAACAAAAGAAAATATTTTGGATATGCCATTCAAAATAATATATATTAGCTATGAGAAAATCTTCATTCCCGTATATTAATTTACTCTTTTTACTTATCTCTACTTCTAGAAAGTTGGTTTCCTCTGTCCCCATTTCTTCTCTTTCCCCTCCTATTTATGTCTTACAAAAATTTTCCTCCATTTCTACTTAATTCATTTTTTAAAATTTCAATGATTAGTACTGTGGGGAACAGAAGGATTTCTCTCAAGCTGTCGCCCCCAAAAATATGTCTTGAGAATGACTGTACGCTAGGCGATCAGTCAGCGAAAGTAGGTCAGAGGTTATTCTCCTTAACATCAGCCATCAAGAGTGGAATGGGAGTCATTCTCACTGAGAGGTATCAGCTGTCTAGATCACGCAGACACCAGTTTATCCCACCCCAAATAGGGCCCATTCCCTTCTGACATTGTTCCCTTGAAGCAGTGCCCAAAGGCAAGCCCGGCACCACTCTAAGATGACTAGGTTGTTGTGAATTGTATTGCCCCTCTCTGTGATGCATGATGCTGTGATGTATCCCCCTAAGTGATATGATGCGTGGTTAGCGATAAATAAGGAGGCTCCCTGGTTCTCAGGGAGGCTCCCATGAGGGAGGTGGATGAGGGTGGCTGCTCCCGCGATGGAGGCAGCTGCTCCTGCTCTGGTGGCCAGGTTCCCCCCCACGAGGACCACCAAGCGTGGCGGAGGTGAGCTATGCTACCATGTAATATGTCTGACTGTATTATTGTATTATCTCTCATGTTCTCGATGACTTTAATATAATGCTTATATATCTCAACCGTACAATTGTGCTTACTGAACCC
>NW_022103906.1:33690633-33692390 GCF_000313985.2 Echinops telfairi
CTAATCACAAAGCAAACAAAGGTAAAGTCTCCACAGGGCTGCTTTCTTTCCTGCCTAGTGTGCAAACAAAGTCACTCTCAGGGGGTTTCCACTTTTAAATACTGGAACATGGGCTCCACATACAGAATGCATGTAGATAATTCTGTTGTTTGAATTATCACTGTAATTAGATCCATAAAGCACTATTAACATAAGACACATATCTTAATTCCTGAATATTTACAAGGCCAGTCTCTAAACCAAGGCTTCGAACTGGTTCAGCCCCATTCAATCACAGTCAACAAAGTAACACTGGAAGAGACCTGATTTTTTAAAATATGAGTGAACAGGAACAATAATTAGAACAGAAAATATTACAAGTCAAAGCCCTGCTAAAAAAAATTAATGTCCTTCGAAAACAAGGGCAGTGTTCACCTGCATAGCAACCAAGTCTCTTGACTGACAGACACGAAACAGCAGAACCTGGCTCAAAAATGGTGGCCAACCTTGCTGCTCTGAATGTCTCTCCAGTCCTGTCAATAACCCAGTGTCCCGTGTCCCTCGGCCCGGAAGGGGCGCACTGCTAGTAGGTCTCCTATTCCAGGGCTTTGCCCTGTAATTTGTCCTCTTGTATTTAACTTTCTGTATGGCCTAAATTTTCTTTTTTTTTTCATTTGAGCTTTGCTGGTCATGCCTGATTTAGGCTGTCTGCTCCCATAATGGTTTATAGTTTGAGAAACGGGAATCAGGATTACTAGGAGTTGAAACCAATTCTATGGTAGTTGGTTTAGTTTGGGTGGGTCAGTCTGTCTTTTCTCTACATACACACCTGCATTGATCTTTATATTTTGAAAGCAATATTTTTGTTGTCCTTTGTTTTAAGTTCCTCTTTAGGCAAAATTCCAATCCTTCATAAAACGTACCACTCTAGAGAACGTAAGTCATCATGACTTTCTTGTACTGAGGAGTAAGTATTCAATAATGTGTTAAGTGAATGACCAGAGCCCTTGGAAACAGTTAACGCATTCACCTGCTAATCAAAGGGCTAGTAATTAAGTGTACACCTAATTACCACCTAGGAGCCCTGGTGACTTAGTGGTTGTATGTTGGTCTGCAGTCTGCAAGGTCTGAAGTTCAAAACCACCAGCAGCGCAAGAGAAAGACGGGGCTTTCTATCATAAACAGTTATAGTTTTGGAAATCCATTGGGGCTTATCTACCCCTGTCCAAAAGGGTCAAAATGAATCAGTATTGACTCGATGGCAGTTGAGTTTGGGTTTTTTCTGGTTCAGAGGTGCCTCAGGATCCCTAATGGTGTAGTGGTTACATACTGGGCTGAGACCTGCACGGTCAGCAATACAAACCTACTAGCAGCTCCAAGGGAGAAAGGCAGGGAACTTTCTACTCCTGTAAACAATTAGTGTCAAACTCACAAGAATGGTTCTCTGTCCTATAGGGTCGCTATGAGTCCACATGGACTTGATAGCAGTGAGTGAGAGGTGTTTCAAAAGAGGAACAGCAAGGGGTCTAAAATCGACAGTGAGGAGGGTAGGGTCCCCTGGTGACATTTGATCCATTGAGAGGAATTACTGAGAGGCGAACAATGGGTAAAGATGACAGTGGGGCAGGAGAAGGGGAAAAAATAGAGGAAAGAACAAAGAAATAAAAATTATATATAGGTATAAATATAGATATGCAAATATATAAAGATAGATGTATTTATCTATGTATGTATATGTAAATACAATAAGGAAACAGATGGTTTATAGTTTGAGAAAC
>NW_022103906.1:33693192-33695787 GCF_000313985.2 Echinops telfairi
GTTCCAAGAAGAAAGAAAATGTATTGAAAATTATGATGGCAGCAATTTTAATGGAAGCATAGCAATTGTCCAACTATGCTTGATCTAATTGGACCTATGGATTATAATTATATGTGTAAGAGCTCCTAACAAAATGTTTATATCAAAAAGAAAGAAAGAAAACCTTGCCCATCTGCTTTGGAAACAGCAGCCATGGGAAAATCAAAAGGCACTCACCCTTACTAGAATAGCAATGATCATAAAAACAACAACAAATGCTGGAAAGGCTGTGGGGAGATCCTCTACTGGTGGGAATAAAAAATGACAAAGCTGTTGTAGAAAACAGTATGATCGTTCCTCAAAAAATTGGAAATACAGGTAGCAGATGATCCACCAATCCCACTAAAGGAGGAACACGACTAGATCTGCGTATGCCCATGTCCCCTGCAGCCAGTCTCAGCAACAAAAAGACGGAAACACTGCAGCGCCTCAGCAGGTGAAATGATGAGCAACAAGTGGTAGGCACAACTACTGACTATTAGCCAACCTGAAAGAAAAATGAAGGCCCGACACCTACGACACACTGGATGAAACTTTAATGCATTATGCTGAAAGAAATCAATCAATCACAAGACAAATAAATGTCATAGTCTCACTTATATGAAATATAAAGTGACGAGAAAAAGCCTAAATTCCCTTACTTACTGGAGTTATCATAACTCTTGCCATATTTTCCCTGTCCTCTACCCCGTCTCTTTGGAATTGTTCTAACTTTCCGTATTGCTTAGATGAAGCCCTGCACGTTGGGCTGTGATACACAAGGCCTGTGGTTCTAATCAGCGGCCCCTTGGGAGAAAAACGGGGTTTCTACTGCAGTAGAGTTACAGTCTCAGAAACGCTTCAGGGCAGTTCTCCCTGTCCTACAGGGGGCTGAGTCAATGGCAGCAGTTTGTACTGCTTCCCGGCAAGCCTGTGCAATCCTGATGTGCCCTGGAAAAGTCATCTAGATAACACTGAGAACCCTCTTGTATGTCCCTCACTTGACTACTAGTGGCCAAATGTTACTACCTGCTGAGATCTGGAGAGTGGACTGCTGTCCTTGTTAATGGTCAGCAACTGCAACCTGTGATTATTCTGAAATCTGAATTATGTAAGGCATCTATGAAAGTATGTGCTCTTTGCCCCACTAATCCCAAAGTAAAAGTATATAAGCTATGTATTCTAAGGAACTCCATTAGGAATAAAACTGTTCTCTGGGTTTTCTAAGACCATAAGTCGTTAGTTTTTTTTAAGACTGTAAATCTTTAAGGAAGCAAAAACTTCATCTTTCTCTTGAGGAGGTGATAGTGGGTTTGAAGTGTTGACCTTGCATTAGTAACCCAACACATGGCCCACTACACCAGAGCTATGAGAGGTAACAATAGGGACATTTATACAAACCAGTGATTATTAGTAATTACAGGAATGAGGAGGAGAGGATGAATCACTTAAATACCGAACAGGATGACTACATCAGTGTGGTCAAACACAACAACTGTGTGAATGACTCAGAGCTGGACAATGTTCTGTTGCACATGGAGTTGCTTATTAACAGGACCCTTTTCAACAATACCTAAAAAAAAAAAAACCTGGATATTTATCTACAGTGAATTTTGGGCTCAACTAAAGATAATCGTTACAACGTCATTATTGTAACTGATATTAATAAGCTGTTTGACAGGGCTTCAAAGACGTTTGTGGAAATTTTGCATTATCTTTTGATTCCACTTATCTACAAACATTTTGGAACCACCTTTACATTAGCTAAAAAAAAGAGGGAAATGAAATAACAAATATTTAATTTTACAACAAAAACAGCAGCAAGGCAGGGGGGGGGGCGGCACCCCAACTACTGATAATATAAATACAAATCAACACCTAATGAGATTCATTTTCTTGGTTGGAAAGTTTAGGATTATGGTTTTATAAGCCTCTCCATTTAATTGCCTAATATTGTTTTAAGAGTTTCTGCTTGACCTCCCAGGTTAGTGCCTGGGGACTCAGAAGTTTGCCAACAGCCATTTAGGACAGAACAATTGGGTCCCTCCTTGTCTGGACCCACAGAGAAAGAAGGAGACCTAGAAATCTGAGAAAATGCTTTGCAGGTTTAACTGCTTCCATGGGCTACTACATCCTTTGCCATGAGACTGGAAGAAATGGATGGTACCTGGCTACCAGCACTGAGCATATTGATCAGGGACCCAAGAGACTGGTCTTGAATAAACAGGGGGGGAAAAAGTGAGATAGAAGTGCAGGTTTCCACTGGAAATAAGACTGGCTGGGTATATGGAGGCGAGACGAAACACTGAATCAATGTCCTGGGAGCAACTGTAAACTTTGATCTGAAAGAATCCCATGCAATGATCTTTAACCTAAACAATAGTTTAGCTCAATAAATAAATAGTGTTTGCCTTGAGCATCAGATGCTTTTAAAGAATGACTCTAACGCACAGGTGACTTCAATGGGCAGAGTTAGGTGAATGGAGGTGAAACAAGGAGGGCAGAAACAAGGAGAACGTGACATAATGTGAAGTGCGTATGTATCCCTTGTCCATGCTCTACATAGACAGACATAGA
>NW_022103906.1:33697870-33703163 GCF_000313985.2 Echinops telfairi
TTAAGTGTTTACAGGAGTATGATAAAACATCTTTCAACTAGTGGTTTCAAACTGCCGACCATGCAGATTACAGACCAATGCATAACCACTATGCCACCAGGGATCCTAGAAGATGGGTAACAAAAATACACAGTACCAATAATACCAATGAACATACCAATAATAGTGAAGATGATGTGGGCCCAGGCAACTTTTCGTTCTCCTCTACATGAGGTTGCAATGCATCAAAGTAAATAGCAACTAACAACATATCCACAACGATTCTCATGTGTCAAAAGGCTAAAATAAATCAAAGTAGGCAAGATCTCAATACAAAAAAATAGGTCAAAAGTAAAAGTTTAGCCATGTCTGACCATACCAATTTTCCTAAGTGTGACATATACTAGTGGTCCCTGAGTTGCAGTTTGCAATCAGCTGGCAGCCAAAAGTTTAGCAGTTCAAACCCACTAGTGGCACCACAGATTACAGTCAATTCTATTGGAGCAATTCTATTCTGTAACACATGAACTCTCCACGAGTCAGAATTGACTCACTGGCACCAGACAACAGCATTATGGCATGTACTTGGTGATTATTATAATCTAGTTGTGGCTCAGTTGAATTACTTGGTATGGCTCTTCTCGCCACAATCTTTGTAACTCCCAGCAAATGAGAGGATGAAAGCATGCAAATAAGGTGTGTAGGACTCTAATGGGGGCAATGATCAATTTCGTCATTTCATTGGATATAAAATGAGTCACCTCAGAAGCAGGAAGGAAGAATCCCATGATCATCCAGCACAAGTAAAGCTGAGTGTCTTTGGGTAAGAGGCTGGATTGAAAAATCAGGAACCCTTTGGGCATTTATCAGCACTACAGGAACTTCGTAAGACATGCCCAAGTAGGCCAGTGGACAAGCGGCCACCTGGCTGAGGCTAAGGACCAGAGAGAGATGTGCCTGTGAGCATGGCTAAGAAGAGGCACTGCAGACAAAATATCTAGATCCTTAACAGTTTTGACCCTAACTTATAATGTGTTAACTTCCGTAATTAAAGGACAAAATTGTGAACATTGTCTGTGAGTTGTGTGTGGGCACTGCGATGAATTATTGAACCTAGTATAGAACCAAGTAGAAGGCCATGGGAGGGACAGTGGATATTGGATTATAATAAATAAGGTTGGAGAGTGGAGGCATGCCTGACCTCTGCCTTATGGCAATGGGCCTTGGACTAGAGATGGATCCTCCTTGGCCCTGTGTAGCCAGTGGACATTAGACATGGCCCCACACCATTTTTTTTCATCAATATACCTTGATTCTGATAGTGCTAAGATAACCAGAAACATCTTGATTTCAAAACATAATATAAAACAACAGTAATCTACAAAGCATACTATAAAGCAACAGTAGGTTGGTAGTGGTAGGATAATAGGTAATATAGACCAATGAATTAAGAGCTGAGAGTCAAGAAACAAACACACACATCTATCATTTTCAACAAGGGTGCTAAATCCAGCCAATAAGAAAATAACGGTCAATTGAATTTCCATATGCAAACAAAGCTAGACAAATTCCTCATACCCTATATGAAAATGAACTCAAAAATGTATGAACAACCTAAATGTGAGAACTAAACCATACAAGTCTCGGAACAAAATACGAATACTACTTCGGGCGTACTCGATATCATAGGGACCTGAGAGTAGGGACAGTACGGCAATGTTCACTGCAGCATTATGCACAACAGCAAACAGATGGAGACAACCCAAGTGTCCTTCAGCAGATGAATGTATAACAAAATGTGTTTGCTGACGGTTACCCTGGATGGTGCCATTGTACTACTAGCCAAAAGGTGGCATTTTATTTTATTTTTTTTCAGTTTCAAAAAAATGTAATAGTTTAACTTCAAAAACATTTCAGCATTCTAAACACACACACACACACACACACACACACCCCAGAACTATACACAAAACAAACCAGACAACCGGAAGCTAAATGGACGGCCACCGCAGTGTCAACAGGTGAGCTTCACAGTGCATGCCCTGAGCTCCGGCCCCTTCTAAGGGCGCCGCCCCCGGCCTCGATGGCAGTGTGTCCTGGCTGCTTCCTTCTTTCCTTAGTTTTGTTCTTTACAAACCACAGATATGCACAGTGCAGAACGCGGGAGTCCAGCCCATCACCATTCAGTGAACGCCCCCTCACTAAGGAGACCAGCCAGCAAACACGTGGCCACAACTGCTCAAAGGCCTTGTCAGCTCCACAGCGAGGTGCCTTTTCTTTTACAAATGCGTGGAAATATGTACAATTCTGATACAGTTCCGAGGTGCTCCGGACAACCTGGCCGCGTCAAGTAGACCCTGGACGGGTTCTAGAGCACTTTAAGAGACGACACTATGATCATGACCCAACTGTGGAATTAAACCTACTGAGGGCAAGGAGACGGCAATCCCGGCGCGCCCTACTCTAAGGTATTCACATGAAGACAAAGAAACCGTTCTTTATTCATCTTCCTCCTCCTCCTCATCTTCTTCATCTTCCTCTTCCACCTTTTCCCGGGTAACTTTGGCAGCAGGACCCTGCGCACCATCAAACTTGGCCTTAGACTTTTCACACTTCTCCTCCAGCTTCGCCGCCTTGTGGCATAACTCAAGTTATTCCACATCTCACCCAGCTGTTTGGCCATGTCACCCATGGAGATGCCAGGGTTTGTCGATTTGATCTGGGCGGCATTCAGAACAGAAGAGGAGGAATCCTGACAGCGGTCGTTTGGAAGCGTCAGGGTCCTTCTTCTTGCCGCCCTTAGCTGGCCCATAATCCTTCATTTCCCGGTCACAGCGCACTTTGTCCGCCTTTGCCATCTCATCAAATTTGGATTTCTCCTTCCCAGACATGGTCTTCTACCATTCTGAACACTTCTTGGAAAATTGGGCAAAATGGACAGGGACTTCTGGGTTTTTCTTCTTATGTTCCTCTCTGCACGTCTGCACAAAAGAAGGCGTCAGCAGACAGCTGGCCCTGTGGTTTCTTGGGGTAACCTTTCGCCATCCTGACGGTATTGTTTTGGCTCTGGGCAGCGCAGGGCCGAAAGGTGGCATCTTAAAGCCAACCAGAGGTGCTTCAAAAGATAGGTCTGGTGTAATCAGAAATAATTAAACAGCAAAGAATAACAACAGTTATTAACATACCAAGAAGACTAAATTCACTTATGAGGAAGTCCCAAAGTACTGACTCAGACTGGCATTCCTCCAAGGGCATAAAACAGAAAAAAGAAACATCAAAAGGCTATGAAAAAGGTTCCAGTCACTTAAAGACTTAAAGCTTGCCATTCTTTTAAAGATTCTGGGGTCCTTATGGCAGAATGGGATAAGCATTTGGCTGCTACAAGGTTGGCAGTTCAAAGCCACCATCTGCTCCTCTGGAGAAAGATGAGGCTATTTGTTCCCATAAAGATTTTCAGTCTCAAAAACCCTAGGGATCTGTTCTACAATGTCCTATGATGACTCTGTGGGTCAGAATGACTTAATGGCAAAGGGTTTGGTTTTGGATAAGAGCTATATTTTTAACAATGAGAGTTAGTCAACATAAAGTCAAATCAGTACGGTAAATATTTTATGAGCTTTCTGAAAACTATCTGGGTGTCCAGCAATTCATTTTATACATATTTGAGTTATAAATGATTCATTTCTTACTAGTTTAAATTATCTTTAAATTTAAAAGATAACATTCTCCTATATAACACAAACATATCAAACTCAAATAACTTGCTGGTATCTTAAAAACAACAAGATTAATATGGACCTGAAGTCAAATTTTTACTACATAGTTCATCTGTTAGTGTGACTCACCATGAGTAAGCTTTCAAACTAACTTCCTCTGAAATATGAGTCTTTTCTAGGTAAAGTTATAGGAATATGAGTCATTTCTAGATAAATTTCCTTTGGAGAATTAGGTTTCTTCTAAGTAAAACTTTACATGTGTCCATAATAATTATTACCTTAAAAGATACAACCAAAAAAGATCTCATGTTTGATTTTCCTCTTGTGTTTCCTTGTGTAACTAATGTGTGAGAGGCTCTTGAGGACTCCAATTCCTCTTTCTTTAGTAGGAAAGGTTTCAATGCGTGGTTTAAACATTCTGTATTGCAAAACTTTAGTCAGCTGATTTGACAAGAACAGACTCCTAGGGAAATTGAGTTACAAAAAAAAAGGAAATTGAGTTACAAAAGTTTCTTAACTTAATTGGCCTTCCATCCTCCAATTTACCTCTTCTATACTCTGTCCTCAATAGTGCTACCTTAATCATAAACTGGGTTATATCATATGCCTACTTAAAAATTTTCACTGTCCAATTCTGACCATTTAGCTTGAAAAATCCTAATAAATACTGGGTTCAAAATAATTTCCTCTATAAAACCTTCCCCAACACCCTTCAGATATACTTAGCACATATGGTCGCTCAGCACAAGTATCGAGCCTGCTGTTTTCAGTAGTTCAACGACTGTCATATACATTTCTAGAACACACACATACTTAAAGCGAGGCACTGGTCATAATTTGGTGAAGCCACAGTTCAAGACATCAGGATGCCACATTCACATATATGTAGATATGCTATAATGAACCTGAGGGAGCCCTGGTGGCATCGTGGTTAAGCGAGTGGCTGCTAATTGAAAGGCTGGTGATTTAAACCCACTAGCATACAAAGGTAAGGCAGTAAATATAGCGATCAAATCATATCAAGCTCTATAATAACATAAAACTATCAAAATGTAATGCTAGTTCCCCACATTTCTGAAGGCTTTCTCTCTCTCTCTCTTTCTCCCTCCCCTGAAGAATTCTGCTGCCTTTGGCTTACACCTTGTCAAAACAGCAGCTCAGGCATCCTTAAGGGGCTCAAATTGTGTTCCTTCTAAGTGTTCTTTGAGTTTGAATTGAGGGGGGTAAGGTTTTGCAAAAAAAGTCTCTTTGGTCAATCCTTGCTCACCTCGAAAAAATTTATATGTGCATTGTCGTGATGGGGAAGAAAAAAATTACTCCTGGCCTTTCCCCCCACCAATTAAGTCCTTAAAACTTCTTCATAATAAGCCCCAATGATCAAACTGTGTCCTTTGAGAAAAATCTGTCAAGATGACCCGTTGGGATTACAAGGAAGTTTCTGTTACCAGAATCTTCTGAGCGACCTCTGTCTTGAGCTGAAATGGCCCAGTAGATGCCCTCAGAAGATAGGACTTAAAGGGGGGGAGGTGGGGGGGGGTTCCCTAATAAGGCTAAAACGATTGCATTACTGAGAGAACTTGTCTGCAGTGGTCTCCTGA
>NW_022103906.1:33703263-33706608 GCF_000313985.2 Echinops telfairi
AATAAGCCCAATGCATGTATGAACAAGAACCATAGTAGCAATACTTTTTGTATTTACTTACTCTTGTATTATAATTGACCTATACATGCACATGAAAAATATAGTCTTGTTTACATTTGCAAACACGTAGAATCAAAGATTACCAAAGCTAATCTACTTCATGTCAATGAAAATAAGTCGTAGGCAAGAAAACATTTGGTAGCTTTCCAGTCAATAAATTTCAGTACTCAGAGCTTCAATACTGGCTTATTCATTTAATTTTTTTCCCTTCCTTTTTCCTTGAATTACTATTCATTCTCATATTGTTCAATTGATTTTTAAAAGAATAAGGCAAAGATAAGGGGAAAATGTAATTAGTTTCCTGAAGGTCAGATGCCCCATATTGAAATCTTTCATCATGTCTTTGAAAAACTCTCATGGCAATTTTTTTTTAAGTTCCCTAGTATAATGGATCATTAGTAGAGGAAATACAGGAGTGCAAACAACGTTGTAATACAGGAGCCAAAGTCAATAAAGACTTTTCCAGAAAGAAGGTGTGTTGCCAATTTGTTCCTGTTATGCTAAGGTAATTCTCATATCTTATAACACACTCAGTGAAAGTTTACCCTCAAAACGATTTCACATCAATGATAAAAATCTGAAGATAACCCTGTGAGTTAAGCAGAGCAAGGCTTATTTGTCCGCATTTAGTACACTACAACAGCAAAACCCAGATAAAAGCCAGCAGGGCTGTAAGAATGTAGCACTTAGTCTCCAAAAAAGAAATTTCTAAAAAAAGAAATTTCTGACAACAAAATGGTCCGAAAGAAGTTAGCCTCTCCCCTTATTCCACCACTGATTTCAGTTCTGTGGACCTACTGATGACTCCGCTAATAAAATGAACAAAACCCTGAATTATGAGAATAACGCGATGCAAAACTTTCATCCATCTACCAGTCTCTTTCCAAGTGACAGTCACTCTACAGGCAAAATCGAACTCCATGGCTCAAGGCATCTTACTCGTGCCCACCTCCGGGGGGCACACCCAGCCTCCCGGGCTCTCAGCAGACGCCTGGATCAGAAGCTGGCTCGGAGCGGTCCCGAGAGTTTGCGGGATGCGACGCCGCGCGAGTTGCGAGGGAAACAGAGTACCCACAGAGGAGAACCGAGCCCAGAAGCGGGTTTGGGGGGTTCTGAGCAGCGTCCACACCCATCTGTGTTGGCTTAGCCTTCCAACCCCGGATCCAGTCCGAGGCCAGGCCTCCCCACTCTCAGACACCAGAGTGAACTATGAACGTCCCAAACCTAAGAAGCAGCGATCCCAAAGGACTTGTCAGGCCCATGGGGGCGGACACCCACCTGGCCGCGACCCACCGAGGACTGGACCCAGCAGGCCAAACAACAGCAGCCACTGGAAGCGGAGGGTCCCAAAGGGCGAGCCCGCGCCCGAACCCATCTCGGCGGATTCCGCAGGTTCCACTCAACACTCCGTCTCCTCCGCCTCCTCCATCATTTTCCAACCCCACCCGGGCCCCACAGCCGGTCTCTGGGAGCGCGCCCAGGAACGAGCACGCGCGCGGCACTGACGCAACTCGGTCTCGGCCCAGGCTCGCGCCTATGCTGACGTCATGAAGTCGATCCCGGTGGAATAACATCCCTCAAAATCGGCCGACGGAGCGAGACTAGTCGGCCCTGCCACTCACAGCCCGCCCCGCCCTCCTTCGCCTCGGGCCCGCCCACTCTGAGAGTCGAAGGAAACGATTCGACGAAGCCCTAGCAAAGGAATTGAGAAGCGGAAGCAACAATCAGCCCCGCCCACCTGTCTTCCAAATCTGGTTGGCTGGCAGAGCGGAAGCGGAGCCTCGAGCTACGTGCCCATTGGCTGTTTGGAGGCGAGCCGAAGGCCTGAGCGACGGGGCCCTTCCTCGGAGAGCTCTGCTCCGCTCCGCTGTGTGGGCCTAGGTTTGTGGTAGAGGTCGGGTCTATGCCACTGGGCCTAGGAAGATGGTGTTAGGTGGGTGCCCGGTGAGTTACTTGCTTCTGTGCGGCCAAGCGGCTTTGTTGCTGGGGAATCTACTTCTGCTGCATTGTGTCTCTCGGAGCCACTCGCAGAATACTACCTACGAGCCCGAGCTCACATCCTCTGGTGCCGCCCACCCGGAGGGCTCCGCGGGCACACGGAGCTGGGAATATGGCGACCCCCACTCTCCGGTCATCCTTTGCTCTTACCTGTAAGCTACCCAGTCGTCGAGGCGGGTGGAAATGGAGATGGGGTCAGGAATATATGGGTATGGGGTGGGGGGTGGAGGAGGATGCTTTTTTTCCATATCCTCACCACCTGATGACCCGATAGTCAAGACGCGGAAGATAAACGTCTTGTCCTCTAGCCCATGTAGGGGGACAGCGCTCTGTGTGGGTGGTAGATCCTTTTCGACCCCGAGCGGGGGAGACGGGGGAATGACATCATATAACGTCTGGGAGAAGGTTGTACTTTCCCTGTTTCATGGACTGTTAGCTGATAGGTACTGGTCCTGATTAAAGTATAAATGAAATAAATTACCTGTTCCCGTCCAAAAGGCACAGCAATTTCCTTAACATTGCAAAACCAAACCATTTGTGAACTTCTCTTTAATCAATAAGAAAAAGAGGAATTCCAAACCATTGCCCCTCTAACCTTGTCCTTGGTTGTTAGCCCAGGAACAAACAGAAGCCAAGGCAGAATTCAGTTACTTGGGGTTGGTGCCTAGGGATGGACGTAGAATCCATGTAGAAGTAGGACTTGGGAGAAACACACACACAATGAGGCTGTTTGAACTGTTTTACTCAGTCTTACTGACACCACCTCTAGGCATGGGAAAGAGTCTAGAGTGAAATTAAGCCGGGAAAACTTGGTGGAGAATTGTCTCTTGCTTGTTGGGTTATGTACATGCAAAGGGCGATGTGTAAAGAGCATTTGATCATCATCTTATGGTGATTTACAGACCTGATGAATTTATAGACTGTGAAGACCCAGTGGATCATGTCGGAAATACAACAGCATTCCAGGAACTCGGCTACGGCTGCCTGAAGGTGGGTTTTTATTTTGTTCTAGAAGCAAGCTCTTCTATACAGAAGTAGTTGTAGTTGAGTGTTACAGGGCATTTTAAGTGTTGAGAACATGTAAATGTTAAATGTTTTATAGAAAAGCATAAGGGATACAAAGTTAGTCTTTTGTAGAATTTCATCAGAATGACTGTTAATGGAGTTTCCAGCATAACATGGGTCAGTGGCTGAAGGAGGTCTTTACACCAAAACTACCCAGATGCAAAGACTAATCTTCCTGCCTTTGAGATTGACGGCTGTCAACCTAAAACGTCACTGCTGACT
>NW_022103906.1:33707474-33708464 GCF_000313985.2 Echinops telfairi
TGAATTGTAATCAACTTGATGGCAATAGTTTCCTTTTCACCAGGCAAGCAGGTTCCATCATATCCTTAGAAAATAGATAGGTTCTATCAGATGTCTTTACAGGAGGCCAAAGCATCCTAGAAGTCGCTTAGTGGTACAAAGTTAACACGTTCAGATGTTAACTGACAATGTGGAGGTTTAGATCCTGCAAGAGATGGCTCAGAAATGCCTGGTGATCTACTTCCAACTAAAGGTAGCCATTGAAAATCCTATGGGGGAAAAAAAATTTTTTTTAATCATTTTATTGAGGGCTTGTACAACTTTTATCACAATCCATTTATAGAGCACAGTGTTGCCCTTGAAGTCATCATGAGTCAGAATGAACATGGGTGTGACTACATCTGTTCATGCTGTGCTCTTTTGTTCTGTAGGGTCTATACCAAGCAACGCTATTACTGGGTCATGTGGTACCTCTATTCCCAATTATTTCAGGAAGCACCTTGTTGCTTCTCAGAGTGGTTGTACCATTTTACAGTTCTACGAACAGCATAAGAGGGGCCAGTCTCAACACTCTCTCCGGCATTTGTTGTTTTCTGCTTTTTTGAACTTTGCTATCAAAGGTGAGATATTTCATCGTTGATTTGCATCTCTCAGATGGCTAATGATCACAAGCGTTTCTTCACGCTTGTTGGCCGCCTGGATGTTTTCTGCCCATTCTATAATTGGGTTGCTCATCTTATTCTTGTTGAGCTGTTGCAGTTTCCTATAGATTTTAGAGATTAGTCCCTTGTTCGGTATGTCTTTGCCAAATCATTTTTCTGTCTGGGTTTTCTTTTCCCTTTTGGTGAAATCTTTTGGTGCACTTAAGTTTCTTATTTTTAGGAGATCCCGCTCATCTTGTCCGTCTTCTAGTGTGTGCATGTTTTTCATCATGCTTCATAGTGTGTTGATGGCAGTAGACATTGACTTTTAAGTACCCATTCCCAAATGCTCAGTAATGTGCACTTTTTC
>NW_022103906.1:33709506-33711454 GCF_000313985.2 Echinops telfairi
GTTGGTATTTCAAATCCACCCAGAGGTACTTGGAAGAAAGGCTTAATGGCCTACTTCCAAAAGGGCGCAGCCATTGAAACCCCTGTGGAGCATCAGCTCTGCTCTGGAGTGCAAGATTGGCAAGAGTCAAAATTGGCTCCACAGCGACTGGTTTGGTTTGACTTCAAATGATTAGTGGCCTCTCTGTAAGTGTCCATTGAAAGCACAGAATTGACTTATACCACCTGCTAGTGTTAAGAACTGATGGGAGGTTTAGTGATAATATTAGAGCACATTAATTTGTAGATACTATTAGAGCACAATTGTCATAACAATGTGTAAGGAGAGAAGTCAATACTTAAAAGTGCTTTTAGCTGCTAACACTACGAAACAGCAGGGAAGCTGTATGAAGATCTAATACTCATCTCCAGGAGACAGTGTTTCCTTAGATTATCCAGCCTTCAGGAACAGAAAGGCAGAGGCAGTGGAGGCAGATGGCACCCTATCAAGGTGCCTATTGTGAAAATGTGCTCCCTAATCTCTTTCCAATCCAGCTGCACAAGTCAGTATCTTAGCAAGTACCTTTGGGGACTCTAGACCATTAAGAGATTTTTATTTTCTGGGAGGATACAGGGGTAAGATGTCACAGGGACTGTTCCTTCAGTTCTTTCACCACCTTTTCACTTGTCGTTAAATTCATTTTTATGTGGTTAAGCATCTTCTTTTCGTTCCTTTTGCCTAGGTATACCGGACACTACTTCATAACCACGTTACTCTACTCTTTTTTCCTGGGGTGTTTTGGAGTGGATCGATTCTGTCTGGGACACACGGGCACGGCAGTAGGAAAGCTGTTGACACTGGGAGGACTTGGGATTTGGTGGTTTGTGGACCTTATTTTGCTCATTACTGGAGGGCTGATGCCAAGTGATGGCAGCAACTGGTGCACTGTGTACTGAAAAGAGCTGCTCTTCTGGGGGCAAGTGGAATGCCGTCTTCGGAATTCATCTCCATAGTCAAAACGGCCCTGACATCAGACTTACTACTTCCCCACGCTGCAGGGAATGGATTTGGTTGGGAAAGCTGCTTTTGGACTTTGGATTTTCATTCCAAATTTTACCTTGCAGACTAGACGTGACATACTAGAAGTGTTCTAAGAATCAAGTTTCGACCTTGCCTCTTGTATACAACATAAAGTATAGTGACTAACTTAAAAGCTACAGATAAGTTTCCAGACTTGTTCTGTCTTTATATTGCTGTCTTTGGTCCCGCGGAGCAAGTGAGCCCAATAGGATGAGCAGGAATGATTTGGGCCGTGTATCTTTTGTGACCCTGAATCTTCATGCGAAAGAGCTTTGAAGCTGAGCCAATGAAAATCGTCAGCTCTGTCCATGGATTATGACTTTGGGAATATACACTGCAGAAAAAAATTTTGCCAGCCAGGAAGAGTTGTATGAGTATTTTCAGTAGGAGTAGTGAAACTCAAAATTAATTTTGCAGTGTTGGTTTTTTGTTTTGTTTTCCAAAAAACAAGGCATGAGAAATGAATGATCCTATTAGTCACCCTTTTGTGTCACCATTATCATGCACCACAAGCAATATATGCAATGAACAACTCGTCGATTATGTTTTGCAACCTAGCAATATCAAACATCTGAGTGGAGCTATTATTCTTGATGGGTTTTTCTTATCCAAGAATTCATATTCACCAGTTTATAGAGGCATGCCATAAACCCGAGTTTAAAGAAAAGATAACCTACAAGTAACTGTAAAAACTAATTGATTAGATAAGACCTGCTGGCCACTTAAAGGATGGAATTAAAATATAATTTGTGGGGGCAAAAAGAAGCTGCATTTTCTCAGAGTAAGCATGGCACCAAAAACTTATTGTTGGGTATAATAATCAGTCACATTAAAGTAAACAAGCGCCCATCTAGCCCAGAAGCAACAAAGCCCACATGGAAGCAGCACA
>NW_022103906.1:33712355-33714466 GCF_000313985.2 Echinops telfairi
CTATTTGGGAAAACACAGCAAACTCTAGAAACAAGGTAAACAGCTCAAAGAGGGCATTGGTTTCATCGTAATTGGCTTAAAGAGTAAGAGTCACAGTGAATGTCCCTGCATAGCGCTATCATTTTGTAGCACTTTCCTAAAGTTTCAACTTTATTATCCCTGATTAGTATGATCCCTGTTCTTAATATTACTAAATGGTGGTCATTGTGGAAAACTTTCAAACTGATGATTCTGTGCTGATCTTTACCTGGCTTATAAAAGTAATAACTTGTAGGTCTGTACTAGTAACTACTCTCTACTCTCAGTATCTTTTCATTTTTGTGGCTTATGAGAAACCTCCCCAGAAAAGTGAGCATCCACAGGACACTCTTACGTAGAACTTAAGGGCTATGGGTCTCGAGGGTGCCCTACTAAGAAAAACTCTCCCCTAAAGGAAGTCTGGAAAATGGGCTTTCCTAAAAATAAGGTGTTATGTTAAGCTACAAGTCCTGCTTCATTTTCATCCTAGACTTTTTTTTTTTGTGTTTTTGTGTGTTTTTGCACGTGCTCTCCCCCTATAAAAATTTTTTTTCTTTTTAAAAAAAAAAAAGATTTGATGTGCGATCTCATTAATGTTGCCAAAAGGAAGAGGTGGGTCAAAAGCTAAAATCTTCAAACTATTGACGAAGCTGTTTTCTGGACTACGCCCTTCTTCTCAGAGTCAGAAGAGCTACTGGAGACCATTGTTTCCACTGCTGGAGGGAGGAGGGATAACTGAAGAATCGTTACTGATAATCTTCTGTGGTGACCTGCGTTGGTCAGTTTCCACTCAGCTGCTAAAAGCTTGTTCCCTGTAAGTACAAACACTAGCCAACTGGGATACAACCTGAAAAGCTGACTTGAATAAAGAACTATAAAGGATGATTATTACAAACTTTATTTACTTCACACTCTGAATTCCAGGTGTTTCCTAATGATGGGCAGGTAGATCAGCTTGTGTGTACGTGTTATGTTGAGGTTGTGGCAACAGGAATGTTAAAAGTACTGAAGTTCCTCTATCCCAGATTAAATTGGGGACTGGGCCTATTTTTCTGTCATTTCTTTATCTTCACATACAATTTTATCAGCTCTCCAGACTTCCTGGCACCACATCCTTCCACTTGGCTTCCTCAGCAGCAGTATATATAGCACCCACAGCCTAATGAGCTCTGAACATGTGTGTGAGTTTTTCTTTATAAAAAAGCATATTTTTTCTTTGTAAAACAAACAAAAAACGCTCCCACCCAAAACACACCTTGCCATCATCAGCACATCTTCAATACAAACCAAGTAATTAGAATATCTCTCTTTAAAGTAAGGTGCTTCAGCAGAAACTTTCCTGTCAAACCCACCACAGCTGGAAGCAGTACTGCGTCCCTGTCCAGAAAGCCCCGTGGAAAATAAAATGGTGTCTCCAAAAACAAGTTGCTTAATTGATTATTTCAGGTGTGACTCTCAGGATCAAAGTTTGACTTCCCCGACGAACCACCATGGAAAGGGAATCATTATCCTTAACAGCTTCAGTAACATCAGTTGTAGTGGTAACAGGTTGCCCGTTTATGCTGACAATTACATCGTGATCTCTCAACCCAGAGCTGGGAGGAAGAAAAATAAAAAGACCATGAAACTAGAAAAGTTTTTACTTATTCCCACTAGAAAGTCTTGGCACTACCATTTTGCTGGCGTTAAACATACAAACCAGGAATAATGCCCAATTCTTCCCAATATAAAGGTTGTCTAACGTGCTACGAAGTCACCTGGAGCACAATTCCACTTACTTTGACAAAATAGCAATTCTCCCAGAAACATGTATGAATCATTTACTCGTTCAATGAATTTGGTTTGGAAGAGGTAGGCTAGCGGCTTATCTCTCAGAATCTCTGACCTCAATTAACTTCAAGCGCACCCCAGGTCTCACCAGCAAAAGTAAATACACTTCCCACTCAGATGCTTTAACTCTGACCAATTTGGTTTTGACATCACACTTGTGCCGTGCCCCATCTTTACCCATAGTTTATGGAACTGGAGGTTCATTGAGCTGCACCCTTGAAAGCTCTGTGCTGGTCAATCGCAATTCAGCCTAAACCTTCCAA
>NW_022103906.1:33715507-33716635 GCF_000313985.2 Echinops telfairi
TTTGCAGCATATCTTACAACAGCCCTCATCGTGTCAGTAAATCTCTCCAACTCTCAGAAACAAGAAAAGCAGCCACAAAGGCCGGATAAGCTGGGAATCCAGAACAGAAACTCAAACACATCCTTTCCTCTGTAACTCTACACATCAATCAACCTGTAGCATGGCTGCTTCCTCTGTAGCATAATACCTATATCGTAAGACTGTTGAGTACTCGCACAACTATGTAAGACACTTAAAATGGCTTATTTAAAATTTTTTAAACTCACTGCCACCAACTTGATGCCGACTCACAGCAACCCTGCAGAGCAGGGTAGGTCTGCCTCTGGCTTTCAGAGAGACTGTGACACAGTACAGAAGTAGGAAGCCCCATCTTTCTCCCACGGAGCAGCTGGTGATTTTGAACTGCTGACCTTGTGGTTTGCAGCCCAACTCATAACCACTACACCACCACGGTTCCTCTAAAATGGCATATAAAATGCTTAATAAGCACCAGCTATTAGTACTGTGGTGATCATCACTGTTAGTACTAGGTACAAGTGGGTAAAGCCAGAAAAGAAGGGATTTCTGTTTACCAGTGGTTTGGGGCAGAAACTTCAATGTGTGTACAAAATCACGTAGGTATGTTGTTAAGAATGCAGAGTTTGATTCCGTGGATGTAGTGTGGGGGTGATTCTGTGTCCCTGACAGATTCCCAGCTGAGAAACAAAGCTTGACAGAAGGAAAGACAGCTATGGCCTTGCACTAGCAGTTAAAAATAAGGAAAGGGGAGGAGGCCAGAATCATGAAAGTCTAGAAAGGCATGTACAAGCCAAATGTTGTAACCAGAGACCTAGCACTTAGCTATTTTGGACAGCTCGTGCCTTAGGACTTCTGTCCCCCTAGCAAAAGGGTTGATATACTCTAAGCAGATCATTGAGCTTTGGGATAAGCAAACACAATGAGCAAGGAATGTTGAAGAAGAAGAAATAGGCCCAGGAAAACAATATTAATAGGTTTACACCACCTCTCCACTTAGTATAATAATCTCAAAACCACAGTCAAATTAGCTGGAGAACTTTCATCTGCGCTACACTAGCCTTTGCTTTATTTCACAGGTTTTAGTGCTTGGCCGTTTCTCAAGTGTAATGA
>NW_022103906.1:33717873-33722933 GCF_000313985.2 Echinops telfairi
TTTGGGAATCTATAGCTCTCCGTAAGACCCAAAGCTAGTCTGTTCATGGCTCACAATGGCCAATCAAGCCAAAAACTATTTTCTTCCCTACGGGGTGTGATTCTCTGAGTAAGAGCCTGGGACCATTGACCCTTATCAAATAGAGACAAAGTGAAAGAAACCATTGATAAGAAGGGTTAATGCTTGTGTAGGCAGACTCAGTGATGAAGAGGGCCCATAGTTAAAAGGGCACCTAGCTATTGTCCAAACACTTTAGCTGCCTGTTAAGACTGCCCAGCTGTGGCTTCTAAAACACAACCCAGACTCAAATACGTGCTTACTTCATAGAGAGGGGCAACATTCTCAGACCCAGGTATTTCTTCTGTGAAAGAACCTTTCCTAGAAGAAAGGGAAGTATAATGTCACTTACCACAAAAGTTCCATTCCTTCTGGCATAGCTTAAGAGACACCCAAGTCATGCAATATCCCTACTAGTACAGTTGCCCTGTCAGGCTGTCAGCAGTGAAATTCATGCTGCAGAAAAACCTCTGTCTTTGGCACATACACTTCTCCCACTGGCCTCCTCCCCCTTCTTTTCCACAATGATTTAAACCAAAGATTCACCAGGTATAACTCAGGCTTGGTTTTTTGGGGCTTCATCTACCAATTTTGCATCCCAAACCACAATTTTAAAAACTGGGTTCTGGGGTGGAGAGAGGAAAAAAAGAGGAGCTGATACCAAAGGGCTAAATGTTTAGAAAATGATGATGGCAACATATGTACAAATATGCTTGATACAATGGGTGTATGGAATGTCATAAGAGCTGTAAGAGCCCCCAAAAACATGATTTAAAAATAAATAAAACAAAAACTGGGTTCAAGGGGCCAGTATTCTAGAGAATTCAATGCACTCTCAGCATGAACAATTAAGTGCACCTGTAAGATCCCAACCCCCCACTCCCCCCCCCACACACACAAAAGTAACCCTTTGCTGTCAAGTTCAATTCTGACTCATTGTAACCCCATGTGCTATACAGGGCAAAATTGCTCCATCTGGGTTTGCTTGGCTGCCATCTTTACAGGGAGTCCCTGGGAGGTGCAAAGATGAAGCGCTCAAACATCAGCCAAGAAGTTAGCAGTTCAAACCCACTCAGAGGCACTTTGGAAGCCAGGCCTGGTGAAAAGCCGCCACTGAGAAAGCCTTGTGCAGCACAGTCATACTTTGCATAAGGCCGCCAAGATGTGAAGCCAAGATTTGGACTCGATTGCCACTAACAATTTTTACAAAAGCCAACTGCCAGGTCTTTTTTCCATGACACCGGTGGGTGGGAGGGTGTCCCACTGCCAAACTTAATGTTAGCGAGCACTTGCATCACGTGAGGACCTTTCGAAAACACAAGAAGGGTCAAAAAAATTTTTTTTAATCCAAACTCCTTTCACCTTTCAACTGGCGCTCATGGAAATCTGCCAAGAACTGTCGAATTCGATCTGAGGGAATTGCGAAAGAGATTCCTGCCGTCACTTTCAATGTATTTATGCCAATCACATCACCATCCTGGAAGAGAGGAGGACACAGCACTCAGTCAACACACTGCATGGGCACTAACTGCTGCAAAATGAGAACAAAGAAAGGAATGTGTGAAGTCAGTCAGACAGTCGGAATACAATGGGAGAGCGCGATCCTTTCTCCATTCATTTTCTCCAATTGCACTTGAACACGAATTTGGACCGAATGCAGTTCAGTAACTGTATTATTCTCCCTTTTATCACTTAAGTAAAACTCATGCTGGAAAAGGCAAAATGCTGTCAGATTTCTGTAATGTAGTTGTTCAGGGGGGGGAAAATTGATATTTGAGAAAATGAATGTTCTACACAGAAAGAAAATACTTTCTTTTCTCAGTACCTCTGCATCCTTTAGCCATTATTTTGTTGTGTAATAGGAACCCTGGTGGCGTAGTGAGTTAAGCAACTAACTGCAAGGTCAGCAGTTTAAAACCACCAGCTCTGAGGGAGAAAGACAAGGCTTCCTCGTCCTGTAAAGAGTTGCAGTCTCAGAAGCCCGCCAAGACAGTCTACCCTGTCCTACTGAGTCATTAGGAGCCAAAACCAACTCAACGACAGTGGATTTGGTTTGGTTGTTAGGGGATGGAAGAGAGAGAAAAGAGACTCCTGCTTCCACTTCAGAAGGTCTGGGACGTGGCCTGAAACCCTGCATTTCCCCCTGCTCTAGTACCCGCATTGCCTAACAGAGAAAGCATGTTCAAGAAAGTTCACGGGATACTGTTTGTAAAAGTGCTCAGTCATTTCACACACAAGTCCTCCTCGGAAAAGCAAATGTAATTGACAAAGAGGGACTAAAAGCCATCAGTTCAAAGGGACTCGGCGTGATCAGATATTGTATATTCAACATCACTGCACTCGTGTGTTTTCACGTGCCTTTGAGCAACTATAAACAATGGCATTTCCACTGGGCACGGTGAATACAGTAGGTGTTTGAAATACATGACGAAGCATGCGATTCTTGTTTTGGATTTTTTCCCTCATGCATAAATAGGTTAAGACTGAAAACTGGATAAGGCATATCATGTAATTAGGATTGTTGGTTAAGATTTCTTCACAGCGAGCAGACAGAGGTCCTCAAGGATGCATATTACACAGCACAATTGATTGTTTGTCATAAGTCTGGGTTTAATGCCCAGGATTTTGGTAACTAGCCAAGGAAAATAGAAAACATGTTGGAGAGAAAGCCTTTGAGGGATGCCAGAGCCCTGGCAGCTCTCCGTTGGATGAGATCACATGCTTAGAGAGTTAATCCATCAAAGATCTTGAATTTTTTCCTAACCATTTATTTAAGATCCAAGAATAGGAAAGCAGCATTCCACAAATCTCTTCATTAGGGTGGCAGACACTCATGTCTGCATCCCAGAATTTGCAAAGTCCTTGAAAGTGAGGAAAAGACATAAACAACAAGGAAAGTGGCTACTCACCAAGTTCACCAGAGGTCCTCCGGAATTCCCATGCTGAAAGGAGCATTTCAGGGGAAGAAAGAGAGAGGGGAAGATTTGGCGGAGGAAAATGAAAAGCATTAGTCAGGCTCATGAGTGCATTTCTCCTTGTTATTTCTCCGTCGTTCCTAAGGCAGCCTTCTCTAGGGAGGCCCACCTCCAAAGCATGGAAACTGAGGCCCTCCATCAGGAATCCGTGTAAATCTAAAACACTAGCAGAAGGTCCAAAACAGACCCTGAAATGCCGCCCAATGATCACATCACAGAGGCTGAACACTCTCAAAGACATTCCACCCCTCCTGGAAGGATTTCATAGTTTAACAATTTTAACTCAAAGTTCACAAGTTTATTTGGCCCACTACCTCCTTTCCAGAAAAAGGGGGGCGTGGATTACTTGGCACCCCCCTGCAATGAAAACTTTTGTACCGGAGGCCAGATTCCAGGATAAAGTTCAGGCATCTTCTTTTGCAACCCACCCCCATCAGCCACTCCGGTGCCACCCTCCTCCCCACCTTTGACTCCCCTGCTGGGGTGGGGGTTGGGGGCAGTATCCCTCTCCTTAGGAAACGCTGAACTGAAAGGGCAGAGGGAAAAAAAGGCCATGGTGAGGTTTCCCTCTCCTTGCACTGCCAGTGTCTTACAGGCTGAGGCTGGCTCTCCGCCGTGACTTACGTTGATTATGGCATCCGTCTGGATATAATCCATGTCTGAATCCTTCAGCCCCAGCTCTTTACCCCCTCTCTGGGTCGTGCTCACAATCCCAGCCGTGACTGTGTTCTGCAGAGAAAACGGGCTGCCCAACGCCACCACGAACTCTCCAGCCCGAAGGTCCGATGACCTTCCCAGCAGCAACACAGGAAGGTCGGTCTGCATATAGGCAAGGAAGGTGGAATGAACAGACCAAGAAGAGAATCGACCAAGAAGAGAATTTGTGTTTTATACACACACGCACATACACACACACACACAGGGGAGAGAGAAAAGGTTTGGGGGGAAATCTAATCTTTCAATCCCATTTTTCTATGAACATTTTAAAGCCCCCTACTATAGGACACAATACCATCTGGGCATTTATCATCTATGAATCATCTACCCACATAGATTCTATGCTTCTAAAATCCCAACCATGACCAAATTTTCAGTAGCTAACAGTTAAGGGGATCAGGATCATGTCTGAGGTCAGAAGGGGCTGTTTGTAGTAAAACCACCAATGAAGTAAAAGGCAACAGAAGCCGACGTTGGCACTAGCACAGGTCCAGCTCAGACACGTGATTCACTGTGAACACACCACCACAGTGCTTCTCGACAATCTCGACCGCACACACATGAGTTGGGGTGATAGCTTATATCTCTATAGTGTCTCCATTGGTTTCAGAAAAGCTCTCAGATGGTGTCAGGGCTGCTGCGGGGAAGCCACACTTTGTTTAGCCAGGACTCAGGAATATCCCTTACTTAGCACAAGTCTTCTTCAACCCAGTTGAGCTTAACTGGAAAAAAAAAATGTCTTCTTGGCATTGTACCCTGTTAAAATCTATCTATAGGGGGATCAAATTACAACCCAAAAGATTAGATAGGAGGCAGTGAGTGTAAGTTAATGAGGGAGGAATAACTCAGAAAAGAAGGGTACAAATGGTTGCACAATTCAAATGTATTCAATGTCACTGAAATGTATATGTACAAATTGCTCAATTGGTGTTATATTCATGGTGTGTATTCTCAAGGGCAATAAAATATAGTACAGCCTCCAAAAACCAGAACCTCTGTAAGGCTGAGACCTGCCAGGAAAGGATGGCCAATATTTTCCCCTAAGATGAGCAGTGGACAAGGTCAGACTGCATCCTGTCAAATACGAGAAATTGGCCAGACCAGAAACACAAGGTAGTCCTCTCTAGTTCTGACTCTCACACGTTTCAGTATAATTTATTAAATTATGTGTATGACAATGAATTCCATAGTCTTTGCTTTAAACTTAGAACTCAGGGGACATAAACAATTTCTCAATACAAGCACAAAAACTCAAGTTGGCATTCACAATAAAAATAAGGGGGAAGAAGAGGCAGGGGAAGGGAGCAGTGA
>NW_022103906.1:33726969-33733665 GCF_000313985.2 Echinops telfairi
GGGCAGCGGGGGGCAGCGCGTCGGCTCGCAGGCCGAGGGGCAGGGCGTGGACGTCCGGGGTCTCCTCGCTTCCACTCTGGACACGGGCGCCGCGGGCAGCAGCAGCAACAGCCACATCAGGAGGAACTGGCCGAGCCCAGCGGGCCCCAGCTGGGGTCCAGTCATCCTGCTCCTTCGCTTCCAGGGACTCCACTCCAAGAGAGCAACGGAACCCCTCCTGGATGCGATGCCTCCTCTGCCAACCCTCGCACTTTTAAGAGGCAGAAATCCCAAACCACCCCTAGCCTCCCCCCTTGCACCCCAAGCCCCGCCAGGCCCACCCACGGGCCAGGCCGAGGTCAGCATTAGAAGCACACACCACCACATTTCAGTATTTCACATGGTTTTATTACAAAACAAGCAACAAAACAGTTTTAGAAAATTATTTTTTGCTACACACCAATTAGGTGATCACATCGAATGCGAAGCGTAACAGTTTCCATGCACTTGGCTCCAGCCGCACGGCGAGTGCATTTCACAGCTCCGACAGACTGGTCCAAAACACAGATGCATGCCACACCTTCAGAAGCTGCGGGACGGGGTCAAACGGCGGCGGGTTCCGGCCAGGCATACGCTTTAATCACACGCTTACCTAGCAGGAAGCTAATTGTTGCAGGCATAACAGGAAAAACAGAATCGGTGGGTCGGGTGGGCTAAGAAGAGATGCTGTAGAAAATGTCTAATACACTAGTCTGACATGAATGTTTATAAACCAAGTTGACTGTGGAAACTCAACTTCTAGCCTCTTGTTGCCTGCCTGTTATCTAATTTAACAGTGATAACAAGCATCGCCCCCACTGCTCCATTGACTCACCGGGTATTGATTCTCTGGGTCTTTTTAGACCATATCAAGAGTAGGAAAGGGAGAAAAACCCTTGTTTCGGGTGAGCTGAACCCCTGAATTGTAAATTTACTCTCTCACCGGAGCTCTTCGTGCTGAGAAACAGATGTGTACCTCTTATATTGACCTGAAAGCACTCTACACAATGCACTTCTTAACAGCACAGGTGTGTTACCTCACAGAATGTAAAAAGCCAAACTGCTTTTAACTGACTTCAAAGCATTCAGGAATGGTCACTGGCCAGATCAGTTCAGCCACTGGGAAGACCGCCTGAAATCCTGACTCCTGTCCTGCTGGGCACAGCGTCACTCGGTGCGCTAGGTGGTGAGTTTGCATCCACAAGAAGCAGTCCCTGGCTCCTTTTTGTTGTCAACTTGGTTTTATTCCAGAGCCTGTACTTTCCACCGCTAACTTGTGCTGTACACATATTCTATTTCCTCCCAGTACGGACACGGAGCATCTTTGACCAGCATGTGTACTACTGGCATTAGCCTGAAGGAAGCCCCCCCATCGCACCCACGCCCATAAAAAGGAATTCTGAAATAAGGTTTGGAAATGTGCATGCTTTTCTTAGATGATTTCACTGAAGATCATTTTTATTTGTTGTTAACCAGGGTCTCATTTGAAATTCCCAAATTCCAACTGAAATTTGTGGCTCATGCCCCAATTAACTTTGCTTTCCCTTATCAAGATAATAACAGTCTGGATATGTTTCATCTCACACATTCTCAAAGTAGACTTTACTGAATAGTCAGCAGATCGGTTTACTATTATTGGCCAAATAATTTAACCGTAGTAATCTGGCAGACAGTGTATTTCAAAAGAGGTTTTCAAAACTCAAATACCAAAAGATGCCATCTTTTCCACAAACAAATGAATATTTAGCAGGAGATCAAGTTTTCATTTCATGAGTCCAACATCACATGCCCATGGGTTTTCTTGAGAAAAATTAAAAGGTAAAACCAGAGACAAGGAACTTTTAATTAAGAGTATCAAATGGCTTTTAAAACCCAAGCTATTTAATGTTGTAGTCTCAATCACACATTATTAAATAATTCCCAAGCTAAGCATTTCTGAGGTCAAACGTACGCAAGAATCTGTAAAAAGAGAAAGAGTGAAATTGATTGACTCCCTATCCCTTTTTTTTAATACCAGAATCACTAGGCCATATCAAGTTTAAGTTCAGGATAGTTGCCGATGCAGTACTCTCAGGAAAAGTTCTCAGCGTGACACATCAAAGAATTAGATAGCCCAACAGAAAGATAAGGGTCCTCTTAAGCTACTCAGAATCTTGTGGTCAAGTGTTTTCAGCCTCCACACTGAATTTGGACATAAAGAAGGAGGGAGTTTGTTTAGATAAAAGTGCCTTGTTTAAGGCTCTTCCTCTAATCATTAATTTTTAACTTAAAAATATAATTCATCAGGGTGAGTAAAGTCATAGATGGAAACAAGCGGAGATATTTCTCCTTGTAGGGAACCCCTGGTTTAGGGTCCAACCCCAAGTTGGACGGGCAAATTCTTCCAGGGACACGGAAATAGTATCTGCTCATCAAATGGAAAAAGGAATACCCTAAAACACAATCTAGGCTCTTCTACCTGGGAACTCTCTAGCCTCTAAAGTCATAACCTCTCAATCAATGTTTCTATACCAGTTTCTATTTTATTAAAAATATAAATCTCAAGATTATTTTTGTGTCTCTTAGCTATTAAAGACATGGACCCTCATTAGAATTACAGGGTTTGATTATGCAAGCATACAGTTTCACTCAAAAGGCAACACACACAAAATAAAATGTACGTAAGTCTACCAGGATATCAAATACATAGCACTTAAAATAATGGCCCATTATAGGGGGAAGAAGTGGGTTGGGGGGAGTGTGGGCTGTGAGGTAAGGATTTAAGGTAATGTCTTTGCTAAAATAGATTTTTTCTTCTGCCTGGGAAACACAGATCAAAGATGCTTAAATGTATATAATCCCTCTCTTCACAACACCCGCTGTAAACCAAACCTGCAACACTGAAATAGAGATGTGACTTATCACACATGTGAATTAGCAAACTCTTACACTCTCTACACAGCCCATGTTCCCAACAACCCAACAACCCTAACACTGATACACCTATCCTCGATGCCTGGCACAGACACTGGGTGTCTCTCACATCCCAATGCGGACTCTATAGTATTTGGACATCTAGAAGAAAACAGTAATTTCCAGAACTGTCCGATGCACTGGGATTGGATTATTCCCCATACCTTACCCTGAAATCCCTTTAGCTCCTCTTAAGAAGTCATCTTGAGAGCCAACCCCCAGGAGACATTCTATGCTCCGAAGACCTTCTAAACCCGATTGATTCTCGGTTGTGACCCTGTCCTCAGAATGGATCAGAAGCAAGCTGGAGCGTGAGGCTTCCACCACCCCTACCTCCTCCTTCCAGCTGGGTGAGTTACCACCCTATTTCACAGTCAAACTTCAGCCAATAACCCGAGAACAGGATAACGCCAGGTGATTGGCCTAAGTTTCAGAGCCTGGCCTGGAAACAAAGTGAACAGAAACAAGGACAAGGAAATAAAGCCTGGTTAGGGGCGAAATGGGACTCCCAGTCTCCCTGGAGAGGAGCTGCTAAAACTCACCCCTTACTAGGAAGATGGTGGAACAGGCAACCAGAGACAACCTGCCTACTCTCCATGGAGCGTGTCTATAGGTTCAAACGAGTGATTTTCCCAAATTAAATACACCACAATGGTACCTAAAAACACCCAACCAAGCCGGCAGGATGTGCCCCTCCCACAGAGTCCACAGGAACATGAGTGCCTCTGAGGGCCGTCCCATAAACCACTTCACTGCCTTCTCCCCTTGACACCGCCCCCTCCATGGCACTGTGCTTGCGTCACACATCAGAGGTCCGTATATTCTCATCATCCAGGTTGAACACGAACGGTTTCTCCTTCAGGTGCTGGGGCTCCGATCTGTGCCTTAGCCGGGAGCCGGCCAACCCACCGGCAGTCTTGCTCGCCCCAAGTCGGGGCGTGAAGAACGAGTCCTCAGGAATCGCTTCAGCTGGCAGCAGCGTTTCCCCGGCCTGGGGGACAGGTGTCCAGGGTTGCCAGGAGGAGGCCACCGAGGGGGCCTTGCAGAGGGTCTTTTTCTCCTCCACAGGGGGCCGCCCTCTGAACAGCGCAGGGTTTGGTCCACTTGCAAGGGTGGAGCTTCCGGGTCGGGTCAAGGAAATTGATCTAGAAAAGGACATTTCCTACAAAAATAAAGAGGTGGAAAAAAGTTAACGGCTTTGCCTGACACTGTTCATCCCCCAACCCCCAAGGAAAAGCATCTGCCCAGGATGGATCATTACCTCACAGGTCCAGAGACCCTGGCCTATAAAAATCAAATCTGTTCAGCAGAATCGACTGCAGTTGGCTCTGACCCTGGGGTGCAGAGTCACCTAGCAGTGAGACCTGGACGCATTGAAAATGCCACTTCTCTACCCAACCCTACCTCACCTCCCCCAACAACCAAAAGACAGAAGATAAAAACATGTGGCCAAATAAATACAAAGAAAAACAAACAAGACAGCCTGGGGCTTGAGCTGCCTCCAGGGACTGGGCTGCTTGCCTACATCACCAAATGGAACATACCCACTCAAGGAGAATTCATCTCCAAGTGGACACTAACTGTGCAGCAGAAAGGAAGTGACTTACTCTGGGGTGGCATTTGAGGGCCTGGACAGCTGCCCCAATCTCCTTAATCCAGCTGTGCATGTCTTCGGGACTGTCAGCCTGCAAAACATCCACAACATTATAGGGAAATTTTTAGCACTGTGATTTCAGCTGTCAGCTCTCTGACTCAATTTTAAAGCTCATACAATTACACCCTTAGAACTGCAAGGGCCTCAGAGATCATCTGGTACCAATGGATTTTCAACTTTTAAGGACAATTTTTTCTCCCCTGCAAAATCTTATTTGATATCTGTTACGGAAAACATATGCTTCAATTAAAAAAAAAATTTTTAACACTTCCATTGAGTTGCTGCTGACTCCTAGTGACCCTATAGGACAGGGTGGAACTGCCCCTGTGAGTTTCCAGGACTGTAACTGTTTATGGGAGTAGAAACCCTGGTCTTTCTCTTCGGGAACAGCCGACGGTTTCAAACTGTCAGCCTTGAGGATCGCAACCCAACCTGTGACCACTCTACCAGCAAGGCTCCTTGTGTGGGAATCCTAACCTCTATGCCTGTGGAATTTACCCTGTTTGAGAATAGGGTTCTTTAGTATGGTGATGGGGCCTCATCAGTATAAAGCCAAAAAACCCAAACCCAATGCCACAGAATCCTTTTCAACGCACAATTGCCCTGCAGGAGAAGCAGACTGCCTTGAATTATTCTCTATAATTGCCTGGTAAGTTAGCAATCCAACGCTTACTTAGCAGCGCCGCTAGGGCTCCTCTGTAGACCATGTCCCAAAACAGCAGCACAGACCCAGAGACAAGGAAGCAGAGCAGGGAGAAGACAGACAGTGTGAAAACAATGGAAGCAGACTCATCTAAAATCCCAGGCACTCCAAGGACAGCTGGTTAGGAGAAGCTGAAATCGGCAACGGAGAATGGACCTTCCCTCCCCTCGCGCCAAAGGCTGAATTTAGACATCTAGTCTCTTGAACGGCGAGAAAATAAGTTTCCTTTCTTTAAAAGCCACTCACTTGTGATATTTCCATTACAGCAGCAACTAAGAAAATAAGACAACATCTAATATGTTAAAACAGAAAGAAAAGAAAAGACATAGCACAGCTAAAGGTTGGGGTGGGGGTGGGGGGTTCTGTCGAAGTGCATCACCGCCTGGCCCAGTCCTGCCTCCCAATGAGAAAAGAACACCCAGGCTCTGAACGCCAAAGGAAGCTCAAGGTCGTCTAGGGGGAGTCTAGATTCATGCTCTTCTAAGTCTCATTTCATTCATCTTTCAACCCCACTATTCTGAACTGCATGTAGGCAGTGTGTGTTTGATGAATTAGCTCCATTTCTAATTTTGTCTTTAAGTCAGATTTATATGTACATTGGAACAGTTAGGAACAGTTTATATCTAAAGACATTTAGTCAAATGCTTGTCTGAGTATATAGTATACTCTTCAGTACATAAAATAATTTAAGAAACTTTCCAGATAGAGTAAAACATCTTTAACGTAAGACAACAACAACGATGCTTTAAATCAAAGCAACGATGAGATTATCCCATACACTGACAATAACAGCCAAATTTTTTTCAAACTGAAAACAATGTGGAAAAGGATGCAGAGACTGGAATCCTCATATAGTGTTGGTAGAACTGTAAATACGTATACCACTGTGGAAGTCGATACAGTGTGACCGCAAATATCTGGAAATAGAAATTCCATGTGGCCCAGACATCCCTCTTCCGGGTATTCACCCAAAAGAAGTCAAGAGTCCTAACATGAACAAACATATTCATCACAGCACTGTTCACAACAGCTAGAAGACGGAAACAACCGAAATGCCCATCAGTGGAAGAATGGGTAAAGAAACTTCGGCACATACACACAATGGAATCCTATGTACTGTTAAAAAAATAATGATGAAAGCACAACTTGAGGCATGGTCAACCTGGATAACATTACGCGAGTGAGATTTGTCAATCACAAACAGACAAATATTGTATGAGAGTACTGTTACAGAGAAAAACAAACAAACACGGGGTTTCATACCAAAGGGAACAGACTTTGGAGGTTACCAAGGGGTGGGTGTCGTGGTTACCAAGTGGGGAGCGTGGAGAGGGGGGACAAGGGAGGGGAGATGAAGCAATAGGCTAGA
>NW_022103906.1:33734143-33737397 GCF_000313985.2 Echinops telfairi
GAGTCGAAACAGTTCCTGCTGTGGAGCAACCGAGGCTTCAAACGGCTTCCTGTCAGCAGCCCAAAGGGTAACCAGTACCCCACCAGGGCTCCCTGCACACTCATTTCATTCTTATAATCACAGAAGGGAAGACTATTCACCCCTCAACAAGAATGTAAGATCTAGTTTAAATGTTCTGCCCAAAATTAGCACCCCCAAACACAAAAATCCTTGCAACCGAATCAGCATGCAGTATCATGGTAAGTGGAGACAATACTGATTTCATTTTACTTGAGTCCACAATCAGCATCAACAGAAGAGCTGTCAAGAATCAAAGGACGCGATGCTTTAGACCAGTGCCTCTCCACCTTCCTAGTGCCGCGACCGTTTCATACAGGTCCTCATGTGGTGGTGACCCCTCACCATGAAATTATTTCTGTTGCTACCTCATAACTGTCATTTTGCTACTGTCATGAGTCGTAATGTAAATATCTGATATGCAGGATGTATTAGGCGGTCCCCTGTGAAAGGATCATTCGACCTCCCAAAGGGGTCTGGACCCACAGGTTGAGAACTGCTGCTGTAGACTACCTGTTGCAGGAAAAAACCAAAAAAACGCCTCTTTGAAATGTTAAAGAACAAAAATGTCACTCCAAAGATGAAGGTGTACCTGACGCTTGCTACAGTATTTTAAATCACCTTACATGCATGCAAAAGCTGGACAGTGCACAAGGAGGACTGAAGAGGAATCGTTGCCTCTGAATTACATTGTTGGCAAAGAACTATGTTGTTGGCAAAAAATACTGACTATACAGATGCACTGTCAGAAGAATGAATGAATGACTCTGTCTTGGAAGAAGTACAGCCAGAATGTGCCTTAGAAGTGAGGATGGTGAAATGGTGTCTCCCTTTCTTTGGAGGTGTTCTCAGAAGGGACCAGTCTCTGGGGGACATGATGCTTGGTAAATTAGAGGGTCGGCAAAAAGGGGAAGGTGTTCAATGGGATGGACTGACACAGCAGCTGCAGTAATGGGCTCAAACAGAGCAGCTATTTGTGAGAAGGACGCCGGGCCAGGCAGTGTTTCCGACTGTGTACGTAAGCAATGGCACCTAGCAATGGCAACCAAGAGCAAGGGGAAAACCAGGATTTCATCCCAGGTTTACCAGATTCATAGTCTTCTAGGAGTTCCCTAGGGGTGAAGATTTGAGAGTTAACAGCTTACATATATGAAAGGTATACAACATTCAAAATGAATGTACCCCAAAATGTCACATGACAATTCTGCAGATTTAGGGCTAAATTTATCCCCGTAACCACTCTATCTCTTGCCCACGATAAAAACAACAGCACAGTAATAATGCTTTGATGTGTGTTGCAAAGTCATGTCCAATTGTTATTACCTGTGTAATACCCTGAATGTTCAATAGATAAGCTTTATAGGAGATTGGTTTGTAACCTGGGTACTGCCCATAATCCCACTTTCAACCCCATTAAAGCTCAATACCTCTGTAAGGGATTATGTACTAGCTACAAGAAGAAAGGCATTCTCTCAAGCTACCCCATCCACGTCTCAAAAATTGCTGGGGTTGCAGATTGGAGCTGAGAAATTAAAAAGTATCCGTAACAACCTTTCAACCCCAGGAGGGGGCAGCAGCGGCTCTGTGAAGAAAAAGAAAATCCACAGCCTTCCGCCCACAGGTTCTCAGCGGTTTCCACTTTATGAGGCAAGGGCTTTCCTTCAAGTAAGGTGTCCTGGTGATGCAGTGGTTAAAGCACTTAGCTGCTAATGGAAAGGTTGGCCGTTCGTACCCACCGGCCAGAGCACAGGTGCAAAGTATGGCAATCTTTCAGGGCAGGCTCAGCCTCTGCATGCCAACCGGGCAGTCCTATCCTCCTCTGTGGGGTCAATATGAGTCAGAAGCAAGTCCACGGGAGAATTGTAGCAAACCTTTAATGAGGGTCCTACTCTGGCACTACCCACTGCACAAGATGTTGGGGATGAAATGAAGCCAAATTCCTAACCTCCAAGGGCTGACCTTTTTGTTAACCTCCCTCTGCCCCACTGGAAATAAAAGTACATGCAGACAGCATAGTCCAGCCAGCAAAGTTCTCCATGTCTACACCTAACCTTCCACATCCCAGATAGGGCTCCTCTTTGTCTTGTATCAGGATAAAGCAAGACCAGTTTTGTTTTGCTTTGTTTTCTAATCTGTAACTTGTATCTCCCACAACAAACCTTCTTGGTTAGATGTGTGCAGGAGACACTCGCAGGGCAAAGAGCTTCATACCCTGGTACCCTAGGTCAAGACAGCGGAGCAGTAAGGTCCAGGGTAAATGCCTCTCACAGCCTACAGCTGCACATTTACCTGCATGCTCTCCACCTCTTGACTTTTTCCAGTTATTTGACAACCTTTTGTTTACCCAAGAAAATGAAAATTCTTCCCCTAGAAAAATCCATCCTAGTCCAAAAATATAACCAGGTCCTTCCAAAAGGTAGTTGACTAAGATCTGGACTGACCTGCTCCACACAGAGAACTGATGGGAGAACCATTTATGAGCGCCTTTCAGTACAGCAGCTACAGCGGTGCCTGGTCCAAAGGAAAGACTCCCTAAGTGTTAGCTATTGTCCATTTATCATTATTCTATGATCTGAGGTGTGCTGGAGGGAATTTTCTTTTATTTTTCCTAACATTTCTTTCTTTCATCGAAACAGTTGGCATATAGTTTACAAACTACACAACCCAATAGTTTGACCACCCCAAGAAGAGTCGCACATTCATCACCACAATCGTCCTCTGAGCCTCTTACTCGTTCTTGTTCTCGTCATCATTGAGACTAGTTCACCTTCCGCCCACCTCCAACCTCCCCATCACCACCACACCCCCAATGAATCGTGGGTCCAGGTGCTTCTCCAAGGATCTCACCATCCTGGACTTCACACACAGGAAAACATTCAAAAGATAAATCAACAAAAAGACAATAACAGGAAAAACATTCATTGAAAACAGAAAATATTAAAAACTAGAACAAATTTTAAATGGGTTAAAGGGGAGATCAAGTGATAATTAAATTTTACCCTAACTGCGTCTACAGTCCCCCAATGCATTCTGCATGACAGCCAGGCTATCCACATCCCTGTCTGCGGTCGGAGGGGATGACCTGAGGCTTGGTCCCCATAGATTACCCCTTCACGTAGGAACAAACAAAACGTGAACAACGTTAAAATGGGTCCCAGGGGAGATCAACGACATTACACTGTAACCTAACTCTGTCT
>NW_022103906.1:33738686-33740081 GCF_000313985.2 Echinops telfairi
GTTTTGAGAAGGATGATGGCAGCAAATGTACAAATATGCTTGATACAATGGATGGATGTATGGATTGTGATAAGAATTGTATGAGCCCCCAATAAAATGATTTAAAGGGGAAAAAATGGAATAATTCTCAAAAATAAAAATGAATGAACTACTGGGGAAAAAAAAGAGTTGTATGAGTTCCTAATAAAACGGTATAAAAAAAGACCCAGATGTTATTCTTTCTGATTACCAGGCATCATCTAAAGTAAAATTTCTTAATATGGCTCTTCTGCCCAAGTCTCTGTAACCCCCACCAAATGATTGAGTGGGACTGTGCAAACAGGGTGGGGTACCCCTAACAGAGAGGACTGGTCAGTTTTTGCTACCACCCCCAGACTACAAGGATGAGCCATCTTTGAAGGAATGGAGGCGAGAACCGTGGAGCGCCTTGAAAGAGCGCATTCACGATCGCTGTCTGAAACGGCAGAGGATGCCCAGACCAGATGCACCACAGATCGGGGCACAGACTCGGAGCAGCAGCTCTGAAACTCAGGGCTCCCTTGACCGGCCCCAGACCGTGGAACTGTGGGACAGAGTGATAGGGGGCTGGCTTCCTGGCCCATCGGAGCAAAGGCCAAGGGACCACATGAGGAAGGGACTAAGAACCTGAGAGGGACTTGGCTGCTGGCTTCCAGAGCCAGTGACTGCATCCGTGCTATTCGCTGGTCCTCATTTGTGGTAACCTGTGGACTTCTCTAGTAAACGTTTCCCTTAATGGTGAGTATTGTCTGTGAGTTCTGTGTGGCCCTTGGAATGAATTATGAAAGCCAGCACGGATGTGGAGTGGCGTGGGAGGAGCGGTAGGTTTCAGACTAGGTAAAGAAAGATGGAGCGTGGAGGCTTGTCTCACCCCTGCCCGTGGCAATAAGGAAGCCAGAGAAGGTCAGGTACGTCCACCTCCATGCCATTTATTGCATGAGGGACACAATAAGTCTTCAATCCCCCATTCACTGTCCTTGCCCTGAGGGGGAAAACAATTTTTTTTCTGTTTCTTCATTTTCAAACTGCAATGAGGGTAGGTAATCCAAACCTCTAAGGGCCAAACTGCCAGAATCAAATAAAACAATGTACTTGGGGAAGAAAGACGGTCTATATTTGAATGAGATAGAGGTAATTAAACAGATGGTTTATTCAAAAGATTTCTATACTTGAGAAAAAAGAGACGTCTCTCCTCAGGGAAACAGAATATGATTTGATACGAGAACATTAGAGGGCTGAGGGAACGCACAGCTGGGGTCTGACGGAGAGGCAAGCGTCACCCATATCACAGTTTTCCGCAGAGGATCTGGCATCTCATTGACCAATTTGAAATGCCCCCTGATGACAATCCAATAATCGATTTCCAGGGGTGTTAAA
>NW_022103906.1:33742160-33743150 GCF_000313985.2 Echinops telfairi
TATCACATGATCTACATATAACCCCTTCCCAGGGGGATGGACAACAGGAAAGTGGGTGAAGGGAGACATCGGTCAGTGTAAGACATGAAAAGATAATAATAATTTATAAATTATCAAGTGTTCAAGGGAGAGAGGGTGGGGGATGAGGGGGAAAATGAGGAGCTGATACAAAGGGTTCAAGTAGAAAAAACTGTTTTGAAAATGATGAGGGCAACAGATGTACAAATGTGCTTGACACAATGGATGGATGGATGGACTGTGATAAGAGTGGTACGAGCCCCCAAAGAATGATTCAAAAAAAGAAAAGGAGTAACAGCCTCGGAAACCCACAGGGGCAGCTCTACCCCGTCCTACAGGGTCTCAGGTTGTAGGGCCTCACCAACAAACTCCCTATAGGAGCTATCAAAAGTAAGCCTTGGCAGCGTCCCTTAGCAAAGAATCCCTGAACCATAGAAAACAACTCAAAAGCACAGAAATATATTCATGCATAAAAATCAAATTATAAACTATTCTTGGTGACTAGCTAATAAAATGTATTCATTTTTGCCTCTTCCTATTTTACAGTAATAAATTCTATTTAAGGAGATGCACATGGCAGTGATACGTGTACGCATGTGCACACGCGCACATGCACACACACACAGCTCTAGTGATACGTGTATGCATGTGCACATGCACACACACACACACACACACACACAGCTCTAGGGGCATAGCTGCTAATTGCAAGGTCTACAGTTCGAACCCACCAGCTCTCCGAGGTAAAAAGATAAGGCTGTCTACTGCTATCAAGATTGAGAGTGAACAGCAGAACTGTATGTGAATGGATATACTGGATGGTGAAAGAAAGAAAGGTCGGTCGGTTGGTTTCTGGAGGAGCGAGGGGATAAAGGGGGACTGATACCAAGGAGTTCAGGAAGAAAGAAAATGTTTTGAGACTGACTGCGGTAGCAATTGTACAATACTGCTTGACGTGATTGAACTATGGAA
>NW_022103906.1:33745283-33747587 GCF_000313985.2 Echinops telfairi
AATGAATAATAATTATTAGAGATAGAATTCTTTTACCATTTATATTTCTTCCCTAATTATCTAATTCCCCTTTATGCTAAGTACCCTAGGTAACAAACCAGCCATGAAAATAAAAGCTAGCCTCTAGTAAACATTATTTTTTTAGAATAACCCAAATAGAAAAGCAGGAATAATTTATTCCACATGGAAAGAAATGGAACATGCCATCTAACTTTTAAAAAGTCACCTTGTGGTTAAAGATCACAAGCCCGATTCCTCTCAGCAGTTTTAAGAAGAGGATTGGCTGGCAGCAAAAACTCAGGGAAACCTTAAAAATTCTGTGGAAAACTGGGGGGCGAGGGGGCGGGTGGTTGTATCGATGTACCTATCTTTTATGAAAAGCACATACTTAGCATTCATCAAAAGTATCTTAAAACCACTAGACAGCTTCGTGAGTCAGAGGTTTAAAAAAATTTTTTTTAGGGCTAAAGTCCATTCATACCAGGGTGAACTATTAAAAGGAGAGAGGGGGACTTAAAAATCAGCGGAATGAAAGAAGAAGTGCCAAGCACATACCTTCATGTCTGCCTGGTGCGCATGTGTAGCTGGAAGCTGTTACAGAGCTTATTTCAAAAGACAAAGAAGGGTTTCTGTCCTCGAGGGCAGTTTTTGAGGCGAAAGGGGAAGGGTATTAAAGCGTGATGGCAGCCACAGTTTTACTTCAGTCCTCCTGCAGTCTTATTGACTGTGTACGATGAGCCCGCTACTGTACCAGGTAGAAGGGTTTGGAGCAACACATTCTAGAGGCCGTAACAGAAGGCTTCTAACAGCTACCTCGATCCAAACAAACAAACACAGCTTGCAGCTCTCTCTTCCTTCTACCTCCAAACTCTGTAGCCTCCTTTCCTAACAGCTGAAAACACTTGCCTTCTTTCCAAGAATCAATCCCATCGTTGGCTACACCGCACAGTCGCAGGGATACCATTCACCTTGCGGTAAACAGCAGGTGTTCCAGTACACTCTTCAACTCACTCGGGAGTCCTCCATCCTGCCACCCTTATCATGCCCGAGCTTGACAACTGGGCTGAGGGGGTTTTCCGGGGTGTTGTGTGCCACACTTTTATGTGTGTTTTGTCATATCTGTGACCCGGGGTGTGGGGCGCTGTGCTCTGCGTCTCGTGTGCCGCGCGTGTGTGTTCTCCCCCGGGGTTGAGTTTTCGGGGGGACTCCTGCCTAGAACTTAGCACTGCTTGTCGCCGGCCAGCTTGCCCACAGACCTCCCTTTTTGCCCGCCTGCTTCGCCATCTGTCACCGTGACACAGCTGCCGGGGTCCTTACTCTCAGTTACCCCAACTGGTCTTTCCTGATTCAGAGTTGAATTTATCTGGTTCAGGGTGGCCATCTCCTCTCCATCTTGGGTCTGAGAGCAGGCTGTTCTTTTTATGCTAATTGCTGTAAAATACATTACACTACCACCCCCAAAAGAAAACTGTCGCATCGACCACACTTAAGATGTGCACCGATCACACTTTACCATGCTCTGGCACCCTCTCCACAACCCACTGACAAACGCAGACAGAAATGCAGCCCGTAACGTAGCAACTCCCCATTTTCTCCTCTCTCCACCCTCTGCTCTTCTACTTCCACCCTGGTGCCTCCCAGTCAGTTCCACAATCTACTTAGTATATAATCTCAGACAAATCATTTAATCCACAGACACTTGGTTTTTGAAATAGAGATGACCCCAAAGACTACTGAGAATTCTATAAGGGGCTTCAAAAACCTCCTGGGAAAATTTCATTTCCCACACCCTTGTTGAAGTGCTCTCGTGTGCTGCTTAAAGCTGCTCAGCACTGTGCCTTTTCGAGTAGCATGATGCTCACAGGGTTTTCAAAGGCTGCTAGGTTTCTGCACTTGAATCGCCAGGCCTTCCATCTGAGGCACCGTTAGGTGGACGGTAGCCTTTTACCAACAGTAGAGAGGATTACAATGTGAGAGATCACAGGGTGTGAATTATACATAAAGGTTACATATAAAGTAGATGATCGGCACTTTAGTTTGAATCTAGTCCAATTTTCTTGCCCAAATCTTTCTTCTTGGTCCCAAGGACTCATTTTCTTCACCTATATCTGACCTACTTCTCCTACTTCTCCTGGACCCTCCCTAGGGATGCACAGTTGGAATGGCACATCAGCAATGGTGGGTAAAAAACTCTAGCACGTGAAGGTCATATGTTCCACTATAATCTTTCACCTTTCCATGAAACATGTTTTTGTTCGTATGTTTTTTTAACTTGAAACAAATGACTGACAAATTGTCAGCCAA
>NW_022103906.1:33748256-33765086 GCF_000313985.2 Echinops telfairi
GTTGCCAAATATCTATCTGCGCAAGGTCAGAGTTCCTTCATATGCTTCAGTCAAAAATCCCATATGGCCATAGATTGAATGCAGATATGAAAATCCTACGTGTCTTCTATTAAGCCAAACATTAAAGTGATAGGCAAAAACATAAAGCAATGCTACTCCCCAAACTTTTGGGAAGATAGCAATTTTTCATTAAAATATTATCTTCATCAATTCACAATCAGTTTATAGTTGCTATTTTAAAATGAATTGACATTTAAATTTTTTCTTTCGGGGCGATTCCAAAATGCTTGAGTATATAAAGGAGGCTTGAGACCAAAAGTTTGGTAAGTCCTGATTTAGTCTTATACCTGCTTTTGTGAATGAGTCTTAGTTCCCAGTTCCCCAGACAGAGCCAAAATTTGGTCTTCAGAAAGGCCTTTCTCACACCCTGTTAGTTCATTTTAGTCTATAGTCTTCTCTGGCTTTGGATTCCCTGTGTGTTAGGTGCTATACACAGAGCTATCCCTTCTCTCGTTTGTTTATTTGGGTGTTCTTTCAGACCAGAGACACGAGGAGTAGAAGACAACAGGAAACAGGAAGATCAGAGGCTTCTGGCCAATGCACACACACGCTCATGCAGATGCTGCAGTATCTCGTGAACATTGGGGGTTGGGCTTCACGCCTCTCGTTGTTAACCAGCATCGTCAGGTGTTCACCTGACAAGTATGTATTGAGTGCCATGATTCTTATGGGCATTGTATCGCCAACCTCCCCTTGGGTGTCCCACAAGCACTATCAATTCAGAGCCACCCCCCTTTCCACCCAACAGTTCTTCCTCCAGTGTGTCCCATCCCACTGATTGGCACCATCAGCCACACTGCAGCTCAACCCTAAATTCTCATCAATGTGTTTGTCTATCCTTTGACTTTCACACCCACCCAATTCCCAGGTCCTCCTGAAAAGTCTACCTCTTTAACACCTCTTGAACTTTCCACTGTTCTCCACCGGCCCCACTTTTAGACTACCTTCATCTCTCAGCTGAGGAGTCCTGGTGATGCAGTGGTTACGCAGTGGGCTACTAAAAGCAAGGTCAGCAGTTCAAAACCATCAGCTGCTCCAAAGGGAGAAAGACGAGGCTTTCTACTCCCACACACATGCAGAGCACTGAATTATAAACATAGAAGCTACTGAATTGGTTAATGTTTTGGTGTGTATATTTTTACCAACATGGGAAAAAAAATACATGAATTTTAAAAAGGGGGGGTGTTTTACAGTCTTGGAAACTCATAGGGCTATTCTACCCTGTCCTATAGGGTCACTAAGAGTTGACATCGTTGATGGTAGCGAGTTTTTATCCCTTAGCTATTTCCTATCTTCAAACCAATCTCTCTAGTTCATATAACTAGACTCCAAGTCACTTAGAACATTTCTCTCTATATATATATAATTTGTTCTCGATATTGCATTGTGCAGAGCAAGCAGTTTGAAATCAGTTGCTAACCTGAAAGTTGGCAGTCCAACCCAGCGGCACAAGAAAGGCCTGGCAAACTGCTTCCAGAAAAACTGCAGCAAACCCTCGGGACAGTTCTACTCTCCAACACCCCAGGGTTGTCATGCATCAGAATCAACATGACAGCTACTAGTTTTCAGTTTTCCCATTATCATTCAAAGGATCAGGGTTGAAGTTATCATCTCCACTTTACAAAGGAAGAAGTCTAGAGACTAGAAATTAAGTGATGGGTTTAAAGGGAAATCACAGTTAGGTCCTTCCCCTAGCTGAATGGCTAGGGATCTTAACTCTCGGGATAAGACGCAAGCTCCCCAACAAGCTATGGTGGTAGCTTTCCAGCCTCTATTCGGCTCTATGATTCTTTCATCACAAAGCTCCCCCCCTCCGCCCCTGCTATTTTTATTGGGAGCTATTAAAGATATTATAATAATCCATAGTTCAATTAGATCAAGCATGATTGTACAATTGTTTCCACCATCGTCGTCAAAACATTTTATTTCTTCTTACACTCTTTGATATCAGCTCCCCCTTATCCAGCCTTCCCCCACCCTACCCAGAATCTTTGTTATTATATTAAATATTATTATTGTTTATATTCCTCTTTCCCACCCATGCCCTCATCCCCCTTCCCCCATCTTACACCATCCAATGTATACGTTCATCTACCATTCTGCTATTTGCTCCTGTTATTCATCCCCCTCATGTGGGGTTAGATAGCCATTTACTATCAGTTCCCCTATCCCTCCCTTTCCACCGGCCCCCCTTTCTGTACCCTCAGGTAAACATTACTCCTGTTACTATTTCTGAAGGGTTTTTCTATCTTGCATTTTATGTAAGGAATGATTCACCAGGCTTCTTGTTTTTATACATGAAGCTCCCTCTGCCCGGGACGTTCTTCCCTCAACTGACTGCACTTGCATGCATCTTCTTTCAGGAAGCTCCCTGCTCTCAGCCGGAGAGCAACAGTATCACACTTGTCTTTTGTTTTGGTTTGTTTCTATTGTCTCAGTACGCATTCCATCCTGTGATCCCCTGGCCTCCTCCACTGGCACGCATTAAGGCTTCCTCTTTGTGCTATCAAGACCTATGGGCTTTTACAAAGACATAGTGCCACGCATCCACAGTGGCAGTATCACACCGAATAGGACCATGTCATTTAACAGCCCCGTGGTTTCACCTATTTTAACCTCTGTCCTCATCACAGTTTTGCTGTTGTTGTTGTTGTTTGGGGGGTGGGTTGCTCATCATACTGTTTCAATTGCTCCTTTCTGAGTTTTTAAACAGGATCTGTCCTGTTTAAGACAGTGTCCTGCCCATGTGTAAAATGCCCAGTGCTAGGGGGCTACTTACAAACTCTTGTTGAATACAAAAAACCGAAACTCTTTGTTGCACCCACTGTTTAAATCCTCGCCACAGATGTTGACGGTCACTGTAAGTGGCTCTCCGTCTCACAGCAACCCTCTCCAAAGTTCCAGTTTGCTCCTAAGTGCCTCCTATGCCATTTTTTCCTCGATGGCACAGGCTTGTCTAAACGAACATAACGCACAGAGGACTAAGGCTGCTAACATGTCTGTAGCACTCAGGCAGGACAGGCTCACAGTGGTCTGGGCAACACCGAAGTGAAGGGGGAGGTCCACTGGGGAAGGGGAGTGTTAAGTGGAGAAAGTTACTTGCACCAAAGAGAGTTAGGAAAAAGTGTGGCTTGGAAAGCCTCACATTTAAAGCGACACAATACATGTCCACTTGAATGCTAACCTGCTGCTGTCAAGATGATTCAGACTCATAGCGACACCACAGGACCGAGAAGAATGGCCCCATCACATTTCCAAAGCTGCGGTATTTGTGCTGAGGCTACCACGTCGTTGCTCTCACAGAATAGCTGGTAGGTTGGAACTGCCAACCTTTTGATTGGCAGCTGAGTACGTCACCACCCAGCCATCAGCACTGAAATCCAGCATTGCTAAGACGCTCGATGAACCGAGTGCTCTAAGGACCAGTAACACTTCTTGGCCGGAGAGTCTAGGCCCTGGTTGGAAACCTGACTTCCTGGCGCCTATGCTTTTAGAAGGGCTTGGTAGCCCTCCAAAGCCCTGGGAGGAGGGAAGAAGCTTTGGACAACTGAACCGTCAGAGCCCAAACAATGGCTGTCTCTGTGCAGCTGGGCTTTGCACCTGGTGCCTGCACAGGGCCCTCTGAGCTTTTGTCCTTCCGCACACAGTGATGTCCACACACAGAGCTGGGCTTATAAATACCCTCCCAAGGAGAAGTGAAATCACTGACCAGTTCTCCTTTTCTGCGCTTAATTGGAGCCCAGCAGCCAAGAGCAGCCGGTACACATGCACAATCGCCCACCCTCCGGGGCTCAGTCTGCTTTTATGATTTTATGGTTGGGAGGTTTGGGGCAAACATCCTGTTGAGAATAAAATGAGACCCCAGACTGACTATCAGGGGCTAAATTTACCACCTTGAAACAGCAAACAAAAGTAACAAGAGAAAGCAAAAGGGCCGATCAAGGCCTGTGAGTACACCATTCATAAAAACAGATCTTCTAAGTCTTCTCTGAGCGTTTTACCTGTATGTAGAAGGTCCTGGAGTTCGTTATTATTTCAAACAGGTTGTCTCTCATTAATAGATCACTAGATGGAAAAAGAAAAAGCAAGTTACCTGTCATGCCGGCACTGGAGCGGCCATTTGATTTGTCCAAAGATAGCAGTACCCTCTTATTAGAACAAATAGTTTAGGGGTCTCCCGGGCCACTGCTCCTCCAGCACCCGACGCAACAAATACTCAGGGTCCCCTCAGTGTTTGTTTCCTAGGTAGTTGGGGAGGGGGGGTGGTAGTGCTAGCCTGATGGACCTCCCCACACAGTTCTACCAAGACTAAGCACCTTTCCCCCCAAAGCTTCCTGCCTAATATCCACCATACCCCTCAATTTCCAACCGGTTTCTTCTTTTTTCAGTAGCTACGATCTACCAAGTGCTTTGTGTGTGTGTGTGTGTGTGTGTGTGTGTGTGTTGCACTCTTTCATGGACCCTTCTCAACAAGCCAATGAGGTAGGTACGCTTTCCTCCTTTTTTGGACGAGGAAACCTAGGTCCAGAGAGGTTAAGTGACTTGGCCGCGGTGCTCAAGTTAATAAATGGCAGACACAAGATTTGAACCCAGATCTGACTCCAGAGTGGAGGCTGTTAATCACTACTAAGGAAGCCAACTCTTCAATTTCTCAACCCGTCTTGCCCCCAAGTAGGCATCTCATCTACCTCCTCCAGTTGTTGCACCTGCGGCCCTGGGCTCAAGAGGCAGGTGTCTCATAGAGGACAGAGCGAAGAGGAGAGTAGCTGATGTAAGTGCTTCCAACTGAGTGTGGGTTCCGGAAGCCGAATCCCAACTTCCGGTAGGAGGAAGTCGCTGACGCTCAGTAGAACACTGCACCTCAACCAAAGCTACTTACAGGGTGAAATGCCTGCTCGGTGTATCCAGTCACGGCCGGCGGGGAACATGTCAGGGATGAAAGATCTAATCTCTACCATCCCCAAAAGAACTTCACAACACCAGCATATAGAGTCACATGTTAGATTGTGTGTGATTTGCCAAGAGTTAGAATCAATTCAAGAAAAGGCTGGTCACAGGTGGGTTTGGCTTGAAGAATGAGGACTTGGGAGGAGATGGCAGAGGCTGGGATGACACTGGCATCCCTGTGAAGGACACCCATAGAACGAGGGATCCACGTGAGAGAAAGCAAGGGCATGAGGGTCACAGGATCCTGGGGCCAAATCCAGGCTCCACTTTTGGAAAAAGCTATCTGGGGAAATTATTTCAAACCACAGGCATGTGTGAACCCCTCCTCCCAAATGTAACATGGAGATGATGAAGATTCCCTGAGGCTGATCACCGAAAAGATCAGTTATAAGGTACAGAGCGGATGGGGCCTGGCAAAGGCCCGTCACTGGGAACATATTTTACTAACATTATTATTACTTCCTGAGTTTCTGAACAGAGATGACTGTTCTTGCTGGCTACAATGTTCTAACCTCTTAAACGACTTACGTACTGTATATGCAGCACAGGACAGCGACAAAATCAACTACCGAGGAAATGAAAGACAGCAGGAAGGAAATCCCCACCCCTTTCACATCCATTTCGTGGGCAAGGGAGCGTCTTTCAATTCTACAAGGGTTTATCGATTACCCAGATCTTCTAAACCCCCCGACCGGGTTAGCAAGAAGCCACATAAGGTAACAGGTCTGCAACCTGCAAACCCTGGGGCCTTCTCTCTTCCATGGCTTCAATGACCTTGATTCTCACTCCCCAAATGTAGGCTATGTCTGGCAGGAGAGTAGGAGACACTCTTAGCACTGAACCGTATCTGGTTCCCCGGGCATCTAGGTAGTCTGACATGCCCTGCCGTGTTAGAAGCCAGCTAGGATCACTGAGGAGCTCATGAGGCCCAACCTTTCCTCCCCAACTATCTCCCTCTAGAACCAAATTTCTGGAATCTTCCTCTTTAGCTGCTTCCATGAATTGCTATCACTGGGAACATCCCTCCTCTGTATCTGCCATGTATAAGCTCAGTATAGTACTTTTTACTTCGGTCCCTGATTCCAGGGGTAAGGTCTGCCTACCACAGACAGCTTCATGAAACCAGCTGGCCTGCTGCTGGTAGTTTCCCTGAGAATGCTGGCTCTGCAGGCACAGTGCACGGGATGCAGGGATGGACATACTCATCCCAAGAGACTGCAGAATGAGGACTCCTGGCTGCCCAGACACTCGTGGGAAGCTCTGGGGTTTCGATTTAAGGACACCTGTGTCTGATGTTGGATATGGAGAGAGCTCTTGTCTTGCGGCCTGTGTCCCCACTTCGCATACACCTTTGTGCTGAGCCCTGCCACACGTGGAAGGCAATCACTTTCTACTGGAAAGAGGAACACACTGAAAAATACTGGTTCTTCCCGCCCAGTGTGAAAAAGAGAGGATTGCTGTGAGTCATCCTTGGCAATGGGGCACTCAGCACTTTGTCACAAGGAGGAGAAAAGGCCTAAGAAGTGAAGGAAGAAGCATGGACCTGCACAGTGATCTGAAGAGACGCTGAAACGTCACTGGTCTGAGGGCTCTGTCTCCCCACAGAACCGCAGGCTCCTGGAGAGTTTGCACCTACTTCGAATGCCTGAGGTGCATCTGAACATTACTCTCTCCCTTCATTTCGATCATCCTTCATTCTCTCCATCGGAAAACAATTCTGAAGGCTCGTCTCCAAGGGGAGAGGGTGCACCCAGGGAGACCTCACAGCTGTCTCAGCTCAGATGCAGGGAGTCAGTCGGAAGACATCAGGCCCCACCCCTAGCTCTTAGAAAAAGAGAGAATTATTTTTTTATTAGAGCCTCAGAAGATAGAAAATGAAGAAATCAAGAAAGAGCGGAGTTCTGATCAGGCGCAGAAGAAGGAAAAAAATAGAGCTAACAATTACCCAGACTTGACCAGACACTCGTGGGTCTTGAGAACATCCTTGAGTGAGATAGTGCGCAGTGGCTCTCGGTCCTGGTGGGAAAATACGGAGAGACGGGTAAGTCAGTCTGTCCACAGAAGGTTACAGCCCCGACCAGCTCGCAGGTGTCCCTCTCTTTTCAGAGATGGGTGGCTTACACCAGAGGGGCAAGAGCCAAGGTCTCAAACTAAATCATGAAGTGTGGGAGGGGGTGGGGAGAATCTGAGCTGACCCTTTGTGGCTCTGACCACAGAGTAGCTCCCTGTGTACGGGGCAGAGAGAAGTCAGGGCCACTCTCACATCGCTGTGAGATGCGTACACTGGATGTCGAGGAGACAGTGGGGTGTGTGTGTATGTGTGTAACCACGCCCCTGCTCATGCACACACTCAGGTGGGTTTGTATTCAAGTGTCGCCCAGTTTCTGCGGCCCCTCAGAATGGCTCCGATACCACTACAAACCTGTTCACACTTGAAGTAGCAGATGGTAAAGCTGTCGAGGGCAAAGAAACGACGTTTCCAGCTCTTGCGCTGAAATTAAAAAATACAGAGGCGGGATATTAGGAAGAGGCTACTGGCATTCAGGAGGGGTGTCCAATTCAAGTCCCCATGGGACCCAACCCATGGAAGCCAGGCTCCCATATTTGGTGAGGGCAAAGGCTTTTTCCATACCAGGGACAATACTTCTGACATGCTGGAAGGATGTCTGGCTCCCAGCATTGTAATGGTTGGAGCCCTGGCTAACATAGAGGACCATGACTTCTCCTCTCAAGCTCTTTTCCCTCTGCTACCTCCACACCCACTGGCTCCACAGCATCACCAGAAGCCCGACCCAGCCCCTGTGCTGACACTCACCACATTGCCTTGCTTCACACAGTAGCCACTCTTAATGAGGGGGGGCCCGGTGGAAGCACGACAGCCTGACGTGGGGATGTAACTCTGAGACCTTCGCAGGATGGCGTGGGACCCTGGCTCATTCCCTTCCTGCCCATCCCCACCATTCTACAAGGAAACAGTGTCAAGATTAGCACATCCTTCCCCCTCCTCCTCTCACTCACACTCCCCACCCAGCTCCCTCTGGTCCAATCTCTTGCCGATTTCCCCCGTCAGTCAAAGAAGAAATAAATATTTACTTTGCTCCCATGGTGGTGCCCTCTTGGGGAAGTGCTTATGCACTGGGCTGCTAACTGCAAGTTCAGCAGTTTGAGAACAACAGTCACGCCACAGGAGAAAGCCGAGCTTTTCCATCCTCATAAAGAGCTACAGTTTCAGAAACCCGCAGGATCAGCTAGACCCTTGCCCTTGAGGGCAGTGAGTGATTACAGGGTCGCTTGGAGTCAGACGGACGCAATGGCAGTGAGTTTGGTTTGGTTTGGTTGCTCCTATCAGGCACAGTACGGCGTGCTTTCACGGAACAAGGCTTGGAGAAAGTAAGCAGACCCAGGAGAGAGGAAAGGGCAGAGAACACAAACCGGAAGAGGAGATACACCTACAAATGGGAGGGAAGAGCGACAAGGGGCTATTTCCAGCCTCCTCTGCCGTCTGTAGCACCATTTCTCATGGGCTGCGAGAACTAAAAGCCCAAACCCACTACCATCGGAATGATTCCAACGCATAATGACCCCCCCAGAATAGAACAGTACTGCTTCATAGAGTTTCCCAGACTCTAAATCTTTATAGAAGCAGATAGCCTCATTTTTCTCCAGGGCAGCAGCTGGTGGGTTTGAGCCACCAACCTTTTGGATAATAGCCCAATCCTTGACCCACAACACTACCAAGGGTCCTGGGCTTAGAGAAGGTGGGCTCAATTTCTGCACTATTATTGCTCATAACCCCCTGCCCTGTATTTCCTGAACTACTCTACTTGTGCTTGCTCCCTTTCCAACCACTCTGGTCTCCTCCAGAGACGTCTGAGTACTTAACTGGCCATGCCACAGACACTGCCCCATGCCCTCACGACCCCCAGCCCCCGCACCTGGTTGATGGGTGTGTGTACCACCACCCCTCCAATGATCTCTGTCTTGTAGGCCACCTGTGGCTTCTTCTCCAGGCCTGGAGGAACTACCGGGCTCTTGATAACTTCAGCAGCCGGGGGCAGGCTCCCGCCTTTGGGTACCTAGGAAAATGAGAGCATCGTCAAGGGGAAATAAGAAGCTTAAGAAAAGCTGAGGGCCCACAGTGAAGAAAGCCAGCGTGGCAGTTAAGGCAGCCCTGTCCTTCCACTGACCCCTATTTGAATACGGATCACAACCTCCTCCACAACACGCCATCTACTCTTCCTCCAAAAAAGTGTACTGTGTGCCTACTACAAGCCAGGAGCCCTGGTGGCATAGCGGCCGAAGTGTCCAGTTGCAAACTGAAAGAGGTCAGCAGTTTAAACCTACCAGCCACTCCTTGTTAACCTTTTGGGGCAGTACTACTCTATCCTTTGGGTCGCTAGGAGTCAGGATCAACTGGATGACCATGGGGATTTGGTATTTGCCTGGCTGGGGTGCAAAGATAAAACTTCAAATGATGTAGACATGGTCCATGCTACTCGGGGAAACTCATAGTAAACGACTCATCAGGATCATTAAAATATTAGGGAGGGTCATAAAAAAATAAACAGGAACCAAGACAGAGACCAGCAGGTAACTAATGGATGGGGAGACTGACAGAGGATGGAAAGGAACCAGAAGACATGAGGCAGGGAGAAAGGACACAGCCGGGCATAAACCAGCAAAAAACGCGTGCTGAGTATGAGAAGGAGAATTAGAGGGCCGGGAGAGCCTGGCTATACTTCCTGGTCTGTCACTAACTAGCTAAATGGCTTTGAGCAAACTATTTCACCTCTTTAGGCCTGAACACTCTCATCTGTAAAATGGGCTGAACTTGAATATTCATGTCACAAAGCCGCTGCAGTTATCAGATGTTCAGAGTATCCAAGAAGGCTTCAAAAATTTCAAAGGATATTCAAAAAACGGAATATCAAGATCATGGAATTTTTTCTCCCCACAAACATTCTGAAGCTCCCACGTATATATAAGTTTTTTATTCCAAAAATACAAACGAAAATATAAAAATGACAATTAATAGTAACATTTACAAGCAAAGCCCTTTCTGAACAAGGAATATATTTGCGGCTTTTTGACACTGTGGCTTCTGAAAGAATACAGAATTCCCTAGTTAGTTAAAGACCACAGACCGGAGGCTGTAAACTGCTGGCCCAGAAGCCTAAATTGCCCAAATGGTGTTTTATATGTCCTACGCAGGGTTGGTTGGTTGTTTGTCAAGAATGTAGTATTTTAGTTCACATAAAAATCCAGATTTCCAGCTAAGCCCAAGTTCCTTCATGCTGCTCTTGTTGGGTCCGGCTCAGAGGGGCCTGCGCAAAGAACGAAACACCGCCCAGGCTGGGCCGTCCTGGAGGCTGTTCCTCTGCTTGAGCCCCTCCACGAAGCCACTGCTTCAGTGCATATTGTTGATGGCCTTCCTTTCTTTGCGATGCCCTGCTACTTTACAAAGCATGATGTCCTTCACCAGGGACTGCTCTCTCCTGATCATGTGTCCAAAGTACTCATGAAGTCTCGTCTCTAAGGAGCGTGCTGGCTGTATTTCTTCCAAGACGGATTTCTTTGTTCTTTTGGCAGTCTATGGTACTTTTTGTATTCTTTGACAGCGCCATTCATCAATTCGTCTTCCGTCTTCCTTAATCACTGTCCAACTTTCGCATGCATATGAGGCAATTGAAAATATCATGGCTTGGGTCAGGTGTACCTTAGTCCTCGTGGTAATGTCCTTGATTTTCAACCTATTCACGGAATTATGTGCAATAGATCCGTCCAATGCAGTGTGCCCCTTGGTCCCTTGACTGCTGATTCCATGAGTACTGATTGTGGATCCAAGAAAGATTCAATTCTTGACAACATCAGTCTTTTCTCCATTTATCATGCTGGTACCTACACTAGTCCAATTGTGAGGATTTGCTTTTTTGACAGTGTTGGCATCCATACTGAAGGCTGCAATCCTTAATCTTCATCAGCCAAGTGCTTCAAGTCCACCTCACTTTCAGCAAGCAAGCTTGAAGTCTTCCTCCAATCCGGATGCCACACTCTCTCATAAAATGGGAAATATGTTCTTCAATTTGCAGTCCCTAGCTCTCTCCCCAGTACCACAGCCACAGGTCAGACATTTATGGTGGTCCTCCATGCTCACTAATATCCATATAGGAGTCTACAAACTCTGGGGAAATGCTTCATTTTGTAATAATATTAGCCCCACATGGCTAATAACTGCAATCTAACTAGACCTGGAGGCCAACCAGCATGCACGCTCTATAGCATCACAAGGCACCTGGCGTTTGGCGGTGACCTTGGGGAGGATGGAGGATGATAAGGACCGTGGTAAGCTGAAGAACATAGTTCCCATCTTAAAAGGAAACTGCCTCCCTTTCACAAGAACTAAACATTCCATCTGCAAAAAAAATAAGAAGACCGCTTCCATCGCTTCTACAAGCTTGCGTATCAGTAAGACCTTCAGGAATGACAAGAATCTAGACCTTTTTTAAGAGTATTAGCTGTGTGGGATCTTTGCCAGAGACAATGACTGAAGCCCACACCACTTGGTTTCTAGTCAAAGGAGAAAGACCACTGTGACTAGACTGAGTCTCTAGGGGAAAACGAGAGCCTCTTCCTGGCCAGAGCACTCAGTTTATAAACGTGTGTGGAGGAGACTCCTTATTCCCCTTTCCTTTTGGCTGTCTGAGAGATGTTGTTATTTGTTAAATGCTGTCCAGTTGGCCCCGACACATGATGGCCTCCTCCTCAAAATGCCGCTGGCGTTCTGTTTGCACCATCGCCATGATCAGTTGGAGATCAGACCATTGTTATCCACAGGGTTTGCCCTGGCAGATTTTGGGGAAGTTAATTATTAGGCCTTTCTTGCTGACCTGTCCCGACTGGGACGCGCCACTGACACATGGTTACGCGTGACCTGCATTGACTGAGAACGGCGCAGGGTCTGCCGCACGGAAGGGGAGCATTCTCCTGCTCGATCCCTGTGCCCGGGAGAGAGAAGGCTGTGGATCAGAGCCATCACTTTGGCTCCGACTCAGGAATCCTCTGGGTCAGAGCACAACTACTTCATAGGGTTTCTCAGGCTATAATCTTGACAGGAGCTGATCGTTCCTAGAGGTTTTGTTCTCCTGCGGAGCAGCTCGTGGGTTCAAACGATGTGGTTTGCAGCCATGCACTGAACCACTGTGCCGCCGAGGCCCCTGGACTCACAGATAATCGCAGTTATCCTTTCTTTGGCTTTCCATTTAGTGGCAGGCAGCATGCTTTGGTCTTGGATGCATGATCTCTAATCTTCCCATCAATCTCCTCAAGAAGCATGATTATCATCAAAATACATGATGGCCATCATGTGTCGGGCCAACTGGACAGCGTTTAACAAATAACAACATCTCTCAGACAGCCAAAAGGAAAGGGGAATGAGGAGTATCCTCCACACACGTTTAAAAACTGAGTGCTCTGGCCAGGAAGAGGCTCCCGTTTTCCCCCGAGAGACTCAGTCTAGTCACAGTGGTCTTTCTCCTTTGACTAGAAACCAAATGGTGTGGGCTTCAGTCCTTGTCTCTGGAAAAGGAGGCAACTGAAGCTCATTAAAAATAGGTAGTTTGACTACCTGACTACCAATGACTAAATATTAACTAACCATTCGAAGTCACGCTTTGTACGTTTTATAATTATCTATGCAATTCAATAGGGCTGCTGGTTTTTGCTGGAGTTTTTAGTGATAGAACCACTATAGGATAGCAAAAATTCCTTCAGACCTCAAAGGACCCAAATGAGTTCCTGAAACCCAGCAGAGGAGGAGGGAAACAGCCTTTGAGAGAACTTGTGGGCCAGAAAAGGACCACCAAGGAGCTTGGCTATTATGTTTCCTCTAAGAATAGAGTGATCTTAACTGGTTACTGGGGGCCAAAGAAGGTCACCACCCAGGCCTCCCACATTCTGGGCTACTTCCAACCATCCAGACAGAGCTTTTCTAAGACTCTTTCCACTTCCTAATGAGAATTTAAATTATTAATCAAAGAGACCTGGATATCTACTCATCATCCTGCCCCTCAAAAAAATAAAAACTCCCACATGGAAGAAGCACACCAGCCTGTGTGATCACGAGGTACTGAAGGGATCGGTTATCAGGCATCAAAGAACAAAAAGTCGTATCATTGTGTGCTCACCTCCATGATACGATCGCCGAAGACAAATGGGTGCATAAGCAAATATGGCGAAGAAAGCTGATGGTGCCTGGCTATCAAAAGAGATAGCATCTGGGGTTTTAAAGGCTTGAAGGTTAACAAGAGGCTCTTGTTTTTCCCCTAGAGACTCAGTCTAATCACAGTGGTCTTTCTCCTTTAACTAGAAACCAAATGGTGTGGGCTTCAGTCATTGTCTCCGGCAAAGTTCTCACACATCTAATACTCTTTAAATATTCTTAGAAGTCATCTAGCTCAGAAGCAACAAAGCCCACATGGAAGAAGCACACCAGCCTGTGCGATCATGAGGTATCGAAGGGACCAGGTATCAGGCATCATCAGAACAAAAAATCATATCATAGTGAATGATGGGGGGAGTGCGGAGTGGAGAACCAAAGCCCTTTTGTAGGCCACTGGAGATCCCCTTACAGAAGGGTCTCTGGGAGGAGACAAGCCAGCCAGGGTGCGATGTAGCAACGATGAAACATACAACTTTCCTCTACTTCCTAAATGCTTCCTCCCTACCCCCACTATCATGATCCCATTTCTACCTTACAAATATGGCTAGACCAGAGGATGTACACTGGTACAGAGAGGAACTGGAAACACGGGGAATCCAGGGCAGATGATCCCTTCAGGATCAGTGGTGTGAGTGGCGATACTGGGAGGGTAGAGGGTGGGGGGGCTGGAAAGGGGGAACTGATTACAAGGATCTACATGTGACCTCCTCTGTGGGGGACAGACAACCGAAAAGTGGGTGAAGGGAGACATTGGACAGGGCAAGATATGACAAAATAATAATTTATAAATTATCAAGGGTTCATGAGGGAGGGGAAAAATGAGAAGCTGATGCCTGGAGCTTAGGTGGAGAGCAAATGCTTTGAGAATGATGAGGGCAATGAATGTACAAATGTGCTTCACACACTTGATGCATGTATGGATTGTGATAAGAGCTATATGAACCCCTAATAAAATGATTTAAAAAAATAGAAAATAAAAACAACAACAAAATCAGTCACTGAAGATCCTACAAAGCCTAGTTCTACCCTGAGACCCATAAAGCTGTCAAATTCAAAATCACCTAGATGTCAACTAGGAATAGCAACATAGAAGGCAAACGCCACCCAACCTACACTACACAGGTTGACAAGCAAGGCCTTCTTTTGGTTTGCTCACAGCCCAGAGGTTTTGTTAAAGATGTACCCTCGTCCTCCAATTACCAAGTGTTCTCTAGTAAGGAAGACCTGGGGATCTTTATCCACAATGCAAGAAAACCAGGAAGGATTCGTTAGGAGGATTCGTTCAATCTGTTGGGGGGAGCTGTGTTTTTATCTCTGCTACCGAGGTGTCCACTTTCTGGGACATGTAATGGATTGACTAGTTTTCCCCCACAATTCAAGTACCAGAACATCAGAGGATGATCTTGTCTGGATAGAGGGTCTTCGCAGACATAACCAAGTTTAAGATGAAGTCATACTGGATTGATCCAAAAGCTAAACTTACAGCCACTGACCCAATTCACAGTGACCCTATAGGTTACAGTAGAAAGGCCCCGAGACTGAAACTGTTTAGGGTGGGCCATAAATCAATGACTGATGAATGCCCTTATAAGAGGAGAACCCAGACACACCAACACAGGGAAGAAAGCCATAGGACTATGAGATAAAGATTGGAATACTACAGCTACAACTCAAGGAATGCCAAGAATAGCCAGGAGACACCAAAAGCTTGAGAGGCCAGGCAGAATTCTTCCTTAACGCCTTCTGTGGCAGTATGGTCTTATGAGGCCTGGGTTTTCAAACTTCCAGTCTCCAGAAGAGTGAGAGGATAAATGTCTGGTGTGTTACGTCACTAGGTTTCTGGCAGTTTGCTCCAAGAACCCTAAGGAAATGAAGAGATCATATTTGAGATTCTTTGAAGAGAAGCTGATTCTTTAAACGCCCCACACAATCACTTTCTTCAATCAAAAGGACTCAGTGGCTGAAAGGGGGTTTGATCAAACTGATCACAATGATCGATGTATAACCACCTCCCACCCCGTGGAGGACAAACAGAAACATGGGTGAAGGGAGACAGCAGACAGTGAAAAAGGTGAAAATGATGATAATTTATAATTGATGAAGGGTTCACGAGGGTAGACGGTAAGGGTGGGGTGGAGGGAAGAGGAGCTGATACCAAGGGCTCAAGTAGAAAGAAAATGTTTTGAAAAGGATGAAGGCAACATATATACAAATGTGCTCGATACAATTGATGTATGGATTGTTATAAGCTTTAAGGGCCCCCAATAAAATGATTTATTAAAACAAAAAAAAGGACTCAGTGACTTTCACATGAAATGAGCAGAGGATCTGAGGGTTGAAAAGCTGGCTCCATGCTGGCTCCTACGTGACTACTGCATGCCCTTGAGCAAGACACTTTAATCCCCCCTGGTATTTCCATTTCCTCAAACATAAATAAGGCTAGTAACGCTTGCCTTCCCTACTTAAGAAGGTTTTTATGAGGCTAAAATGAAGCTATGTACATACAGGTGGTGTGTGAATCTCGTAACATATTTTAGAAGCTGTTACTTGTTTTCAATATTTGTAGAGGATCCTAAGCTTTGAGAGTCAGGATTTGGGTTTGAATCCCAACCCAACCATCTACGAACCTCTTCACCTTGGGCAAGATTCTTACTTGCGAACTCTATTTAAAACCTGGCAGAAAAGCGAGGTCCCGCTCTTATGAGAGACACGAGAGTTGGATGATATATCATGTCAAAGTTTGGTTCACTATATATGACACTTTTCATCCCTGTAACCCCCTGAATGCTGTGGGGACAAGAAGAGACATAGAAACCAAGCAAAGGAAAGGGGATCCTAATGACTGTGGAGACTCTGAAGGAGGCTTTGAACTTCCAGCCTTCAGAGATCATCATGCTCGCTCCATCCCCCATAGCCTGGAGGTGATTTCTGTTGAGTGGGCCAGGCAAGAAGAGCCCTGATGGAGTAATGATTATCAGTTGGGCGGCTAATCACAAAGCAGTTCGAAACTACCAGCCACTCTGAGAGAGAAAGATGAGGCTGTCTACTCCCATACAGAGTTAGTCTCACTTTGGGCCTCTGCTCAAGCCCTCTGTGATAGGTAGGTTTGTTGTGCCAACATGGCCAATGAACACATGTGGGATTAATTGAAGGGCAGAGAGGTAAATGGCTCAGTGAGCCTCGCCTCTCTCTTTCTCTTGCCCTTGGATCATTGGACCAGTGTGTGGCTGCCTTGCTTGTTCTATGCTTCAATTTGCAAGCTACACTACCTGTGGGACACTTAACCCGTGGACTGTGTCACTGTAACTTGAGGTTCCTTCAAGACCTGCTTCGCCACACCATTGGAATGTACATCTCTTGAGCTGGGGACTGTCAGACCCTGTCATCTGGCTGACTGTTGGTGGCCTGCCTTGCTGTTTGCTGCCTGTGGCCAGATAGCCTGACTTGCTCTATGGAGGACTACCCGGTGGCCCTCCAGACTTGAAGGACTGCCAGTGTACTAGCTGTCTCATGGAAGTGAGTTGCACTGAGCCATTTGTACTGCTTTATATATTAATTAACTGTTTATTACTGTTTATTTCTTATGTTATCTATCTATCTATATA
>NW_022103906.1:33766048-33769292 GCF_000313985.2 Echinops telfairi
ATAGATAGATAGATAGATAGATAGATAGATAGATAGATAGATAGATAGACCGACCGACCACTAAAAAAGAGTTTGTCTCAGAAGCCCACAGGGGCAGTTCTACCCTGCCCTGTAGGGTCACCGTGCGTCCGGATTGGCTCGGTGGCAGTGAGCTGGACTAGAGAAGAGGCGGGGGACTGATCTGCTCAGAGTAACTCTGTGCTTGATGCACAAAAAGGAGAAAGGCAAAAGAGCATCCTAGTTGTCTTCCTGGCTATGTAGCCCAGTTCCCCAGAGGCCCCAAAGAAGGCAGAAATCTAAGAGGAAATTCTGAGCAGGAAAAAAGAATTAGACATCGAAGGAAACTTCCCAGAAGGGTGAAGACGTCAGTTAACATGAATAAAGAACATCTCTATTAAAATTCAGGAGCGCTGCTGGCGCAGGGGTTAGGAGCTGGGCTGCTAACTGATAAGTTAACTGGGCCGTGGGAACCCTGCAGAACAGCTCCACTGAGTCCAATCCGAGTCAGAACCAACTCGACAGCACTGGGTTTGCTTTCTGGTTTACTAAAAGTAACCGTGGCCTCGAAGAGCGTGTGCACAGCATGTGGATTAGCACAACACACAAGTGTGCGAGTGAGCAGCCACCTCTCTTCCTCCACCTCTCTTCTCATAGGCTTCTCCGGGCTTATCGGAATAACAAACTAGCAAGTAACACTGCTTAGCTGCCTAAACGATGTGCTGGTTCTGTCTAACATCACAGGGACTGGGTAGGTGTCCAGATTCCTTCTATTAACTTATTCACAGTCACCCTGAGGTACTTGGGAGAATAATTTACCCAGGCACACCGTTTTAATAGTTAGAAGTCACTAGAATGTGTTCCTGACTTCATGTTACAGGAAATCAAAACTTTTCAACATATAAACTAGGGTTCATAGGCCATCGGCCTGGTATTAAAGGCCTTATTTTTCCTACAACATTTTTCTCCTCTCCCTCCTCCTCACCCCCATCTCCGTTTTTCTCTTTCCTTTTTTCCTTAATCCAAAAAAGAAGAAAGGGTTTCTTCACGAACCAAGTCAAGGGCAATGAAAGTCACCAGAGTAATCCGGGAACTAGCCCAGTGATGCTTTTAAATGGAAGGCCTTTTCAGGACAGGTTGGTAGATGACCTATCACTCATCAGACAACCTGGTAAAGAAAGAAGCCAAGGGGAAAGTTCGAACTTCCCTCCTCAGAAGTTCTCTCCCTTTACTCTACTTCTCCTAGTCAGCAATCCAGTTTCCAAGCCCACTGCATTCTGAATCAGCATCCCAGAATTAGCCAAACACAACTGACCACGAGCCCTCCCAGGAAGCACAAAGTGGACGCTCCAGAAACTCCCCTTGAACTCGATTCAAACTCACACTCTCATTTCAACTGGCAGTTAATCAGTCAAGATGCAAAACATGACAGGGATCCGGGGGACTGGGTCTGGACCCGGACCCTAGGAAAGACCCTGTTGTCATTGGAGTTCTTCCCTGCCCCAAGGTCGGAAGAAGCATTTTCACTCCCCTCAAAGAGAAGGAAGCATACATACAGTGATCTTGCTGGCTTGGTTCAAGGCTTCCACCCAGTCCTGAAGATCTTTCTGGTCATTGGCTTGAAGAAAATACCTCTGAGAGAGGGCATTTATGACTGCGAAAATCATGGGGAGAAAGAGAAAAAAAAACCCAGGTCAGAATACATGCAATACAGAAGGACTCCACAAAATGAAGCTGCTCTAATTAGCAAGGTCGATAATCCCCACAGCTGATCAAGAAGTTCCCATGATGCTAGGTCACCTACATACATCTCTAGAAACCACAGGCCCCAACTATCTCCTTACCCACCTTTCAAAGAATGGATTCTGCTGGTGGCCACATGAAGGTTGCCTAGAGACATTCACAAGAGCCTCTCTGGGCCCTGCTGTGATGATAAGGCTACTAGCCCACAATCAACAAGACAAATCCCTGAACTGCTTTCAGCAGTGCTAACAGATGTACAATGGTGATGACACACATACAAGTTTGGACCCAGTGCCCTTTGTTTCCACTGGCACCAGTGGCCTGGAGACAGAGACTTGTGTGGGAAATGGAACAAAGCTTACTGGAGATCAAATGTGTGGCCGTGGCTGGCGTCATCTCCACCTTCCCGGAGCACACCAGTTAGTACTCAACTCTGAAGTCGGGGCTCTCAAAAACTTCCGGTAGCACCCAAGCCTGTGCAGTCAGAAAAACTGACTTTTGTTATGAATAATTCTAGCCAAGAAACCAAGAAAAGTGACATCCCTACAGACCCAGGGACATCACTCAGGCACCCGGGGCACACACAGTCCCACGTGGTCACAGGACTGTTTCCATGCAAACAGAAGATGCTGTGTGAGGACCGACAAAGCCCATGCCCTGGGTCAGTACTGCTTACCAAAGCAAAACGGAGTTTTTGGTTTCTGCTTCTGGGTAGCCACGCTCACCTAGATCAAATCAAAATGAAAGGAACATGAGCACATGCCTAAGAATATTGGGATGCATCGCTTCACATTTTGTACTGCAGGTGTCTCGGACATAAGAGTACAAACCGCATGTGTACATTTTTAAAGAACAAGCAAACACCCTGTACTTGCCAAGCTGGTGACGGAACGGGTCATCATCAACCCTATTTCTTAGCAGCCCTCTGTAGGCCCCTTCCTGACAGAGTCCTTCTCCTCACCCAGGAGAGGACCCTCTCTCACGTCTGTCTTCATGTGCACTTGTACCGAAACAATTTGAAAAGCCACTGGGAATGACAAAATTGTCTCCGGTCCAGAAACTCGGAGAAACAGCATTCACACTAGCCTGAGGCTACTTCCCTCTCAACCCCGCAGCCCACAGCCATTAAGTTGAGTGCGACTAACAGCGAGTCTACAGGACAAAGTAGAACACCCCCCTAGGGTTTCCAAGACTCATATATACTGGAGTATAAGCCAAGTTTTTCAGCACATTTTTCCCAACAATATGAACAGCAGCGGTTTAGTGAGTACTCGCTATGTGCCAAACACTTGGTGGCTATCACCTCATTTCGATCCGCTTGAGAATTTAGAGAGGAAGGCCTAGATTATCCCATTTTCTTTTTTTTTTTTAATCGTTTTATTAGGAGCTCATACAACTTTTTTGTTTTTAAACATTTTATTAGGGGCTCATACAACTGTTATCGCAATCCATACACACATCAATTGTGTAAAGCGCATTTGTACATCATTCTCAAAACATTTTC
>NW_022103906.1:33770727-33790689 GCF_000313985.2 Echinops telfairi
TCATATCATGGAGGTGAGCACACAATGATATGATTTTTTGTTCTTTGATGCACATTTTTAATGCAGTTTTGGTAGTAAAATTAGGTGCCTTGGCTGATATTCGGGCCGGCTTATACTAGAGTATATACAGTAATTTTTACAGAAGCAGATTCCTCATCTTTCTCCTGAACAGAGGCTGGGGGGCTCAGACCACCAACCAAGCTTTCAGTTAGCAGCTGAGCATTTTAACCACTGGGCCACCAGGGTTCCTTCAACCACTGGCAGCCTCTCCTAAAGAGTTCTTCAAGTTCAAGGTGGTATGGGTGCAACTACAACGCACATTCCAATTAAGGGACTCGTGTCAGCAGGACAGTCACTAAATTTAGATACAATGATCAATTTCCTCCCTAGCTTACGTTGGTTGCTTAACCATGAAAATAAGCACTTCCCACGTACGCAGGGAGGAGCTGATGTAATCAGAGACCATACTTATGTATTCATTTAAATGGAAGGGCCTGTAAAAAAGGAAGTATATGTTTTTAAGCTGGGGCAGACTTTAAGAAGATATTTGCCATTTCGGCCATTTTTGCATGTGCAATTCGGTGATGTCTATTACGTTCACCGTGTTGTGCAACTACTATCCGTGTCCAAATATTTTCATTGCCCTTAATAAAAACTCAGGGTCCCTGCTTCCACCCAGCCCTCAAAACACTCCAAACCCACTGTCATCGAGTTGACTGCAACTCCTAACACCCAGTAGGGCAGAGCAGAACTGCCTCTGTGGGCTTTAAGACTGTAACTCTTTACAAGAGTTGACAGCCTCGATCTTTTCCCAAGGAGTGGTTTCAAATGCATGACTTTGTGGTTAGAAGCCCAACATGTAAGCTACAACAGGGCTCCTACTAGCCACCATATCTAATAAACCTTGGCATCGATTAATTTGCCTGTTCTAGATATTTCATATAAGTGGGATTATAAAATATTTGTCATGTTTCTGCTGGTTTATCTATCAGAAGCTGGAGAAAAATCTTTGAGTCAAAATTTAGGTCCCTGGGTGGTGCCAGTGGTTAATGTTTTCAGCTGCTAACCTACAGGAGATTCGAGCATACCCAGCGGTGTTTTGTCATACAGCGTCTGTATGACAGGATAGGTTAAAGGCTCTACATGTGTGATCACACGTAACATGATGAGTAACTCACTGAGACCACAGTATTATTGTCTCTAATAGGCTGATGGAAAATCAGGCCCTGATAATCCTATGGACCACAGTTCTGACACACATGGGATTAGCGTGAGCTAAGTTCAATTTATGGTAACTGGCTGGTGGTATTTTCAATGATTGACCCACCCATCAAACTGGCTAGAGTCTTGCTCTGACTCTAAACTCTTCCTATGTAGATTGCTTTAACAACCAAAATTAAAAGGGCTCAAATAGAAAGTAAATGTTTAGAAAATGATGATGGTAACATATGTACAAATATGTTTAATACATTAATGGAATGTTATAAGAACTGTAAGCGCCCCCGATAAAAGGATTTAAAAAAACAAAAACTGCTCCAAACATTCGAGAGGGGAACTGGGGTAGCGGGCCTGTGAACGATCAAAAGGACAGACAATACAGCCTGCGCTTTACAGTCAGAGCCCAGGCTCCACTTCCTGATCGACCAATCAGCGACCAGGATTTAAGACGGGTTTTACATGACTGCGCACGTAAACCCTTTAACCTATCCTGTCTCACAGACGCTGCTCCATGCAGGAGGGAGTACTAACATTAACAGGCCATTTTGTCCCCTCAACACACTGAGCAAAACGTTGAGGCCCACGGGCTCCTCAGGGGCCTACAAATAAACAAATGAAGATGGGATAATCACTGTGAATCAATACTCGGGTCTGCAAAACACTAGCTCAACCTCACGGACAAGTCTCTAAGTGTCTACAGGATGTCACATTGTCAACTTCATTAATTCTTCAATGAAAGAGTCAAGACAAGGCATTACATTTTAAAATAATCAGTAAGCTAGATTTTCCTACTTCACAAGAGACCTTGGGTATGTAAGACGACTGCCGGGAAACTGGAGCCAGGCACAAATTAAATTAATTACTCACAGCCAGATAATTCCAAAAGTAAGAGGATTACATTCTTTTCAAATATTTTACAGCAAAATCACTATGTTTAATGAGGGATGTGGGTACATTTTGACACGTTTACCATGATGTGGAGGTGGAGGACATAGGGTCTTGGGGGGGAAATGGAGGTTTTTTTAGGGTGGGGGGTTGGGTTTTTTAATGAAGGTTTAAGCAAAGGTGAGGCCCCATTAGGCCGAGTGCAAACAGACGAGCCAGCACAAAGTCAGTCATGTCTGCACAGCACACGGGTGTTAAGCTGTGCAGTGCGGCTCTCAAACAGAATCGCCCTGTGGCCTCCATACCATCCCGTCGGCCTGGGTTCCTGGCCCCCAGTGGCCTGAACCAGGTTTTGGCCTGCTTCCACCCGACACTCTGGTCCGTTATGACCCTCTTCCTTGTTCTGTCCCTGAGGTGGCTCTTGTCCATAAGAGCTCCATCGTGTCTCCGTGGCTTTGACCTCTTCCTTAAATGCCAGTAGCCATGGAAGCTGAACATGTGCCCCCTCTCCTGCCAGCCTCGCCACACCTTAATGACCAGGACAGGCTGCTAGCGCCTCCCTTCAACGTCAAGGAAAACAGAACCTACTGCCGTCAAATTGATTCCAACGCCTACTGACGCCTTGTGGCACGGGGTAGAACTACCCCAGAGGGTTTTCTTGACTGTCCCCGTGGCAGACAGGAACTTTGGTGGCACAAAGGTTCAGCCCTCAGCTGCTAACTGAAAGGTCAAGGGTTCAAACCCACCAGCCGTTCTGAGGGAGGCCTGGCTTGGCAATCTACTCCCTTAGATGATAGCTTAGGAAACCCAATGGGACGGCTCTGGTCTGCCCTATCGGGTGGCCAGGAGTTGGGATCAGTTCCATGGCACCCAACAATAACAATCTTCACAAGAGCAGATCACCAGGCTTTTCTTCGGCCGTGTCCCGTGGGTTCAAACCATCAACCCTGAGGTGATTAGTGACTGGGTGCAGAGAAGCTTGAGTCACTCGGGGGCCAGCCGTCTGAATCAGTAGAGGGGACAAAACAGGGTCTGATGAAGAGTGGCTGCAGGCAGCAAAGAGAGTTGACAGGGGTAACCAACAGCATGCCAGGAAGTGGCCATGGCAGCATGCGGAAGAGGGGCTGGGGACTGAGGAGGGGTGAAGGATGTGAGGAGGGGATGGCCAGATCACTGGTAGAGTGACGCACCCAGGGAGGCTCGCTCCAGACCTCAACTCTCAAGAACTTGCTCTTAGCTGATCAAACCGACCATGGGTGCAGTCAACACGTCAGTACCAGGGCACTGCTTAGGCTACCCCCCACCCTGCCAGCCTTAGCCGGAGTGGCGCTGGGGGCCCTCTGGCAGTAGCAGTAACAAAGCACACACCTTGGAGCTCTGGTGCAGCTCTGCCTCAGTATCCACAGCGAACTTGGCCCACAGGTGGCTTAAGGCGTGGGGCAATAAGCAGCCACCTGCACAGGATGATTACAGGAGCTCTAAGCTGGGGGGCTCGGGACCAGCTTCAGAGGGCTAATGGGCCCTAGAATGAGAGGCAAGATCGAGGGGGGTTAGGGGGATATGCACAGCAGCCCGGAGCAGGAGTCTGCACGTTCCCTCAGACTCTCAGAAAGATCCCCCGGCCTCCCAAGACGTTAAGAAGCACTGCTTTAGGAAGTTCTCCTGAACAGCTAACTTTGGGTGAGGCAGGCCCTGACAAAATCAGCCACAAGCCAGGGTTGGGGCAGGCAGAGCGTGAGAGAAGGACCATTAGGCAAAGTGGGAGGGTGGGTGGTGCCAAAGACCAGCTTCGACTATTTTCCAGGTTGCCTAAGACCTGGTTCTGCGGCCATCAGTGCTCCAGATGGCATCCGGTCACTCACGCTCAACTGTGTCTCCTGGAGGACCACGGCCATTCCCTGTCTCCCCAACATGAGCCGGCACCGGACAGACACCACGGAGAGACCACGCTGCGCTGCCTGGCACTCCAGTGAAATGCCTTACTCGGTGATGGGCTACCTAAAGGTTACCGAGAAAGAACCCTTTTCCCTCTGAGATAGCCCTGAGTGGTGAACTTGATACTAGGGCCACAGCTAACAGGGTTTTGGGGGGTTTTCGTTTCATGCTCTTTCTGGGAAAGCCCAGGCTTTCTGGCTGAGGATCACGCAGGAGTTAAAGGCTCGGTGTCACGTGACCCGGTAGCAGCTGTGGGTACTGCATGCCCACCCAAGCCTGCCTCTCCCATGAAGGGCTAAAAGGCAGGTCCATCCTTTCTAAATGAGGCTGAGAAGGCTAAAAGCCCTCCTCTGAGCCGCACTTCCAAACCGTGACTCAGCAGGAGAGTATATTCATTCCGCCCCCACCACAAAAAAAAAAAAAAAAAAACACCTTCCCAAACAGTCTCAGAAGGGGGGTTTTGGTTTCCATATATAATGAGGTCCGTGCTTCCCCTCTCTCAATTCTAGTTCCCCAAACCCCCAGGAGAAATACCCTAAGGAGGCCAGGCCAGGGGGCGGACCGCAGGGCCCCGGCCTTGGGGCTGGCGAGGGAGCCTCGGGGCTGACCACAAGGCATGTACAAATGGCCCACAGCTGCGCCAGCAGAGCTGTGCTCGCTGAAGGCCCTCCCCGCTCCCCCAAGGTCATTATCTCCGCTGCTCTCTAATCTGCGCAGACACAGCCCTGCATCTTCTGCCTTTGTACTCCGCAGCCCACGGGCACAAGGTCAGCCTGCCCCTCAGCGAGAGGTGGGCTCTCCTCTTCCCGATCCCCCCCCCAGTCCACCTCTCCACACTCAGCTCCCAAGCAGCTGAGGTTGGGAGCCACACACAAAGATTCCCAGGGTCAGGAGACATTCAGGGCAGGCAACGCCCATGTCTCAACCTTCTAAAGATGGAAGGAGGTGACAGACAGGGAAGTAGAGGCTCGCAAGGGGCCTGAAGTGTTGGGGGGTGGGGTGAGCGCAGGACTTCCGGAACTTCAGGGCTGGCTGGGAGCTACCTGGCTCTCCCCGCAGTACAAAGAGTTCCTCTTTCAGGAGAGGCTCTAAGTCCCTGGCCTTCGCATGACAGAGCCGCACTGGTCCTGACTCCGGGGAGGACCCTGCAGCTACTCATGAGCGCCAGATCTGGCCCCCACCCTTGGGTCTCCACTCCAGGAAGGGGCTGCTTGATGATCGCTGGCCAGGCTGCTGGGCAGGCTCTCAGGCAGTTAGCTGGCTGCTAAACATTCTCCCAGCACATATCAGCATCTTCTCTGGGTAGTCTTAGCTTGCTCTCCACAGTCGTCCTGTGCCAAGTGACTGGGAAAATGTTTAAACTTATTACCCTCAGTGTTGTGTTTGTTACATCTTTCTTTCGGACCCCCAAGTCCAACCACTACCTATACCTCCTTGGCTGGGGGCTGGGAGGAAGTACTGCTGATTGATGGGCCTAAAGAGTAAAGATGCCCCATCCTCTAAAAATCTGCTGATCAACGTTAAATCTGCCCCTGACCACAGGTGATACTGGAGGAAAGGGGTAATGTCCACCAAGGTCCCCAAATGCTAGCACCCAAATGATATGACACGGCCTCTGGTTTACATACTAAACCTACTTAGCAAACATGAACCCCCGGAACTCCAAGATCGCATTACCTTTGAGATGTAGGTCAGCTGCAAAGATCCAACAGCTCCTGCCCCAACCGCCAGGTTCTGAAAAGACAGATTTTTTTTTTCTTGTTAAGAACATTACATGCGGTAGTGGGGACAGCACTGAGGGCAGAAGACCAAGCTCTAGTTCTGTTTCAGCCACTTTCTGGCTTTGCAACCTTGAGCAACTCTCCTAACCATATTCTCTGGTTCACTTTCCTCACCTGTAAAACTCGTGCCACTTTGATGCACACGTTGCCTGTGTGTTACTACTACCCTGGCGTTATTAGTAGAGAGAGACACTCAACTTCTGTAGTTAACAGTGGAGGCTTCACCGCTTGACTGTGAGCAAGATCTTAATCACCGCGTCTCAGATTTTCCTTTAAGGCAAGGATGATAATGGTGCCTAACTGCTGCGGTAATTGTAATGATGAGTTAATACCCTAAAGAGTACTTGGAACAGCCCCCTGGTATAACAGGGAGGACTTCAAAAAGTTCTTGGAAAATTATTTTTTTAATTAAAAAAAAATAAAATAAAATTGTAAAGTTCATGGGAAAAATCCCATTATTCTGTTTTTCTTTTGTAACTCCCCCTCCCCCCCCCAAAAAATATTTTATTAGGAAAAAATCTAGACATCATTCCGCTCAATAGTGTAGTCATATCAAGTGTACAATCGCTACCACGATCAGTTTCAAAACTTCCTTCTTGAACTCCTTGATATTCGCTCCCCCATTCGGCCTGCACCCCCCACCCCATCTTTCATAACTTTTTATTGTGAATTAGGTGTAAACACAGAGCAGATCCTCATTTTACATTCAACAGTTCATAAAACTATAGAATGCTTCGCAAAATTTGCATGTACCTCACAGGGCTGCTATGAGTATCAACTGAAGCGATGTGTGTGCAAGATAAAAGCATTAACTTCAAGGTGCTAGTGGTGCAAATGGTTAAGCGTAGCTGAAAAAGTTAGTGGTTCAAACCTATCCAGACAAGCCTCACAAGACAAGCTGGGCTTCTGAGAGGTCATGGCCTTGCCAACCCTCGGGCGCAGTTCCACTTGCACACACGGGCTCACCGTGAGTCAGACCAGACTCAATAGCCACTAACAGCAACTGAAGCTGTAAGACATCCGCAGGCACCCTCTGCCTGGCGACAGTCTCTACCTCAGAGCCACCTCTTCGCGTTCCTAAGCTTTCTGTCAGACCTGAAGCACTGATGACACACGGAGGATAGCATTCCAACCAATGGCCAGGTTGGAAATCACAGCCCAGCGTCGCTAATGCACACCTTGGAAAATTCACTCCAAGAATCTGACTATAGCTTCTGGTGACCTCTTAAACGGCGGTCAGAAGCCTCCAAGAATAGCCTTTGAAGACCTCACATGCGCACTAACGGCATCTCAGAGCAATCAACAGAAGTGAATGTTGCATCACAGGAAATTCATAAACTTCCCAAAGGATGAACAGGGAGCCAGTTCTTCTTGGTTCCAATGTGTCTCAGAGACCTGTCTTCCTAGGAGAGTCTCCTAAGAAATTTCTTAGACCAATCACTTCTCGGCCTTTTGGCTAAGATCAAGGGTAGAAATTTCTTAGACGAGAGGGAAGAGTCCTTTTAGCCATAACTCTCTGAATTACTATCCATCCCTTGGAACAATTCGTGGTGAAATTTCAGATTCACAAGATATAGTGGAGGGGACACGTTGGAACTACACAGTTCATTGTGTTTTTTCTTAGGAAACTTCTACTGGGTAGAGAGAGAGATGCCTGGGAGGCCCTAAATCATAGGCAAAAGGGAGCTATAGCTCCCTAAAGTGGAAGCATGTGACTGACACTGCACTAGAGGCGACCTCTAACCATCCTGGGCGGACTCTGTGCAGTTAGACGGCTTAAACAGCAGGCCAAGTCTTCACATCCAGGTCACAGCGAAGGGGACACGGAATCAGTGACAGCTGCTGGAGTATCTGCCCCGCCCATCCCAGGTTTTGCAGCTGACCTGTGAGTGAGGGGATCTGTCTGAAGCTACACAACTGGTGGCAGACCCTGAGTAACAGCTTAGGCCTCCTGTCTCTCATGCCAGTGTTCCGGGCAGCACAGTGTAATTTAGGAAGCTTGAGCAGTAACCATCATTCTCTATAAATCGTTTACCTATAAAATGACGGTAATAAGTGCTATCTCACAGAGTTGCTGTGAGAATGGAAAGAGAGAGAACCCCTAGGGTACATCTATATGCTACCCTGTTTCCCCCACCCCCCAGCCACTTCCCACAACACTAATGACAAGATGCAAATGCCAAGTCTTGGGGCTGGTCTTGCACAACTCACTCTCCTCACCCCAACACCACAGCCCAAAGGCCTCCAGAGCCCTATCTTGAATAAGGAGTGATGTAGTGGCATTTGGGGAGCGCAATGACAGATTGGAGCTGATCAGATTTCAACTACTTCATCCCTTCCACCCTTCCAGAGTTACTCCACCCTTCGGTTCCTGCTTCCCCCTCGAGCTCGCCCTGTTTGCAGGGGAGAAAGGGACTGCTTATTCCTCACCCCAGTCACCCACACGCTACCCACAGTCTGCTCCTAGGCTAACACATACCTCCTCCTCTTTCCCATGAGAAGCCAGGAAAACATGATGATAGTCTGAAAGGCGGTCCCCCCACCACCTTCCTCACCACCCGGAGGGAAACGGATGACACAGGAGAAAACAACCCCAGGATCTCCGAGGCTTGATCCAAAGTGAAGGCTCTGGGTCCGCTCTAATTACTGAACCTAAAAGATTAATGGTGGCAGCCTGCTGCCAGGATGACACACTGGTGGCCCCAGACAGACACTTCCTGATCAAGGAAGCATGTGCCAAGGTGCCTCAGCTGGGAGCCAAGGCAGACAGATGCCAGGACAGAAACCCCCCAAAACAGCACCCCAGGAGGGCCAAGGCACCAGAGTCTGGGAGAGGAGCCTAACAAGCTTGCCTCCCCTGGTCACAGCACATTCCCCTCTAAGGAAGGGGCAACTCTCAAACCCATCCTGAAGCCCCTTCATCTCCTCCGGCCTGCCCGGACCTCTCATCTCTCTGATTTCATGTGCATGGATCCCTCCCCAACTTGGGGGCACAGTACAACCTCCTGGGCAGCTTGTTTTTAAAGGTCCAGGCTCAAGCTTCACTTCAAGGGCACTAAACCAGGCTCCAGTGGAATGTGGTTAGACCATGTCTATTTCTTAAAAGCTTCCACGGGATCTCTAACTATACCCAAGTTTGAGAACCACTGGTCTGCAGGGTGTGGAAATCTAGCTCTAGATTCTGCACTGGACTATGTTTTTCTATGGGATGAAGTCTCTTTTCTTCCTACTAGGGCTTAAGTGTAACAAGAACATGAATAACATTTTACTACTCTACATAGCAGACGCCTCAGTTTTAAATGAAAACAGTATTTATTTGGTGGTTAAACTCCCAAAACCAGTCTATAAAAACGTGCTAAGCTTATTACACACACACACACACACACCACCCCCTCACCCACCCCCAGAGAAGCAACACAGCTTGTGTTCACCACTGGGAAATGATGTTTCGGGGGAAGATATGACGATGATGGTAAGAACTTGGGTATTAAGAACAGGTCTTGACTACCAGAGTCATATGCCATCGAAGTTAGCAGTTCCCATACTGGGGCAGAGGCAGGGTGGGGCAGAAATCGGGGTGGGGGGGCCATGAAAGGGCTTAATGCATGAGTGTCAAGGGGCTTAGAAAGAGAGAAGTAAGGGATGGGCCAGGCACAGCGACAGGAAGCATGTGAGAGGAAGGCATCTGAGCTGATAAGTTGTGGAGGTGGGGGTTGGTGGGAACAGAGTTCCGGCAAGGGTGGGTATGTGGATCACTGGGGTAGGTTTTGAACCATCCTCCACTTCAGCCACATGAGTTGTAACTCATCTAAGTGAGTTGGGGTCAAGACACTTGTGCTTTAAAGCTCCCAGATGGCTCCCCTGTTTGAGGCCCATCTGCAAGCCCTGGCTGGTCCTGTGGAAACTGCAGTCAGTGTGGACACAGCAGCTGGTTGGAGAAAAGGCAGTGCCCAGGCGACAGCAGCTCGAATAGCCCTGGTTGCCGCACAAGCGGTAAATAGGGAGAGGGTGATTCTGTGCCGCGCATGGTCGGCAGCACATCGCAGGTGAGCACGTCTGTCAGTCCAGATCAGCTGTCCTTTTCTTGGGCTTCCCCAGTTTTGGGAACAATGGAGGGCACACAGTAGGTCCTTGTGACATGATTAAGGTGACCAGACGTCCCGCTTTTGGCGGGACAGTTCCGATTTTTAACAATCTGTCCCGCGTCCCGCGGAGTTTTAAAAAAGTCCCGATTTTTGGAAAGAATGCCCGACAAGCTAGGGTATACAGTTTTTGGCTGCCATGTGGCTATTTTGCCAGGATATGAGTTTTATCAATGGTGTCCCGCGTTACCACTGTTAAAATCTGGTCACCTTAGACATGATGGATGTGTGAAGGCGCTCCCTCTGCCTTCTGTTCCACTCTTTCCACCGAGACTCTCGGAGGAGACTGCCTTCGCTGGGGCTTCTCCATCACCAAGGAAGGCACGGAGATGCCCAAGCACAGAGGGGGCACACCTCCGGGACAAGTCCTTTTCCAAAAGCAGCATGGTGTCTTGCTAACGTAGACACTTAGTCGTGTGTCTTCTAGTGAGGCTAACGAGGAACACAAAAATGGCCAGACGACTCAACCCGATTCATAAATCCACAGGATGTCAGCCCCTGAGACGTCACCTGACAGCCTCCTTCCTAACTGACCACCTGAGTCCTGAGTTTCAACCAGGGGACCAGACTTCCCCAAAGAGACCAAGCGCTTCCTGCCATCGAATGCCTTCTGACTCACAGTGACCCTACAGGGCCGGGAAGAACGGAGACTGAGACAGTGGGAATGGAAAACCCCACTGTTCTCCCTAGGTTTCAAACTACTGACCTGGTGGTGAGCAGCCCAACACGTACTTGCTACGCCACCAGGGCCCCTTCTAACAAAGGCAGCGCTCCTAACTCCTAACTCTCCACCCAGAGCTTTCTGGTAATGCGCAGCTTGAGACAAGAGATGTCACCTGACAGGTGTTTGAAGCCGATCGTGTGCCTCGGCTATTTCACACACTGTCACTTAATCTTCACAATCCCATTTCACAGGGGAAGAAACTCAGGACTGAGCAGGTCATGCCAGCAGGCAGTAGTTAGGCGTGTATTCAACTTCAGCCTTTTCCACTCCCAAACCCCATGGTGTTTCCTCTATGCCATGCCACCTCCCGTGAGACAGTCCTTCAAAGCTACAAAGACCTGCTCATTACCTAAGAGTTGATAACCAATCAAAGGTAAATACCAGAGCAGGGACAGCAGGCTTACCCCAGAGAGCTTCTAGATGGTGGCTGCCCAAGCTGGGCAGGGCAGGAACGAGTCGAACTGGCTCTTGGGTGCCAAACCCCAAGTGACCAGGGATTCAGAGTGGAAAAGGGAAAGGAGAGATGCGGTGGCCTTCTTAACTTCTTGCCTAGAAAACGGCGAGGAATGCAGCATGCGGCTATTTAAAAGCTGGCTATTTAGCAAATAGAGGAGAGAGGCAAGCGTATGTGGAAATTCCAGGGCTAGGCAAGAGCCGACATGGCTGTCCAGGAGCTGAAACCACAGCTCAAGCTGCAAAAGGGATGGCCAGGCAGATTCTCAAGAAAGGGTTTGGCTACAGAGCAGGGTGAAGGGAATGGAGGGGAGGAGCCTCATTCCCTCTGGCCCACATTCCAAAACTCTCACCCGGCAAGCCAGAAACAGCCACGAGGGAAGTAACCAAGTTACTGCCAGGCGACCCGACCAGGGGCTTCACTCACTGCTCTGGTATCAAACACATCTCCCGGCTTCCACTCTGTCTTCCTACTTCCTGACACTAATGTGAGAAATCATGCCAGGCCACAGCTACTCTCCCCACTCCCCGGTTTCCACAGGTCCTTAATCATGCCCTCCCTTCAGGAGAAGCCATTCCTGCATCACAAGCTGCTGAGTTGCTGTAATGCTTTTGTTCTCTGTCTGGGTGTCTGTTTCTAACTGACTTGGGCCAGCACCTGGAGCTTTGTGGTACAGTCCACATGCCCAGCTCCCTGTGCAGGCAGACCTCGTTTTATTGCGCTTCTCTTAACGAGCTTCACGCACCCATGTGGGAGGTTGGCGGCAGCCCTGCCTTGAGCACATCGGTCGGGCAAAGTCACTTTCCCAACAGCACGTACTCCTTTTGGGACTGTGTCACATTCCAGTAAGGGTCACACTATTTCAAACGCGTCCTAATGCGACTGCACGCTTACCATACTATTTGATATATTTATATAGAATACTCTATCCATAATTCTTCTTGCCCTGGTAAACAAACAAGGGTTTTGAGATATTTCACTGCGGTGGTCTGGACCGTGTCTCTGCGGCCGGCCTGGACTTGTCTTCTCCCCACCAACCAGGCCACAGGCACCTAAAGAAACAGTCAAATCTCCAGCTCATTCCCTGGGTGTTTGGGGATCTCAAACTCCTATCACTGCCTAAGGATCAGCCACCTGAATGTTCACCAGCCTGAACTTCAGTCAGTCACTCTCAACTCAGCTCCCTCCATCCGTGTTTGCCTCCGGTCCCTCTTCGACTCCATCTCCCCCTCCCCGCAGGCAGCTATTAACTGTCAGCTACTTCATTTCGTAACTCCAGCCAGTGGCCAGGCCTGTCCTTTTCTTCCTTCGTAAAAACCCAGCCGCCGTGAAGCCCTGCCCGACACACACGGTGACGACCTCCTGTCTGTTTGTCCTGCGTTCCTGAGGTCTTTCTCTCCTTTTGCTTCCTTCCTTTGCGTTTGTCTTGCTTTCTTCTTTCTTTCCCTTTCCTTCCTCGCTGAGGGCTTCTCACTAGCTAGGATCTTTTGGAAGTAGTCTTTCTTCCAAGTCACCGCGGGGTGAATTCAAACCACCAGCCTCTCAGTTTGTAGCTGAGAACGTAGCCATTTGGGCTTCACCCAGGGATTTTCACAGGGTTTCCAGTGACTGATTTTTCTTCAGAAGAACATCAAACCCTCTCCCCCAAGGTACTTGTGGGCCTACGTGAGCCTCCGACCAGTCAGTCGGCAGCCAAGCATGTTACCCACTTGCACCCCCCCACCCCCACCCCCCAAAAGTCTTCTTTTCAGTGGTGGTGGTGGTGGGTGCCATCAACTAATGGCTTTCGGCTCTTCGCAGACGCCAGGTAAGTGCAGCATGGCCACAGAGGGTCCCCAGACTGTAATCTTCACGGACACAGACGGCCAGATCCGATGGAGGTACAGGGTGGGTGCACACTGGCCAGCCTTTTGATGACCGGCCAAGCACTTCATCATTGCGCTACAGGGGTCTTTCAATACAGCAAAGCCACGGCTTTGGTTCCAACTCATAGTGACCATCCAGGACAGAGGAGATCTGTTGTTCATTGGGTTCTGAGACTATTCCTTCTAAATCTTTACAGGAGTAGACAGTTTCCGCTTTCTCCTGTGGAGCTGCTGGCGGGCGTGAACCCCTGACCTTGGGGGTTAGCACCCCAACACTTTTATTCACTGTGCCACTAGGGTTCCTGAATTTCTTTTGGAGTGGCCTTTAAATATGTCCTTTCCTCATCATTCTCACCCACCTTTCTACATCTTAAGAAGTTCAAAGGCAAATTCCTAGCTGGCATCTCCAACTGCTGGCTCTTTTCAACATCTATCTGGATGTTATTTCCAGGGTAGATTTTCTTAAATAGGATCTCTGTAGCCCTTTACAGTCTATCAAAACATTTTTCCATACTTCACTTAATCTTCACAGTAACTGTAAAAGACAGAAGTACTCATTACTCCTGTTTTACAGATGAGGACCAGAAGGCTCAGCATATGCTGCTTCCCGTGTTAAAGTCTCATCACACTGTCCTGTGCTCAGTTGCTGTAACTACTAAAAAAGGAGCGCTGAAGTCTAAGATGCAGTCCCTCTCCCAACCATACAATAAATAGCCTACACTGCCTTAGAAACACTGTTAAATTTTTTTAATGGCATTATTTTGTATGTAAATGGATATGAATTCTCTATAAATACAATAGATATACGAAGCAAATGTTGAAAATTAAAATGTAAAGCTTCTACTAAAACTAAAACAACATTGTAAGAAAAGGCAAATCTTAAGAAAACCTAGTAACAGTCATCACTATAATTTTGAATTGGTAAAAATCTCTAAGCTTCTATTTCTTTAGCTGCTTGTGCTTAATATTTTAATATCAAGTAGTGCTAACTATTAGCACTGCTGTCCCCCATCACTGAAACTCACTGTCATCGACTCAGTTCTGACTCAGAATGACCCTATAAGGTAAGGTAGAACTGGCCCTGTGCGTTCCCAAGACTGTAACTCCCCCCACTTTTAAAAAAAGTTTTATTGGCACATAATTAACATAGCACACAATTCAATAGTTCAATCGTTCCATCATATCAAGAGGAATTGTACAATCATTACCGTATAAATTTTAGAATACCCCCCAACACCCCCCCCCATGGGATTATAATTGTATAGGAACATAAAGTCTCATTTTCTCCCATGGAACAGCTGCTGGTTTTGAACTGCTGACCTTGCAATTAGCAGCCCATCAAGTGACCACTACACCACCAGGGCTCCTTAAATACCCCCTCCAAAACCAAACGCACTGCCATGAGTGCTGAGTCAGAATCCACTTAATGGCAATGGGTTGTGTTTTTGGTTTTAAGACAGCAGAATTGTCCATTATGCATTATATGTTAGCATAATTCCAGACACTGTCTTCTGTCTTCCCTGCACGGCTTTTGTAAAAGACACTCAAATAGCCACCCTGTTGTCCGCACTGAGAAGACTCTGGCCCTGTCAAAGAAAGAACCATTTGCAGCCATTGAGGTCCCTGGGTTCCCAGAAGAGACAGATGCCTACAGTGCCTTTAGAGCAGCGATTCTCAACCTTCCTAATGCCACAACCATTTAATACAGTTCCTCCTATTGTGGTGACCCCCCAACCACAAAACTATTTTCGTTGCTACTTCATAACTGTAATTTTGCTACTGTGATGAATTGGGAGACCCCTGTGAAAGAGTCGTTTGACTCCCAAAGGGGTCACGACTCACAGGTTGAGAACCGCTGCTTTAGATATTATGCTGATCATATTAAATTCTGATTATGACCTTTGGGAACATCTAAGGATTCTCTCTTTTTTTTTTAATCAGAGGAGATAAACTTGACAAGAACAATAATCGAGTGCAATACTGTTTCTATGCTTCTTTGTGATTTTGTTTCGAGCCCTATATTTGGATCTTATGATTGCTTAGCCAAGTGGACATCATTGGAAGGGTGGAATGTTAGGTGCTGCTGAACCTAAATAACGCATAATATGTTACTCTGTACATTGCTGTAACAAAGTAGAGCTGCCTTATATTTTAAGGAAAATTCTGTGTTTGTTTCAATTCAAGAATTATTTGCTAATATTGGTGTCAAATTGATTTTTAAATGCATTAGTCATATTGGTGGCCATGATCAATCACATAGGAGCTTTCTAACTTTAGGGAACTCTTTTAGCTAATGGGTTTCATGTTATATTTGCTCGGTGTCACCAATGCCTGCGTTCAAAAACCTCAATTCTCTACCTTTTACCACATCGATTCCAAATTCTGTCCTTAAAAACCTTCTAGACTACAGTTGATTTCACAATGCATTCTGTCACCGTCCTCCCAGAGTCCCTCAGATAATCTTCTTGCTATTTTGGTGTACGTTCAACAGCCGAAAGGAGCCCCTGTTGGCACCGTGGGTTACACGCTCGCTGTGATCCCTCAAGGTCAGCAGTTCAAAACCACCAGCTGCTCCACAGAAGAAAGTAGAGGCTTTCTACTCCCATAAGGAGTGATCGTCTCAGAAACCCACAGGGGTAGTTCTACTCTGCCTGACAGGGTCACTGGGGTGGGGGGGGGGCTTGACACATGGCAGCGACTACCTTTGAGTTTTCAATGGCCACATCTGAAGCTCTTCTTCAGAGGGTGCCTTCAGACAACTGGAGTGGCTTTGCCCACATCGGCAGAGCTGGAATCAGCGAGATGCTCAGTGAGAGCATCTGAGCAAAGGCAGCTGGGGGCATAACTTACCCCCCTGCGGAAATAACCCCTGCAGGGCGTCTGCCTGACTCACGTCCCGGCGTTGCTCCCTCCACGTACTACAGTGCTTGCCCACAAATCCCCATCTGTGCCTGAATCCTCATCGCGGCATCCTCTTCTGAGAACCCAACCTTGCACACCTCTCTGGCCGGTCAGCCTCCTCCTCGCCTCCATGCTGCCTCTGTTCCCATCAGCACTTTCATTTCCCTTTACCTTTCACCTCTGCTTGGGGCAGGGTGGGCAGAAGAATCAAACGAGCTGTTTGTTGAAGCATGAAAACACTTCAAGACCCATAAGGTGCTCTCTCTCTACAAATGTGATTACATCAACCTCACCCATCTTCAAGATCTCCATCGAAAGCCAGAACCTCCACAAAGAGGTGCCCCAGACAGCCCTATGCCCCCTTTGATTGGTGCCCTGCCTATTGGGTAAGCTCCACGGAGGCCGACTTTTCTCTCGTTCACTGTTGCAGTCTCAGCATCTAGACTGGTGGTTGGCACACAGGATACATCCAATCACTGCGTGTTACATTAAAAATGGTGCCGGACTCCAAGATCACTCTCTGTCCTCAGCCCCTCAGAAACTGAAGGGCTAAAAATGAGGTTGAGGATCACTTGTTGTTTGTTGTTGTTGTAAGCCCTCAAGCCGGTCTCCCGAGGCGATCCCATGTGCCAGAGCAGGGTTTCCGAGGAGGTAATCTTTATAAGAACAAATTGCTAGAGCTTTTCTCCTGAGGAGCCACAGCTTCTGGGTTTAAACCATCAGTCTTCCGGTTCCAGTCGAGTGCTTTAACCACTGTGCCATCAGAGTTCCTCTCGCCTCACCTCAGGGACCGGTTACCAGACTGGATAAGTGATCTGAGATACAACAATTTAGTGGCAGAGCCTGGATGGTAACTGACCTGTCTCCCAGGCCTGAGAACTTTCCCCGGGAGACTCCATCTCCACTTGCCCCTCACGAGACATGGCAGGAGAAAACTCCAGCTCTTTCTCCTTCAACAAGTATAATACGGGCGGCATCTGGGCCACTCAACGGAATGGCAAGCTATCTTGTTAGAGTCGTGGTTCTTGACCTGTGAGTCCCGACCCCTTTGGGGGTCGAACGACCCTTTCACAGGGGCCGCCTAAACATCCTGCATATCAGATATTTGCATGACGATTCATAACAGGAGCAAAATGACAGTTAAGAGTTAGCAACGAAAATAATGTTATGGTGGGGGTCACCACCACATGAGGAACTGTATGAAAGGGTTGCGGCCTGAGGAAGGCTGAGAACCACTGTGTTAGAGAGATGAACGGGAATCAGCAGTAAGATCGTTTTTTTGTGTACGTTGTTTACATCTCGCCACCTCAGCCAGTGACAGAGGCCCAGTAGAACTCCCTTTCCACGTCCTCCGCAGGCCCATGGATGCGGCTTAGCACAACCCGCGGCAGAGGAAAGAAGCGAGGATGAACAGTGCAGGGACCTCCAGCTCCGCACCTGCCACTGAGGCGACCTTGAACCAAGTCCCTAAGCCTCCCTGCTTGTACTATAACGGTGCTAACAGCCCCAGTGTCCAAGAGTTACTCACCTTTTAATAAGATCATCCATGTCTAGCACTTTTCACACAGGCCCACGGCAACCACTCAACCAGTACAAGCTGATTGGGGGGAAGGGAGGAGTGGAAGGGTGAACTATTAGAGGGTTTGGGGCTACTGAATGTAAAGTTGATGACCTGAAGTCCAACCCTCTATCTAATTTATATTAAAAAATCTGTTTTCTGTGTTTACCGTAAGCTGGTTGGTTTAAATGGGCAAAAACCAGAGCCCTGACTTCAAAAAGCCCTCTGCCTATTATCTATTGAATCATTAGTATAACATACCAGATACTTCCTTTTCCCTAAAAAATAAATTCAATCTTCTTTTTAAATGATCAAATACTCCCGACACCTCTCCGCAGGGACAGCCCATATCTAGCAATTTGCTCCTGAGGAAGACTTCCCTTCAACCATCTCCTGACCCCATGCACTCTTCTCTGGCCCACTCTGCAGAATCCCCAGCCCAGCTTAGAACCTGTGCCCAGTCCAGCAGAGGGTATCAAGCACTCTTCATTTCCAAGGGTCTTCCCTTGGCAACCTCCTTTATCTGTCCCTCTTCAATCTGTTCATTTGCTCACCTACTCTGTCAGCACACATACATATGGCAAAAGCTAGACACTGTGGGTAGCAAGCAACATTTGATGAGCTTCCTGCCCTCGAGGCCCTCCCAGCCCCAAGAGTGCCCTGGCCTCTCTTTCTTAATCTGAGGCTTCCTTTGAAGGCTTTCCTTCCTCCCAAGCAGTCTTATAAGGGCTCTTTCTCTACAGATCACAATAGCAGGGGCCTTTGAGTCAGGCTGCCCGGGTTTGACCCTGAACTCCACTTCTTTTCTGTTAGGTAAGCAGAGGCAGGTTTCTCTGCCTCACCTTCCTCACCTTCAGACAGCAGGGCTTGCCAATTAGACTTGTCGTCAGAGGGAAGTGAAAACTCAGTAAAGTCTTTAGAACACAGTAAGACATGTTAGCTAAACTATTTCACATCTCACCGAAATATCCATCTTCAAGTCCAGAAAGGTAGCTTGGTCATTATGCTTTATAAGCGTTAATCCCATAACTGAGGAAGTAAACTGTTCTGAACTATTGCTACCGCACATCAAACATTTCCCTTTTAAGCCATACACCAAGCAAGGTGAAACGGACTGCTTTCTGGGGAAGCGTAAAGAATCCCCAGCAGGATCCAAGAGCTGTATCTGGTCCTTCAAACTTGAAAAAGGCGTCGGCCCAAAGAACATCCTGAGAGGGCAGTTGGCAGAGAAGAGCAGGAGGAGTCGTTAGGCAGACGGAGGGGGTGGGGGGTTGTACAGAGGCTGACTCAGAAGAAAGTTCAGGAAAGCGGCTCAAGACGCTGCACCCCATGTGGGTGCAAGTCTGGAACCCACTGGGCAAGGGACAGTCGAGTCAGCGGGCAGGATAGAAGGTAAACCCTAACGTGCAAGGTCCAGCAGACGGTGTCAGTTAGTCCTGGGTCCCACTTGGTCCTGGAACGAAGAGTCAAAGTCTGAAGGTGCTGGGGGGCGGGGGGGTCCAACTCTCAGCGAGGACTGACAACAGCCAGGCAGGATTCCCGAGACAAATCAATTTTGATTCAGAACAGGCCTAGTAGGGAAGTGTGGAGTGAGGCAGGTTTATCATGACCAAAATACACGTGACTTTATGGAACTCACAACACAACAGGGCACCACTTGGCTGTCAGTTTGGTGCACTGTAGTGGCTTACGTTTTGTTGTGATGCTAGAAGCTATGTCGCTGGTATTTTCAAGTCCCAGCTGAGTCACCCAAGGTAAAGAGGTTTCAGCAGAACTTCCAAACTAAGACTGTGAAGAAATAGGCCGTCTCCTTCTGAGGAATTAGCACGGAAAACCTCATGAACAGCAACGGCAGACTGTCAGACACAGTGCCAGAAGATGAGCCCCTCAGGTCCAAAGGCACTCCAAAATATGACTACGGAAGAGTTGCTGTCTTAGAGTTAATAATTAGAAAACTAAATAAATAAATAGAACTTGGACTGTAGGAAGCATAAATCTGGAAAACTTGGAAGTCATAATAAGTAGAATGGGCTGCCAAAGATCAAGCTCCTAGGCTTAAGTGAGCGGAGGTGGACTGGTACTAGCCATTTTGCATCAGAAGATCAGGAAGGGCAGATTCAAGAGGAACGGCCTCACATTCAGCATGCAAAAGGCATTTCCAGCTCTACCCTGAAGTATGGTACTGTCCGTGAGAGGATGCTATCTCTACTCCTACAAGGAAATCTAGTCAAGACAACTATTATTCAAATGTATGCAACCGCTAAAGCCAGTGAGAAAGAAATTGAAGAATGTTACCAATATCTTCAGTCTGAAATGGATCACACATGCAATAAAGATGCACTGGTAATTATTGGCAATTAGAATGCAAAAGGTGGAACCAAAGATGGAGATCGCATGATAGAATTTTACAAGACCAACAACTTCTTCATCACAAATACCCTTTTTCAACAACACATGGACTTTTCCAGATAGAATAAAGAAATAAAACTGACTACATCT
>NW_022103906.1:33792105-33796116 GCF_000313985.2 Echinops telfairi
CTTCAAAAGCAAGGATGATGGGAGACTTTGTCTTAAATACTTTGGATATATTATCAAGAGGGACCAGTCCCTGGAAAAGCCATCATGCTTGGTAAAGCAGAGGGGCTGCAGCCAAGTGGAAGACCCTGGACAACATGGGCACCCACCGTGGCTGCGACAATGAGTTCGGCCATAACAATCATGAGGATGGCGCAGGGCCAGGCGGTGTTCCGTTCTGTTGAACATTGGGTCGCTAGGAGTTGGAAGTGACTCAAGAGCACTGAATAATGACAAACCCCGCAGGTCGCTAGGAAAAGACACCCAAAGAGGGAGAATGAATGGGAAAATGAATGGGGAGACTCAAATACCACAGTGCACTCTGGGCTGACCCCAAAAATACCAGAAGCTAAGTCGCTGGCAATAAGGACTGAACTTCAAGTTCCTCCAGCAATGGAGAAGACTCAACTCACTGCCACTGAGTCAGTTCCAATGCCAAACAACCCTGTAGGACGACGCAGACCTGTCTGTGGGTGTCCAAGGCTGCAAATAATTACTTCCTTTCACAGTGAAAATACCCCGTGAACTTCAGTGAAACTTAGCTGACCCAATTATGGGCAGCTAACGACAACATAGGCTGGGAAAGCAATACAGTACAGCCTAAAGGTCAGCCCAAGGCCAAGTCATTACAGGCCATCTCGGTCAGTTCTGAGGACACCCAGCACTCCCTAATGTTTAGTTGATGTAGCCTGCAGTACAGCACTGTTCTGAACAGTTAATCCCAAAATTGAACAGACCGTCCTAAGCGTGGTTCCTGGTACGTTAGATGCATCCCAAATTCGGGATTACCAGTACAACTAGCAAGAGCAGTAGGCTAGGTCAAGAGCGAAACAGTGTCCATAGGAAAGCTTCATTCCGCAAATTCAGCAATTCAATGAAAGTAACCAGCAGAAGGTTTGTCAGTGGTGGGAGGTAAAATGTAGCGGGGGGTGGAACCTGGTGCACAGTGCTATGTAGGATAAGTCTTTCCTGGAAAAGGTGATTAGTGGCAACTGACTTTTAAAAAAATCATTTTATTGGGGGGCTCTTACAAATTTTATGACAATCCATCATTCAATTGTATTAAGGACACTTGTATACGTATTGCCATCAACATTTCCAAAATGTTTTCTTTCTACTTGAGCCATTGGTATCAGCTCCTCTTTTTTCCCCTCCCTCCCACATTCGTGAATCCTTGATTACTTATATATCATTATTGTATTTTATCTTACACTGTCTGCTGTCTCCCTTCATCCACATTTCTGTTATTGGTCCCCTGGTGGTGGGCTATATAGCCAACCTGTGATGGGCTCCCCCTTTCTCCCCCTGCCTCCCCTACCTCATGATATCACTATTCCCACTATTATTCCTGAGAGTTTTATCAGCAACTGACTTTTTGAGTATGCTTTCTGTATCTGTGACCTTTTATCTCAACCATCAAATCTACAGGACAAATATCAAATGCCTCTAGATTAGTCTCCAAATTAAAACCTTGAGACTCATACAACTCTTTTTAAAATGTATATCTTAAAGTAAAAAGCCATCCCCCACCACTCAAGACTTTCTCTTCCAAATCTCTGAGCCAGAGCCAGATCCCAGTTCCTACCTGCCTCCCAACAAGGCTGCGGCCCATGATCTTACTGTTCAGGGGCTACACTGGTCTTTGGGGGACTCATCACATTGAGCTCCCCCAGGAAAAATGGGAAAGAAACAGCAACCAACATCCACAATGCCAGAAAGAAAGGAAGGAAGGGAGGGAGGGAGGGAGAAAGATCTGAAATTCCTTATCAAGGGCATTTATTGTTGTTATTAGCTGCTGTTGAGTTTACTCCGGCTCACAGCGACCCCGTGTGTGCAGAGTAGGCCTACTCTACAGTGTTTTCTTGACTATAATCTTAACAGGAGACGATCACCAGGTCTTTCTTCCATGGGACCACAACCTTCAACCCCTACAACCTTTAGGCTAGCAGCCTCACGCGAACAGTTTGCACCAACTAGGGACACTGAGTTATGGGCAGCACAACACTTTCCCATTCTAGGGATGACGCCATGGATCCCGGGCAAAGCAATACTAAGAAGGCATCTGAGTCCATTCCAATATCTGTGGCTCAGTTTTCGGAGAAAGCAAAACTGGGTAACCTCTAAGGTCACCTCCACTGACTGGCTGATTCTGAAGACCAAAGAAGTCCAACAGTTGTCCAGCTGCGGGAACCAGGTCACATTCTCTGCTGGGGAGGTGCCCCAGACTGGAAGAGCAGGAGTGGCTACCGGCCACAGCCCTAGCAAGAGAGGTGACAGGAAGCAGCCATGCGTTGGAGCCTGGACCCAGCCTGTCTGGCCTCTGCCTGGCTTTTGCAAGTGAGGAATTCCTGAGTGTGAGAAAAGACACTGGGTCCCCAGGTCAGGAGAGATGAGCTTATTGCTCTGCAGTTAAGCTATTGGGTGACTTTATGCGTGTGCATGGGTATTGGTGTGTTGTAGGGTTTTTCCCTCCTTCCTGACCAGCAGGTACATGCCCCTCAGGAGAGATGAAGCCAGCCCTTGAGGTTAATCTTGTGCGCATTCCTGCCAGGCAGTGATGGGCAGCCGGCGCCCAGCCCCGGCCCACTGCGCCGCTCACCTGAGGGTTGTCCATGTACCAGAGAAGGCAGTTGGCCTGGGTATCCAGAATGAAGTACCTTCGCAGAAACTTGCCGTTGCTCTCATGCTCCTCGATGTCCAGAAACCCACAGATTCGGTTCTGCCGATCCACATAAGGCATTCCTGGGCTCTGCTCACATCACCCTGCGTGGCAAGAGGGGGTGCGGGTGAGAAAGAAGGGGAAGCAAACCCTGCAAGAGCTCTCTGGCTTGACTCACCCACAAGAAGCCCGGATGAGACGTTCTCGTCAACTTCTGTCCCCAGGCACTGAACATGCCACTCAAACAGACCCTCAAGACCTCTCACAACTCCGGAAGAGTCATCAAAACCCACGAACGGATGGAAGGGCAATGCACGGTACTGAACCTCGGCTTTGAACCTTGTACGGCAGTAGGCACTTGACCGAGACAGAGAGCATAACCCTGGGCTTTGCATCAGTTACTCGGGCCACTGACTCATTGTGTGAGCATATCTCATCTTTCTGCTCCTCGGTCCCTTCATCTGTTAACAACACAGGGATGACAGTAATAGGACTGACACCTCACCGGGTTTGGTGGGAATTAAAGCACTTCACCAACTGTAGACATTCCTAACAGTCTCCGCGCAAACCACGTGAAGTAGGTCATAACCCACTTTTACAGACGAAAACACCACCTCAGAGAGGATTTAAGCACCAATTCAAATATTTGGATGAAGCTCTGCCAGGAAATCAGTCAGAAAGGGCAGTCCCTCTGCACCCCCCACCCCCACCCCAGCCACGTGGGTGAAGGTGCCAAAGGTTTAAACCCAAGGGATCCAGGCAGCCTTGAGGCAGCACTACATGACAGTCCTTACGGCCCAGCATCACTCACCCCCCTTCGCTGTCACAGAGAAGACATCATCGTTACAAGGGGAGAGATCAGACAGCCCCAGCTCCTGAGTTACTTTCCAGAGCAGGGTCTCTAGAGGGTGAGAGGAAAGACACCTTCACACTGGCCTCTCTTCTCCACACGATTTCTTTCTGCCTCTCTGCAGAGACAAAGGAAAGGACAGGCGCAGATACACCCAATCCGACTGTCTAATTAATTGCTAATTAATTAGAAAACATCACATGACAGTCAACCTTTAAAGGACACAAACTACCCACCACTGTGTCCTGCTTGGCTCCATCAAAGGAAAATGCATGGCGGCCCAAGTCCCTTAAGGTTCTTATCCTACAGCCAAGCAAAGAGGGGAAGTGGCTGGTTCAAGGCCATTCCTCACACCGCAACACAAGGTCAGCAAGTAAGCGACTGAAATATCAGATGGTTGGTCTTCCAGGCTCAGCGCAGAGGAGGACAAGCCTGACAGAGCAAGGAGATACAGTCCGGCAAGATC
>NW_022103906.1:33796662-33798868 GCF_000313985.2 Echinops telfairi
AATCTTCTATGGCAACTACTTAGAACAGCAAATCTGAAGGGGGTAGGGGAGGCAAATGGGAGGAGAGGAAATGCCTACCAGAGGCCCTGTGTTCCCCCTCCCTCAAGGTTGAGCAGCCTCTACCACCAGCACAGGCGGGAAGGGGGGAGGAAGCAGGCAGGCTTGGAGGTGGGGTGGCAGGATTTGGAGGTTCCATCTTCCTGGGAAATGAGGTGCCCCATCTTCTTCCGCCTATAAAGCACATGGGACACTGGCTGGAGGGGCTGAATGGTTTACAGGACGTGTGGGCCTTGGGTGATTTGTACTTTGGGAAAAAAAAGAAGAAGTGGAATAAGGTTTGGGAAAGACGGTGGAAAAGGAAGTAGAAGTATAGTGGAAGTGAAGGCCCATGGCGTGGGTGGGGGCTGGGGAGGAGAGGACCATCCTGCCCAGAGAAGCATCACTTACCTTAGAGACAGCAGCACGCCAGCAGCCAGATGCACTGTTTGCTCGGCACCGTCCCAAACTATGCGTCCTATCCCAACTCCAGTTTCACAAAGGAGCAACCTCGTGTTCCAGAAAGGGAAAGAGATGGGCACAAGCCAAGAGCCAGGAACAAATGCCGTAGGAGGAACTTAAGTCTCTTCCCTGAATTGAAGCTAGGAATCTTCCAGCAGATATAAGAGATGGGAGGGGATGGGACTGGCACTGGTTGTGGGAAGGAACATATCAGAGAGAACGGATGTTGCTTCCCCACAGGGAATCGGGGTGGGGTGGGGGTTGGGGGGGTGGGGAAGTTCCACCCAGAAAGACTGGATCAGTCTAACAGTCAGGGTGCAGGGCAGGGTGGGGGAGGTTACCTGCCCACTAAGAAAATGAAGTAAATTCCCCTGACAGCAGCCCAGGATACAGAGGCAGGATTTCCCAGGGTGGGTGAACTGCCACTTCTCTTCAGGAGCGCAAAGAGAAAGTATTGTCAATTGTTATGACATGACAAGGCTGACTGACTTTGGACCTAGTGGGGAAGCACGGCATATGATTGAATTTTGGCCTTCGATTTTTTCCCGTTTCAGCTTACAGAATTAACTGATGTCTGTCTCTTTCTTAAGTCAGAGGCTAGAAGATGTCCTATAATCCCCTTCCCCTAGTCCACCTTATGAAGGGAGCTCTACAATTCCCTTCCCCCCAGATTACCTGACTTAAGGGGGCTGCCCATTTGCATGGATCCAGGAGTGGGAAGAATCTCACATACGTACCACAAGAAAAGGTACCTGGGTAAGAGTCCTGCTTATGAAACAATCTCTTGGGGGCCTATCCCCAGGGCGAAGGAGGGCGGGGGGAGGCCGTTCAGATGTCCTGAGAAGCAGCTGAGTCATAGAACTGATCGAGATCGTGGGAGGTGGGAGGAAGGATCAGCTGTAGGAGAACTGAGCATCACACGGAAATGTGGCTATAACTAGCCGACCCACACAGAAGCAAAATACACAAAAGAGACACGCCTGGGGTCCGAAACCTGAATGCTCTGACAGTGCAGACCCATCCTCATTTACACACCCCTTGTCACAGAACTGCTAAGATTTGATGGGAGGCCAGCCACCTGTCCCCCACAGCCCCTCTCCTTTGCCTCTTCAACCATGTTACCATCAGCTTCCAAGTCTTCCCGGGCTCTTTTTCTGTCTTTCTTTTAAACAGAAGGGCTCCTCTACACCGCTGCCTCCTATCCCCAGCCCCCACTAACAGTGGGGAAGGAGTGAAGGAAAGGGGAGTATTAACCATGGGAACTTAGTGGGACAAACTAACTGGCTGTCTCTATTCCCCTCCCCCAAAAGGGCTAAATCATGCAAAGCTTCAACTCTCATCCTCTGGATATTCATCTTTAACCTCTGCCTGACTTTCAAAAAATGCTTGTGATCTTAAATTTTATTTTAAACTGAGTTCCCCAGAGTAAAACTATGGGGTGGGGAAGGACAACACACATCTGGTTCTTGGTCCCAGGAGCTGTCTCTGCCCCAAGGAGGCCCCATACACCGACCAGGGTCCTTTCCCCTCTTCTTCTAAAGCAGTGGTTCTCAACCTTCCTGATGCTGTGACCCTTTCAGACAGGCCGTCATGTTGTGGTGGCCCCCAGCCATAAAATTATTTTCGTTCCTACTTCATAGCTGTCATTTTGCTACTGTTACGAATCGAATCGTCAAGTAAATATCTGATATGCAGGATGCATTTTCAT
>NW_022103906.1:33799342-33808168 GCF_000313985.2 Echinops telfairi
TTTGGGAACGGAAACACCACTCCTCTATCCTCTAGGCAGGTCCACCCACACGCAAGTACCCAGCGTGAAGACCCATGCTACACTGTGCTTCAAGACAAAATTTCATTTATTTGTCATTAGAAATAAATATTTCACAATATATAATTACATATTGTTTTTGTGATGAATCATTACGCTTTAATTATGTTCAATTTGTAACAGTGAAAATACATCCTGCATGTCAGATATTTACATGACGATTTGTAACCGCAGCAAAATGGCAGTTATGAAGTAGCAACGAAAATAATTGTATGGTTGGGGGCCACCACAACATGAAGAACTGTACTAAAGGGCCACGGCATTAGGAAAGTTGAGAACCACTGCTCTAACTGACCCCTGGATCTATTGCCCTAAGATCACCTTCAACTCTTAAACCAAAAATATCCCCTGAAGTCTTCTTAAAACCAAAATAATTGTCTGGCTCTGAAGTTAAAAAAAAAAGGTCTGCCTTGACCGCTGTGCTCTCTTAGAGCCCTCTCTGACATTGACGGCCACAACTTGACAGGCTGGATGGGAGGAGCCTTGGGCAGAGAGTTTATGGGATAGGAGGTGGGGCAACTCAGGAAATGATGCTGCGAAGGGCTGTACAGCGTGAAGAATTAGTCGATGTTGCTAAATGGAACATGTGGAAACCGTTGATTTACTGTATGTTTTCCTGTGTATATTCTCAACAAAACAAACATATTTTATTCAAAACTAAAAATTTTTAAAGTCACCCAACAGTCTTCACTTCGCATGCTTCCTCCTGACTTATCATAAACATTTTCCATGTGTCTAGTTTTTATAGCAAACCTTTTTCAATGTTTGGATGATTTAACGGTAGCAGACTGACAATAATTTAACCAGGTTTTTATGTTTAGACAGGTTATAGTTGTTCACGTAAACTTCCAAATGTCGCTAAAATTCTTATTTTCAGATTTTGTTTCCCTTTTTACACAGAAACAACATCAACTCCCAGTTATAAATGACTCAAATACAAGTGATAAAAGCTCCAGAGGGTCTAAGAAATAAAAGGAAAATCACTGCTTCTAACAAATATCATCCACTGAAAAGCTTTCCTAGGAGTCTTGTTGACTCTGAGGAGGAGTACAAACCTTTCTGAAAGGCAACGTGGCAATATGCATAACCAGAGAGTTAAAAGTGTCCATACCCTTTAACCCAGTTATTTTACTTCTAGGATTCCATCCAAGCAAATAAACAGAGATGCAAATAAAGATTGCAGTCAAAGGAGGGCAACTGCAAAGGAATTTATAATAACAAAATTTGGGGAATTTTTCTGAATATCTCACTGATTATGGAATAACTAAATAAATTATGGGCAGCCACACTTTAAAACTTTGTTTTCGCGTAATTTTAAATAAGCTAAGGAGAAACTCACCATATCATATGCTTTTTGTTTTTTCTTAAGTTTCTTTAAAGACATAAAACGGTTTATATACTCAAACATCTAAGTATTATTTTCTTCAGAATCCACAAATAAACTCCCTGCTTAATTTATAGCTCTCCTGGGGCAAAGTCTTAAAGCTAATAAACTAAGACCCCACAAACCACAATTACCCAAGATTCAGGTACAGAGGGCCCTCGCAGCCTTCCACCTATTCAGGTTTCTTACTTCTATTGCAACATCCTCTCGGAGATTCCTCCCCACTCCCCACTCCAGTTCATCCTCTTGGAGATTCCTCCCCACTCCCCCCACACAGTTCCTTACTCCGGGTGGGTCTTTATGATCCTCCTTGCGTCCCTGGGAAGGTATCCCCATTCCTCTGCAGACAGAGCACCAGAGCCATCCAGGCCCAGCACTCACCAGGAGGACACAGGGCGGGCACCCTGCCAGGGAGCCCTGTGGGGCTTTCTTTCTTGAAGCTGCCATAGAAAGCTGACATTTTTACACAAATTGCCATAGGGGTGAAGGAAATAGATACATAAAGAAAGCAACAGTGCTAAGTCTAGTCTAGACACGTGGTGCAGAGTATAGGTCTCTTCATAGTCTCGCACCCCACATGCCATACAATTTAATCGTGCAATCATACCACGAAGCGTTGTACAATCATCACCGCGATCGATTTCTGTGGGTCTCTTCATTTTGAGGACCACTCGTGGTTGGGAGATCCCTGAGTAGTGCAAATAGTTAAGGGCTTAACTTTGAGCTGAAAGGGTAGCAGCCTTTCAAATCCACCGGAAGGGTCCTCAGAAAACAGGCCTGCGACCCACTGTCGAAAGGTCACGGCCAGGAAGCCCCACGAAGCTGTTTCTACTCCGGCGCACGTGCGGTCACCGGGAGTCGGAATCCACTGGACAGCAGCGAAAATGCCGCGGGAAGACACGGCGAAACGAGAAGCACTCATGCGCCGGGCTGCTGTGACATATTTGAACACAGAAGAGCATGACAAACACGGGAAGCCCAAAGGTAATTCCTAAAGATTTAAATGCACCGGCCCTCGTAGCAAATCATCTCCAACAACTTCAGAGTTCAAAACCACACGCGCGCGCGCACACACACACAAATACTTTTAGAGATTCTTCTCTTTCACATTCCTCTGTTTTGGCTGGACTGAGAAAGGAATTAAAGAAAAAAAACAAAAACCTAGAATTTTGCTCCAGAAAAAGGTGGTATTTCTGGGCATGTACTGGAGTATGCTAGAACTATCTGGGCATGTACTGGAGTATGCTAGAACTATCTCTCCAGGCCGGTTAGCCCTGCTGGGGGAGAAGCTGGGGGCAGCAGCTTCAGTAGCGAGCAAGAGGGCTACCAACCGGAAATTACTAACTTCTAGCAGGAGAAAGTTTATCAGGAAATGACATCAGCCCCTGAGAGACCCGTAATTCAGCAGATGGGAACCAGAGGGTGGAGGTTAAGAGTACTTATACAACTCTTGCTAGACTGCATGGGCCATGTGAATGGAGTTGACCGGGTCTAGATTTGCAGCAGACCTAAGTGCGCGTTGTGGAGCTACAGCGTACCTAGTAAGAAACAAATAAACAAAACAGCGATTTCAAGATGCAATCTTGGGAATGCACCCCCAAAATGATAATTTAGGAAGTGTGGGAACATCCATTTCCTACTGTTAAAATATCACAGCACTTTGAAACCGACAAAGGGCAAACTCCAAATAGTCCAAGGGCAAGGAAGGCAAAGGGCCCACTGTCAGGGAGAAGGGACTGACTCCCTGAAGGCCTGTTCCCCGCAGGGCGAGGCAGGGTGAGGATGCCAGTGCTGGCAGGAATGTAGCCGCAGGAAAGGCCGCCTGGATAGCACAGAGCCAGCCCTGACCCCCACAGAACCCTCAAACTCTTGCGGGAAAGCAAGACACTCAAAAGGAATTGTTAAGGGGGAACAAGGGAGAGACTAGGCAGGAGTGGCTGAAAATTGATACCAGTGAAATAAAGCTGCCAATAACAACAAAATATTTTAAACACTCATGACTTCTCTTAACTGCAGCCTCATCAATGTTCAAAGAAAATGTGGTTGTTGGGCCTACAGGAAACAGAGGCATGACTGTGCGGCTAAGGCTAGGTTTGACCATCTGCACCAGAAAGATCACCAGGGCAGGCAAGCAGCCACAATTGGTTTATAAATAGCCTATTTTCTAAAAAGCCAACTAAGATCTCCAGCTTTCTGAATGTGAAAGTCTCACCACTTAGAAGATACCTTGAATTCCATTTCACTATAACTATAGCTGCTTAAGTCCCAGAACTCTAATCTTCATTTTAAACTTGACCTTGTCAACCAGTAAATACCTGAGAGTACAAATTCATGGGCTCTAGGAAAATGGCAAGGAAACATGGTCCTTTCTCTAATCTACAAGTCTTTTGCTAAAGGTCAGGGGAAACTGTAACTGGCCTTAGCCTGTCTCCAGAAAGGTCTGTGCTCTTGCGAGCCTTTGGGCAGGAGGACGGGCTGGGCGTGGTGGGGAGGATGGAGCCGTGACAGTGATTATGAGGTTTCTGAAGAAACTCTTGCAAGGAAGTGATTGTAGAAAAGGGTGTGCTAAATTCTAAGCTTCTACAGGTTTTTGTGTTTGGGTTTTGTTTTTTTCTCTAATGGAGTGAGCATGTTGAAATTTAAAAATGTATGCCACCAACAATTTTCAGTTTATGTTCCGGTTTGGTCAAACGTGGTGTTTTTATCACCCATCAGTTCGCTGGGTAGGTGTTTCAGCTTTAAGAATATTGTTTCACGTTTGTATGGGAAGATAGAAGCTAAGCACGTCACTGGCCCCAGTCGGTAAAAGCAGCACGATTCTATTGCTCTGTCTTGCTTATAGTCATTAAATCATTACTTAGAGGTTAAACAAAAAACAACCAAACAACGGTAGGCTGATTTTGGTGACCCGGTAAGGCAAAAGAGCGAAGTGAAAGTGTGGATTTTAGAGTTAGACAGATGTGTATTCAAATGCTAGCCAGGCAACTAGACTCTTCTAGACTTATTTCCTCATTTGCAGAATGGAAATACTTCAAAGGCTGCTCCCACAGATTAAGTAACTATTATGTGAAAAGTGCTTCACACGGGAGCTGATAAGGAAGAAGCACTGAGTCATTAATGTTGTTAAGACAGTGGTTCTCAACCTTCCTAATGATGCGACCCTTTAATACAGTTCCTCATGTTGTGGTGACCCCCAAGCATAAAATTATTTTCGTTGCTACTTCATAATTGTCATTTTGCTCCTATTATGATTCGGGTGATCCCTGTGACAAGTGGAGAAATGCTGTGTTAAGGTGTGTGTGTGTGTGTTTGTGTGTTTTGTCATTGTCTACCACATGGTAACCATTACTCCATGTCAAACATAGGAATGGCTGTATTTCATTCTGTTGTACATAAAGTCACTATAATTCAGCACGGACTCCACAGCAGCAAAGGGCACAGCGACAAAGCTGCTTTAACAGGCGTCTGCAGGGAACAGTCTCTACTCTTAAATAGCAATGAGCCTACACGAGGGGGGTTCGAAAAGTTAATGGGAAAATTCCAGTATCTTGTAATTCCATTTCTCCAGTGAACTCTTTTGACCACTTCTCCCCTGCCCCACACTGTGAAAAAGCTGTGTCCATGATCACTGTGGGCAGCCAAGAGCCAATGACACTGGGATTCCCCTCACAAAGGCATCAACAACCTATTCTTCCCTCTATGGGAGGAACCATCACATTTTGCATCTCTAAATATTATCCAAGAGTTTAAATTTTAAAAAGCCAAAGAGGGTCAGAGGCTCCATCTTAACACCAGCTTAACACAAGAAAGTTAACAGAAGAGACCCTAGAGCTGTCTCCTGCCCCACCCCAGAAGGGGGGAAGTGGGGGTTGGGGCAATACAGCACTACTTTGCCATCAGCTGAGTAAAACCGAGCCCTATCAGTTAGGACAGCGAGCCCCAGCCTTTGCACTTGAACTGCAGTGTTTCTCAAGAGCGTTCAAACAAGAGAACCTCGCTGCCCCTTATCACATAGGGCAGTGTCAGGAGTTCCTGTCCCAATGGGACTGGGACCTCCATGGTGAAGAAGCCCCAAGCAGCCTTTACCTTGCTGCAAGTCACTGCTACCAACTGGGGATGAGATAGAACAGGGACTTTAGGAAGGAAGATAAGATAGAAAGCCTAAAAGGTTGGAAAGGCTTAACAGCAGGGGGCAGAGGAACCAAGAAGAATGGTCAATGGGGCTTTTCAACTCTAGTCCCACCGCACCAACTGCGTGCAGTGACTCCATTCTCTCATCTCGAAGCACCATCCTGCCCAAATCTCTGCCTCAATAATGGGGTTACACTGGGCAGGGGCAGGACTCTTCTCTCCCATAGGCTGTCGGACTATAATATTTGCTCGGCTTCTTCCTTCCTTTCCCAAGATTACATTGCTAGGGTCTTATCCAGCTCACTAAGTCTAATGGGAAACCGAAAGTAAAGCAACACAAACTGTTTGTGATGGGGAGAGAGAAGAGGCAGGGCAGCCTGATATCCAGCATCCCCAGCTTCTTTTCCACACCCTAGCTCTGTACTGGCCAGAAGAAAGCTGTTTCAGGAAAGCAGAAGGAATATTTACTGTGGTCTCACAACAAAATCAGACGTGAGGCACCCAGGTTGGTAAAGGGGCACTGCCTATCTGTCTACCAGCCCTCTAGAAGACAGGCCATCGATGACGCTCCAACTGGATACACACAGTGAAGACGGTAGACCTGCTACTTGGGTTTTCCCTGGTGTTCTGGTCAGTACAGCCAAGGGCAGCAAACATCGGGCAAGCCAGCATAAGGGCGGCTGGGGAAGGCTTGGCTGATGGGGCTGGTGCAACTCCCTTTCCATTTTTGGAGAGTCTGCCCCTAACTAGGCACATGTTAAAGCCTGCATAACTAGAGTTTATGTTGTCCTCAGCAACAGAATATGACTCAGCTCACTATGACGATGCGAGGAGATCTGCAGGCCCTACACATCCTTACAGAGAAGAAAGAATAAAAAAGTACCAAGGATAGAGGGGGAAAGGGAAGGCAAAATTTATCAAATTGACAGTTTAAAAATCAATATCTGGGTGACTACCCATTAATGAGATAAAACTCCACCAAGAGCGCTGAAGAGAATTTTTAAAAGAGTAGAACTTACAAATAAAGTAAGGCAAAGGGGTGGGGGTGGGGCGTGGATTAATTAATTTAATTAATTGTGGCAAAGGGTAACCTCCTAGATAAATTCCAGTGAAGAAGATCAATAAAGCAAATTTCTCAGAGCTTTCTAATAAGGCACTACCCCTCAACTGTCCTTTCCCCTCCCAGGGTTGTTGGCCCACATGAGGCCACCCCTGGAGGCAGACCCAGAAGCCCAGGAAGCAGAGGGCAAAGGGGCAGTGAGGGCGGACAAGTGCAAACAGTCCAGTGTATGCTTGCATTCATTCAGCAAATAGTCACCCAGCACCTAGTAGGTGCTGTGCACTGGGCTTGCCACAATGTCTGAACTACAGGCTTAGCCCTTTGTTATGGTAAAGGTCATCTGCCTCAGGGAGCACACCATTGGAGAAAGCTGGTATCTGAAATGATGCTTTTAAAATGCTGAGAAGGCCAACACTTAAAATGATGAAGATGCTTTCTAAAGGCCGCATCCGATTTCCCAGAGCATGCCAGAGCTCCCCTTGGTGTCCCCTACTCTGGAGCACTGTGGTGCTCCCCTTGGTGTCCCCTACTCTGGAGCACTGCCCTGGCTCCTCCACCAGGATACAGGCCTCCTGAAGACAGGGGCTGGGTTGGAGTTCATCGCTACCTTTCAAGTCCCTATGACTCAATCAGTATAATAAATGCATCTGAAATAAAATTTTTTTTAAAAATGAAGCCTTCTATTCTTTCAAGACCTTCACTTTACTGATTTCTGGAGGCTTTGCCGCCAAAACGAAAAAGTGGGGTCTGATCAGCCACACTAAGGACATTATTAGCACAGTACTGAAACTTAGCCAGGAGGGCAACCACCGCGGGGCTGCCTAGAAGTGCCTCGCCAGCCACAGCTGGTTCTGGGTAAAGCCCTTTTCTCTGCAGTGAACTCTCACTCGGTAAAACCCCATTCGGAGTCCAACAGAAAGAAGGGGGGAGGGGGGTGTTGGAAGGGCAAAACGCATCTTGAACCCAAGCAAAGGAAGAAAGCCTGATCTTGAAGGGAAAGGATGGGGGCAGGGCTGGCCTGAGGGAGATGTGAAGTCCGCGGGGGAAGGGACTCCCAGGCTGGCACGGCCGCGCCGCCCCCTCTGAACTCAGCACACTTTTCCGTCCCACCAGGCCTCTAGTTCTTTCCCGTTCTTTTCTACCTCCCCTTCAAATAACCCCTTTAGGTCTGGAGCAGAAACGAGAAGTAAGGTGGAGGTGAAGGGGGGGTGGCGGCAAGAGAGGAGGAAGGAGAAGAGGAGGAAAGAGGGGGTGGAAAGAGGGACGCATGAACGCTCTCCCCTCTTTTACGAAGGGTCTTTCCTAACCTGACCCTAACCTGCATTTTAGGACCGCTTTCTCCAGATTAACCCCCTAACCTGGTACTCCAGACACGAGTTTAGACAATAACAAGTAGACCCCTAACCACCGTCTAGTTCCCAGGCGATGCATCTCAAGACTCTGGTCCCAGAGGAAAGGAGGGCGGGGGGAGGGAGGGAGGCGGGCTCTCCAAGGAATATTCCAGGCCGGTCATTTAATAAGGGAGGGGGGAGGGAGGAAGAGTCCTTGAGAAAGAGAAGTCTCCGAGGCCCAATCTGAGCCCAAGGGACTCGCCCGGGGCGTCCTCCGCTCGCCTCCTCCCCGCAGCTCGGCAGTGTGGCGCGGCCGGTGCCCAGCGCCAGCACCCGCAGAGAAGTTTCGCGGCGGCACGTAGAAAACGCTGCTCAGCAGAACCCCGCGCGCCCCCACCCCGCTTCCCGGGACGCTCCAGGGGGCTGGAGGCAGGGGCAGCCCGCTGCGCTTTCCCGGGGGCTCGAAAAGGCCAGCGGGGGGCAGCGGGGACCTCCCCGTTTGGCGACGGCCACTAGGACAGCGCACCCAGCCCCACCGGGGCAGCGCCCACCTAGCCCTCCCTCGGCCGCCTCCCCGCCGCCCGGTCACCCCCGGCACCCCAAGCCTGCACCCCGAGGCCCCCGAGTGCGCCCGACTTACCCCGCCGCGCAGGGGCCGGGGCTCGGGCGGGACCGGTTACATCGGGCTGGGGACCGACCGCGTCTCCGGCCCGCAGGGTCCTCCCCGGGCTGCCACACGCTCGCCACCTCTCGCTCCCCCTCCCCTGGCCCCCACCTCCGTTTCAGTCGGCCGGCTCTTTTTTCCGGGTTAATTACGTTTCGCATTAAAGCAAAACCCAGCC
>NW_022103906.1:33808782-33810973 GCF_000313985.2 Echinops telfairi
GGGGAACCTAAGAGAGCGACCGCGTGCTGCTGCCGCACCTGTATTATCTGGTTCGATCCCCACCTCAACACTATGGGTAGCAATCCTGTTCGCGGTGAGGAAACCGAGACTCGGAGACGTTAAGTAATTCGCTCTGGGTCCCACAGTTAGTAAATGTCAGGTCTCGCAAGTTCCGAAGCCGCCCTGCCGGGAGGAGAGCAACATTTACATATACACAACCTTGGAGACTTATAAATGGAGTAGATTTCCCACCGTGATTCTGATGCAAATGTCGTTAATGAGGCTTGAGCCCTGGAAAGCTTTGAGAAAGAAAAAGGCTTAAGAAGACCCCTGAGGTTCTTTTTTTTTTTTAAATCATTTTATTGGGGGCTCTTACAACTCGTTACAAACTATACTTCAATTGTATCCGACATATTCGTACATATATTCCATCGTTCTTTTCTAGACATTTACCTTCCACTGAGCCCCTGGGGATCTTTCTTTCTTGCTTTCTTTCTTTTTTGAACCATTTTATTAGGGGCTCATACAACTCTTATCAAAATCCATACATACATCAACTGTGTAAAGCACATTTGTACATTCGTTGTCCTCATCATTCTCAAAACATTTGCTCTCCACTGAAGCCCCTGGCATCAGCTCCTCACCCCCCCACCCCCTACCCCCAGGTCCTTTAAGAACTGTACTGTGTTCAGGAAGAGTGCCTGCCTGCAAGGCAGATCCCGAGCTGGAGAAGGAGAAATTGCTAACAATTGCTAGATCTGAAGCAACCACGCCCGCGGGGACAAGGGACCTGGGAGCCAGATGGGCCGAAGGAAGGCAGAGCACACGCCCCAAAAGTACCAGTAACGAAACCACACATTTCCTCTTCCATTTTGGTTGCTGAAGCAAAAAATGAGCCACGGCGTTTTCTCAGGTGGGTGGGGGTGGGGTGGGGGGCGGTGTACAAAATACTGTGCTTTAAATTATTTCACTTTGAGGAAGGAAAGGACACAAGAAAGAAAAATACACATGACCATTGCACCCCCATGAAGATTTTTATTAACCAAAATTGCATGCTAAATAGCATGTTCTCTTTTGGTGCCAGATGACCTGTGTTTGAATCCCGGTTCTAGCTCTGAAATGCAGGCAAGCTGCTTAACCTCTCAGTGCTTCCGTTTCTAAGTTTGAGAGTCTGGGTTGCTATGCGGAGGAAATGAGTTACACATTCATTAAGTGTTTAGATTACTGATGAATATGAAGTCAGTGCTATATAAATGTTTTTAAGTTTAAAAATCAGATTATGGATTTTGGTGTGAAAAAGGAACAAAATTCCATCTAGTTCTGAGCAAGTAAGACTGGAACTGGTGGTTTACAGTGTGAGCAGTGAGGTAAAAGTCTCAGATTTCATGGTATGGTTCATATTAAAACCCATAAAACTCTCCTCCCCTTGGGGCCTGCCTGAGTCACGCAGGCACTGAGCCACAAATATGTTCTGAGCACTACTGTATTGGATGCCTGGGAGGCAAAGAGAAATGAAAGGTCCCTGATCTCTTTGAGAGGAAACAAGTGTAACCAAGAAAAGGTTGAGGCAGCCCTGTACCCATGCACGAAGTGCCAGGAGAATGGCAGAGAACATGAATGCCATCTGTCAGTCTTTAGAGGAGAAAAAAAAAAAATGCCTGTGTGCTGGGAATCTCGAAGAGGGGCCAGGCTTTGACACGGGCCCTAGAAGATTACCGTGGGGAGGGTAAAACTATATTGAGTTCGGGTCATCTGTATACTTTGGGTGATGATCTTTTTTACTGGGAGCCCCACTTAGGACTCTGGCTAGGACCTGTCCCCAGGCCTTGGTGCTGCCAACTGCAAGGTCAGCCAGTGGAAACCACCAGCAGCTCCATTGGAGAAAGATGAGGCTTTTTGCTCTCATTAAAGGCTTACAGCCTAAGCAATCTTGAGGAGCAGGTGTAGTCCAATTGACTGAATGGCAAAGAGTGAGAAGAACTGCCCTCCGTGAGACCAGTCTTCCCTGAAGTCAAACCCTTGCCCCTGACTCCCCAGGGCTTCCTCAAAGTGCACCCCCGCCACCGCTGACGCTCCCCACACACCACAAAGCCAGTGTCAGTGGAAGCTGTGCTTTGCTCTGTATCATTTTTGCCATTTCTTGACAGACACAGTTTGAAAATGTTTCCATGGCCTGTTTGGTTTTGCGTTT
>NW_022103906.1:33811743-33813589 GCF_000313985.2 Echinops telfairi
GTCAACTCAATCTGACTCAAACAACCCTATAGGGCAGGGTAGGACGTCTCCATCGGCTTTTCAAGGCTGTAATCTTTATGACAACAGATTGCCACGTCTTTCTCTTTGCTGAGCAGAAGGGGGAGTTCAACGCCTGATCTTTCCGTTAACAGCTGAGCACGTAACTGCCCCACCACCAGGCTTCCTTGCTCAAGAATTGCTATTGGTCTTAATAACAAAACCTGAATAGCTCTGTACCACCCACTTCTAGAAAATGCCTCATCCTGTTCCATTCAGTTTTACTCATTGGACAATTGTCTGCACCACTTAACATTCTCCTCTCGTATCTCTTGCACATTTATTTGCTAGATGTACTAACTAATGCTAAGTTCTTTCAAGATTGTATTGTATTACCTCATTTGAGCCTCACAACCCCACTGGGAGGAGGGTACGATTGTTCTCTGTGTTTTGATAGAGGGGATTTAGCCCGGATACAAACCGAGGTAGTCTGCTGCTAGAGCGCTGTCAGAACTACTGAGCAGCGCTGATATATGCCACGTTAGACCTTGTCAAGGGCACCACATCCAAACTCGCTGCTACCCAGTCGATTCTGCCTCATAGCAACCCTATGGGCCAGGCTAGAACTGCCCCTGTGGGTTCCCACAGAGCGGCTGGTGGTTTCAAACTGCTGACCATGTGTTAGCAGTCTAGTCATAACTCCTACACCACCAGGGCTCTTGTGAAGGATACAGAAAGGGGAAGAGAGAAAGGCAAAAACTAGAATCTTTCCTGTCCACCTTTTTTATCTTTATCACCATTTAGAATCTTTATTCCATTTTACCTAGCAATTGCATACGCAAGGATATCCTACAGGAAGACATATGGATAAATGTGCGTGTGTGTTAGATTCATGGTAGCATCTATAATATGGTAAACATTGGAAATCACTCATGCCCACCAATAAGAGATTGAACAGGTAAATATGGAGGGCTTCAATAAGTTCAAGGGAAAAAAATCAGTAAATAATAATAAAAGGAATCTGAATTTTCTCGTTTAAGGGGCAAAAGTGGTTATATACGATGGCATATGTTTTATATATATTCTTTTCTTATATATAAATCACTTCATTGGGGGTTCTTACAGCTCTTATAACAATCACAATTTTAATTTTAAAGTGTAAAACACTATAAGAAATACAAACACGTTGAACCTGACCAGGAGCCCATCCTTTCGTATGGGAGCAATATAACACATATGGAAATAACGATCAGAAAAGTGAGACACACGGGGAGAGCAGAAAGTTCCACGAGGAAACATGAGTGATTTTGACAAGGACCTTAAAGGTGAGACGACCCTCCAAAGTAGGGGTGTGAGGGGGTCGGGGTGAGAGTAGGTGCGTTCTACATACAGAGAATGGCAAGGTCAAAGTACGGAGGCAGGGAGACAGGAGCTCTGTTCAAGGAAGCTTGACAGGTCAGTTCAACTGGATCAGGGCAGGAGCTATAAGAAATTTTCATGGAGAGGAAAATGGGGCAGAAAGGTAGCTGGAGGATCTTTTGTTTTCATTTTTTAATAGGTATTTATTATTATTGTAAGACCATTTTATTGAGGGCTCTTACAGCTCTTATCACAATCCATACATTCATCCATTGTGTCAAGCACATTTGTACATATGTTGCCATCATCATTTTCATTTCTGTTTTTAAATCACTTTATTAGGGGCACATGCAACCCTTATCTCCATCCATACATACATCAATTGTGTAAAGCACGTTTGTACATTCATTGCCCTCATCATTCTCAAAACATTTGCTCTCCACTTAAACCCCTAGCATCAGCTCCTCATTTTTCCCCTCCGTCCCCGCTC
>NW_022103906.1:33814888-33816519 GCF_000313985.2 Echinops telfairi
GTAAGATAAGAAAATAATAATTTATTAAGGGCTTATGAGGGAGGGAGGGGAAAAATGAGGAGCTGATACCAAGGGCTCAAGTAGAAAGAAAATGCTTTGAAAATGATGATGGCAACAAATGTACAAATGTGCTTGACAAAATGGATGGATGGATGGATGGATTGTGATAAGAGCTGTAAGAGCCCCCAATAAATGTATTTAATTTTTTAAAAAGGAAAGAAAAAGCTTTGTATTAAAATTTTTTTTAAATAAAAGCTTTGTATTAAAATCTTTGCATTTGATTTGAAAGCTGCAAAGGGCTAATGTTACGTGATACATTACTGTCATTCCTGCCCATGCTCTCAGAATTATAGATCATTCATCTCCATGATATAAGTGGGAGAATATAGGTTGTAAGCAAATAGACACATCGCCAATCAGGAGCATAGTCCAAGGTTCTGAACCCTGGTCAGCGACCCCTGCCAGCATTATCTCCCAGCCCAGAGTCACAGAGGCTAGGAACAGAACAAGCGAAAAGTGGAAGAAACTTCAGCAATTTCTGTTGTAGGACAAGGAAGACATTAGAAGAGATAATAATAAAGCCCCCCCAAAAAAAGAAAGAAAAAAGAAACAAAGCTCTCGGACGGTACATCTGAAACTTTGTAAAATCAAATTTGCAAAATAGCAACAGGAGATCAGATATACACACACCAAATTGATTTCCCAGTAACGAAATTTGGAAGACATCATTATACTGCTAAAGCTGAACCCTAACATCAGCCTCCAAGCTGAGTATGCACCCGACCCCATGAAACAGCAGTCAGCTAGCCAGATGCACCGTTCCCATGATGCCTGCCGGCCTGCATTGCGTGTGCCAGTTTACTACGTGCAGTGCAAAGCTCGGCCCCCCATGTCCCCTGCAGCGCCCTGGGATCACATGGAAAGAGCTGTGGCAGCAGAGAGAACGCTTTGGGTCTGTGACCACGTTTTTGCACTATCTTTAACTTCATTTTTGCTTCCACTAGTTACGTAATCCACTTCCGCAGCACTGAGCCCACACGTGTTGCTGTCAGATGATTCCGACTGTGTAGTGCGAGCAAAGTAAGCTGCCCCAGAGGGCTTTCAAGTCCGTGACCCCTGGAAGCAGATTGCCAGGCCTGTCTCCTGAGAGATGCCTCTTGCGTAGGTTTAAATGGACAACTTCTCAGCTTCGAGACCAACATTAAACTGTTTTCACCACCTAGGAACCACGAACCCACATATGGGCCCACTATTAGTAAGACTTGTGGGTTAAGATCAATTACAGCCATTAGCTGGAATAAATTCTATCCATTTTCTTCCAGGAGATGCCCATAGTAGCCCATGAAGAGGGCTTACTTTTACGGCAGTGACTCTCGACAGAAGCAGAATGCTCAAAATGCTGAAAACAAACAGAGAAGTCGTATTTGGACGCGTGGATTTTATGCTCTCCTGGCAGGAGCCCTGCTGGTGCGGTGGTTATGTGTTAAGCTGTGATCCTTAAGGTCTGCAGTTCGAAACCACTACCCCATTCCATGGGAGCAAGACAGAGCTAAGAGTTACTGTTCTGGAAACCCACAGAGGCAGTTCTACTCTGCCCTATAGCATTACTATGAGTCGGCACCTACTTGATC
>NW_022103906.1:33816619-33817331 GCF_000313985.2 Echinops telfairi
AGTGTTTCTTCCACCTATGTCCCCAAGCCCACTCTCCTCCTCCCCAGAAATAAGCAGTGCATGTGTCTATTTAACAATTAAAATACTGTTTTGCAAAACCAAACAAACTGGCTGTCTTTGAGTCTGTGCCAATCCACAGCGGGCCCCGTGGGACAGGGTAGAACCGCCTCTCTCGGCGGCGTCTCCCAGGCTGCAACTGTTGAAGGCGCGAGGAGGCCCCTCTCTCTGGCAGCGGCTGGGGGTCTGGAATCGCAGAGCCTGCAGACCGCAGCCCCAGCATAAGCACTTCGCGACCACGCTGCTTACTTACTCAGTTTGGCCAGGACTTGTTTATTTCTGGGTTTGTGAATTTTCTTTAATTTGCATGTACAAATATTATTTTGAGTAGAGAGGAAAAAATGTTGTTTTCAAAAGTGAATATACAGTTTTTATTTCAACGGGACCTCCGAATTCACAGCTACGTAGTGATGAGAAACCATGGCGTGAATGCAAGTCTCCATTTAAAATACCTCTCAGTGTGAGTACATTTTTTTTTTTGCCAGAAAAATTTAGTCCGTTTTGTACCCATTCGGGTTAAATTATACTCCATTGGAAAAGTCACCCCAAACCTGATTGGCAGTCTGAACCCCGAGTACTAGCGAACTCATCCTGAGTCACTGGAGACAGGTAATTTGCACAGAATTCTTCTTTCACGGTTCACCATCATTTATGT
>NW_022103906.1:33818213-33835126 GCF_000313985.2 Echinops telfairi
TGCACTGATAGCACAAGGAGATCTCACTGTACACCTATCAGATGGCTAAAACGAACAGAAATAAACATAAAAACTGTGACAACCCTCACTGCCGTCAAGGACGCAGAGAAACTAGATGACTCATCCATTGCTGGTAGGGACACAAGGCAATATCGCACCTCTGGCGATTTCTGAAAATGTTAACTATGCAACCACCTGAGGATCCAGTAACACAACTCAGCATTTGTCTCAGAGAAATGAAAGCCTAAATTCACAACAAAACCCTGAACCTGAATGTTCGTAGGAGCCTGACACATAATCGTCAAAATGAAAACATGAAGGAACCCAGAGGCCTTCAGCTGGTGAACAGCTAAACGGCGGCACATCCGTATCATTTTGAGACACCATCTTGAGATGCCAGAATTGTAGAAACCGAGAAGAGGGTGGGCGGGCTAAGGAAAGGGGAGGGGCAGGAGGGAAGTGGGCGTGGCTCTAAAGGTCTGTGTTTTGACTGCATCTTCCCCATCCCCTGGGTTGCAAAGTTACCGGTGGACTAGCCTAGGATGCTACCACGGGGGAGGGCTAGACGACGGGTACACAGGGCCTCTGAGTCATTTCCTGTGCATCTCCAGGGATCTTACAATGTAAAGGTAAATTTAAAAGTTGAAGCTAAAAACATACTGGGAATGTTAACCTACCGATATAGATAGGTTAGCTGTTTTTAGGAATCACTTGTGGTGACACATATCCTCCTTCACCTCAGATAACTGAGGCATCCCTGTAAGTCCCACACGCTGGTTAGGCAGTTTCGCATTTTGTGGCTGGCGGTTCTTCAACTGTGGTCAGCTGGCACTCATTTTTGTACTACTGACATGAAGAGCATTCCTCTCTCGCCTCAACTGCTGCAACCCCTTACAGCACTTCCCTGTGTGGAGGGTGGAGGGTGGAGTGCACAGGGGAGAAGGAGAAGACGGTTCATTTCTTAGAGAAACTCCACCAGAACCTCCTCTGACCTGTAACAATGTCACTCTCCTGTGATAAGGTGTGCGTCCGTTTAGGGTGGATTATTTCAATTAGTTACCATAGATCCTCCACTGTGGCTCCTTATACTCAGAAGGTGACAAGTAGACATTACAGTGGAAGTCCTTTAGAAGGCAGCTTGTAATTATATGTTACTGAGTACACCACCAAATGATGGCCACTGAATCGTAACTGTGTATTCCTGAAATAGTTCAGCCACAAGAGCTAGAGGCAGATTTATTTCTGGTTTCTCCAATTTAAGCCCTGGTACCATGACCCTGTACCTCCCACCCAGGGCAAAGTAGATGGGCTTTGAGGTAAGGTAAAATGAGCTTTGGACTGGGAATCTTCTGAAGTGGAGGTAGACTAAAACTACAATGTTTATTGTTTGTAATTGTAAAGTACTTGGGGCGGGGGGTGGGGGGGGTAGCAATAATACTCTGATTATGAGCAGAAATGTCAGTAAGAATGTAATATAAGGTCTTCAAACATCTGCTCTGCCCACCCCTTACAAATGCTGACAAAGCTGCGTGCCCCTTCACATATTTCAGATTGCCATCTGTAACGTTTCATTACAGGTTTAGGTGGCTGTTAATCCTGTTTCCTTCAGATAGCGTCATGTCCTCAAATAAAACTGTTACATCACACTTTTAAAGGTAGCCAATAGAATCTAAGTACTATGGTCATTTGACACTTAACCATTATTCATTTTTTAAAAATGAGTAAGCAGTTCTTTAACTTTCAGAAATGTTAAATAATTTCTCTCCTCAAACTATATTTTAATTCTATTTCCCCTAAGGAAATGTAGCTAAAAATAATATTTTTATATTTAAACAGCTCTTCTTGATTACTCTCTCTTATTTATCTGAAATAATGCATATTAAATTCAAATGTATCATTTAAAAAAACTGTGAAGATAGGCTCAAAGTGTTTTAAAAAACAATTTTAAAATTATTACTACTAGGAACAGCCTATGTGTGTATTTTATTCATTATAAACATGAAACAGTAAAATGTTATTGGACAATCTCTGCTTGAGACTAATGAGGATAAGGTGTTAAGTATATGTATTTGTATAGAAATACCGATGTCTCTGTACAGGTACCAGGACATCATGCTTGGTAAAGTAGCGGGTGGGCAACAAAGAGGAAGCCCCCGGAATGAGAAGGGTTAACACCATGAGGGCAACACTGCGTTCAAACATAATAATGGTGAGGGTGGCACAGGACCTGGCAAGGTTTCCTTTGTTGTTCACAGGGTCGCCAGGAGTCAAACCCAACTCGAAGGGCACCTAACAGCACCTCTATGTATAAATCTGTATGGATACATATACACTAAACTCACTGCCATCGGATCGAGACTGATTCGTAGCAACCCCATGACAGGTCTCAATGGACAACTCAATTGTAAAATATTTTGTAGCTCAGTTGTAGGACATCCTCACTGGCTCAACGTGAACACAAATGTTTCCGATTGTTTCTTGCCTTGAGCCCTGGCCATTTTGCAAGCTGGAGCAATGGCTTCCTCTGGTTTTTAGAAGTGGGCAATGGCAGAGGACACCCCAGCATGAAGCCTGGTCCTCAGTCTCTCAACAGACTCCCTTCGCCTGTGTACCTCTTAGAACGTTTGCTTGGGTTGCTAACAAAGTCAGCGGTTCAAACCTGCCAAGCCATCTGCTCTCCTACAAATGTACAGTCTTGGAAACCCTGTCTAGTGTAGTTGTAAGACTGAATTGGGGTGGGAGGAAGGTGGGGGGAGAGAGGGGGAACCGATCACAATGATCTATCTATAACCACCTCCCAGGGAAATGGATAACAGAAAAGTGGGTGAAGGGAGACATTGGTCAGTGTAAGACATGAAAAAATATAATAAGTTATAAATTATCAAGTGTTCATGGGGGAGGGAGAGGGAAAGATGAGGAGCTGATACCAAGGGCTCAAATAGAAAGAAAATGCTTTGAAAATGATGATGGCAACAAATGTACAAATGTGCTTGACACAATGGATGAATTGTGATAAGAGTTGTACGAGCCCCCAATAAAATTATTTTATATATATAGCTTAAATTTAACTGGATGTGCAACCCTCCCTAATACAAACTAACTTTTTTAAAGAGCTGAGAGCGAGCCCTGGAAAGGATCCAGACTACTTTTACTTAAAAAGCCTTTCCTTCTCTTCCTACTCGTCCTCCAATGGAGTCACTTCTCATAAGGGGTCAACCATTGCACCCTCTTGACGTAGCCCCTCTCCCTGTTTCCTTTGCCCCCGAGATTCCTAATCACCCCCAGCAAAAATGTAAGCAGAAACAAACAAAGAAACAATCACAAGAGGAGGAGCGCTTTGGGAGGAAACGAGGGCAATGAAGCGGGTTTGAGAGAAGCTGAGTGGGTGGACTCTGTGAACAGAACACCTCTGTCCTGTCATCTCAAAAGCAGAGGCGACTCCAAGGAACGTTGGTGGCGGCAGCAGCTTCTGTCAGGGCAGAAACCAAATTTCTGTAAAATTTGTGAGTCTTTTGCTTTACAACCTAGCCCCTGAAGGCATATTTTAAACTACCATTCAAGTCCAACTACATGTTTCATATAGCATGTGGCACTCTTCTGCCCAATGTTCCTTAGACAAGCTTCTGACCAAGTTTTCTCTGTTTCTTCTCCCTTCCATTCCACTTTTGCGGCTACCACTGCCCATTCGTCACCCCGGCACCCAAAATAATTTGAATTTCCAGTCTCTTTTTGGCCTTCCGGTGGGTGTAGGAGGCCCTTCTTTGGGAATTGTTCTGGATGTAGTCTGCTCCATCTGTAATTTGGTAAAAACCTCTTTCTGTAACCGATCCCCACCTCCTTTCCTTGAGACTCGGGGTGGGGGTAGGGGCTGGGGGTCAGGAGGTGTACCAGGTTCCAACTTTCGCCATTCCCAAGAACCTTCTCTACCTAGCCCTTAGGATGACCCAAATCAAAAGGGTCCCCAGCCCGGATGGTTTGCACCCTTCACTTGCCCCCCCCACCCTGGCCCTGGAAGAACAAAGCTGCTCTGCACCAAGGGGCCCCTCGCCAGCCAGGGGAAGCCACCTCCCACCCACAGCTGGAAAGGGCAAGGTGACTGAGCAGGAGGAAGGCAAGTTCTTTGCCCTCCTGCTTAGAAGACTCCAGGCAAGTTCCTGTTTCAAAGACAGAGTTTTGAAACCTGATTAAGCTCAGGTTTCATCAGGTTTTATTGTCGTCCCCCCACCCCCACCCCCATCCCCATCTCTATTATTCACCCACGTGGCCTTGGGGGGCAGGGGAGTGGGGTGGGGAATAGCTGATCTTCCTTTTTGAAAAAAGAAAAAAAATCTTTGTAGATGTCAGATTCCCCCACCCCCACCCTCCTCACCCCTCCCAGCCCTCCACCCCCCACCTCCAGTCTTCAGGGCCATCCCTTAGCTAATAGCTTGAATCTCTGGGAGCTCTTTGTTGGTGCCCCGGTAAAAGGAAAGGAGAAAACCCAGGGAGGGCCTGATTCTGTTTCCTCTTCCTTTCTGTGCTCACATCGTGTCCCCCAAATGACTGATTTCCTCAAGGGCACGTGGTCTCACGGGAGACCCTCCTCCTTCATAAGGAGCCTGAGGGAGGAGGAAAAAAAAGGCGGTAATGTCCACAGATGAAGGGAGTTTCAGGCAGAACCTCTGAGCTTCATTTCTGCAGAGACCGGGGGTCACTGTCATCCTGGAGGGGCCCCTCAGGGCCTGGCCAAGAGGCCCGGTGGAGCCTCACCTTCTGCCTTCATAGTACACCCTCTGCTGTGGGAGTTTCCTTATTTTAATGCCCAACAGACAATGTTACTAGAAAGGAATAGAAAACATGAATGCATAATTTGGTGCCTGATAAATGAAAGAAGAAAAAAAAGGACAAACCCACTGACATCGAGTTTTCAGCTCATAGCAACCTTCTATATGGTCTCAGAGACTGTGAATCACTTTTTAAAAGACTCACCTTTCTCTCTTGGAGCAGCTAGTGGGTTTGAACCACGTGTATTTGAACCCAACACCTCACCCACAGCACCACCAATAGATCCTCAATTAATGTTTGTTGAGTATGTTGTGTACTTATCATGTGTCTGACCTGCTCATCTTCCTTACCAGAATATCTTACTCATCGTCATAGCTCCTCTATCTAGACCAGTGCCTGGAACAGAGCAAACACAAGACGTGTACTGAATTCACGCTTTACTTTGCTAATACTTGTTCCCAAACTCGCTCTGGTCCCGGTATAGCCTCTTTATCCTCTGTCAATATGTTCTGTGGACTGAGAATCCAGGGCGGATGATCCCTTCAGGACCAGTGGTGTGAGTGGCGATACTGGGAGGGCAGAGGGAGAGTGGGTTGGAAAGAGGGAACCGATTACAAGGATCTATATGTGACCTCCTCCCTGGGGGACGGACAACAGAAAAGTGGGTGAAGGGAGACATCGGACAGGGCAAGATATGACAAAATAATAATTTATAAATTATCAAGGGCTCATGAGGGAGGGGGGAGTGGGGAGGGAGGGGGGAAAATGAGGACCTGATGCTGGGGGCTTAAGTGTAGAGCAAATGTTTTGAGAATGATGAGAGCAATGAATGTACAAATGTGCTTTACACAATTGATATATGTATGGATTGTGATAAGAGTTGTATGAGCCCCTAACAAAATGATTTTTAAAAATATATATCTTCTGTGGACCAAGGTGTTGAGACTCAATCTCAGAGCAAAAGTTGCCAGAATGAAATGCATGAAACACTTAATTCCTGGAGATGCCAAAGAGAGGTTTCTTTGCGCATCAAGAATACAGAGGAAAGAAATTGAGAAGCACAGACTCTGTGAGCTGTTACCCTGTTTCCCTGAAAATAAGACAGTGTCTTATATCAATTTTTGCTCCCAAAGATGCGCTAGGTCATATTTTCAGGGGATGTCTTATTTTTCCATGAAGAAGAATACGGTACACATTTATTGTTTATTGTTTTATTAAAAGAGACCTCATACTTCCTGTCTGCTCTGGCTGCGCTGCGGCCAGCGGTGAGCTTCACGCCAGCGCCCGCCACTACGGTCCATAGTCCAGAGTTACGGTAGCTTTGGGGGGCCTTATTTTTGGGGAGGTCTTATTTTCGGAGGGATGCCTTATATTTCAGCGAGAAGCAAAACTGTAAGTAGGTCTTATTTTCTGGGAAACAGGGTAGTATTTCCAAGATTTCTACAGAAAAGTGACATGTTCAAATTAGAGACAGAATCCAAAGTGCTATTTATATTCAAAGTATTTTAAAGAACAGAAAATGTCAGCCTTCTTGATGCCCTCTAAGGGCGAAAAATAACATTCTTAAAAGGAAAGGGGATAGCTGCCTTTATTTGGACCTCTATGGATGCCCTTTACCTCCTGGTTCTTTCCTCTGTTCTTCTCGGTTGCATTACTCTTGATCAGGCCCTGCCCGGCCTCCTGCACCCTCCTCACCACCGATTTTGGATCACTTGTTGTTTTCTTGTCCCTGGGTTTGTTAACACCACTTCCTTCCCCTCCACCCCCCGCATCTTCCCCTCTCCCATGTTCCCCCAGAACTGTCAGTCCGGTTGTTTTCTCCTCCAGATTGTTCTCCCAGCTATGTACACTACCTTTTATAATCAGAAAAATAAACAGATTCACTTTTTTAAAAAAGGAAGGGGGAAAATGCATTCTAATAGGAAGGAAGGAAAAAATAAAGAGAGAAAAGGGGTAATGGGAAAGGGAGGCAGGAAAGAAAAAGAAATGTGGAATTTTTGTTAGGGCCCATTGAGTCAATGCTGACCCGGGGTCCCCCTGGATAAAGTCCTGAAGACTGTAAATCTCTGTGGGAGCACACTGCCTCATCTTCCTACTGCTGTGGGACTGCTGGTGAGTTTAAACCACGGACGCTTCGGTTACCAGCACAATGCTTGACCCAATATGCCATCAGAGCTCAAGCTTAAGACCCTCAAAACCAAACCAGTTGTCATCCAGCCAGATCTGACTCCTCACAATCCACGTTAGAGGAAACATTTCTGAAGCAGATCACCAGCCCTTTCTTCTGCGATGCCTTTGAGTGGATTTGAATCACTAACCGTTTGCACTACTCAGGAACTCCTGATAACAAGCTTCACAACAACCCAATGTGACCTGGTTAAATCCGACTCATAGAGACCCCTATAGCCCTCTCTGAAATGTCCTACAGTGTTTCCAAGGTTACAAGTCTTTATGGACACAACTGCCATAACATTCTCGTAGGGGGCAGGTTATGGATTTGAACCACTGACCTCTGTGTTACCAGCTGAACACTTAACCATGACACTACCAACCAAACCAAACTCATTGTTATGAAGCCCATTCCCATTCACAGTGGCCTTATAGGCCAGAGTCGAACTGCCCCTTTGAGTTTCTGAGAATGTAACTCTTGATGGGAGCAGAAGGCTCATCAGACTGCAGACCTTGCAATTAGCAGCCCAGCACATAACCCGCTACACCACCAGGGCTTCTGGACACATGCTCATTGCCTTGGGTAGGACTGTCTAGAAAAACAAAATGAGTGGTACTCGTGGATGTATAAGAAATAACTTTATATCAAGAAGTAATTTTACATCAGAAAAGCATCCCATTCAAGTCCAGCTCAAGTCCATGTCCAATGCTAAGTGAAGGGAGCTGCAGTGAGCTGACAGGCCAGTGAGCGCAGAGTGGATCGAAGGTTAGTGGAAATGTGGCAGGGTGCCGATAGTTCTCAGGTTGCCTCCCACATGGGACCATCTTGGAGGCAGATACAGGGTCCCAGCAAGCAGAGAGGGTGAAGGGCTAGAGAAGGCAGAGAAGTCTTCAATGTCTCTCTCTCTCTTTTTTTTAATTTAATTTTTCCCCCAATGTCTCTCTTATAAAAAGACCACTCCCCTAGGGAGGCATCATCAGGCTGTGACTTGATTGGGAGGTTGGACCCCACCCCTACACTCTGCATAGGTTGCCAGTTGACATAAAATCTAACTGCCACATTTACACCTCTTCAATTCCAGCCCACCCCACTCCACCACTTCCATGCCAGAAGGGAGGACTGCTCCTATGGGAAACTGCGCAGCTCAAAAGAAAACCTCTACACCAGTGGGTCTCAACCTTCCTCGCGCCGCATCCCTTTTATACACTTCCTCATGCTGTGGTGACCCCCCAACTATAAAATTACTTTCGTTGCTACTTCCTAACTGTCATTTTGCTACTGTTATGAATCGTCATGTAAATATCTGATCTGCAGGATGTATTTTCATTGTTACAAATTGAACATAATTAAAGCACAGTGATTAATCACAAAATAATGGGTACTTATATATTGTGAAATATTTATTTCTAATGACAAAGAAATGAAATTTTGTCTTGAAGCATGGTGTAGCATGGGGAACAGTCTTCATGCTGGGTACTCATATGTAGGTGGATCTGCATGTGGGTGGATCCGCTTGGAGACGGATAGAGGAGTGGTGTCTCGGTTCCTAAGACCATCGGAAATATGTGTTTTCCAATGGTCTTAGGCAACCCTGTGAAAGGGTCGTTCAACCCCCAAAGGGGTGGCGACCCACAGGTTGAGAACCACTGCTCTACACAATATTACTCTCCCAGTGAAATGCCTGGGGTGCAGCACACTGTCTTCTAACTTTTTATACGTGCACAACACCGTCAATCATGTAAGGGTGTCCGCCAGCATGAAAAATAAACCAAGAGAAATCCTTGAAAAAGGGAATGGACAGACACGGAAGAAACTGAGACACTCAGGGAGGGGGAAAACAAGCAAACAAAAAAACATAAAATTAAATGATCCCAAGGAGGCTCTTAAAGAGAGGAAGCTTTGGAATCTATGAAAGAATTCATTGCGAGTACAGGTACGATGACAGAAAGCAAGCTCAATAGTAGGGTTGGAAGACGGAGTTGAGAAAATCTGCCAGAAGTCAAAGAGAAAGACAAAGAAGAACATAAAAAACGAAGATCCAGTATCTGCTGGATACGTGTTCAGAAAAAGGAGAATAGAGAAAATTATTCAAGACAGCATCTTGGAACTGAAGTCGACACATTTCTAAGGTAGAGGTCTCAATAAACCCAACACAGTGAATGGAAACAAAGCCACACCAAAACTCATCACTGTGAATTTTCAGAACTCCAGGCTTAAGGAGAAATCCCAAAAGCTTCCACGGAGGAAACAAACCAAAGCGGTGGGGGTGGGGGTGGGGGGTGGGGAGAAAACATCACACTCGAGAGAGGCGAAGGTATCAGAATGGCATCAGACTTCTGAGCAGCCGTCTGTCCTAGAACCCAAAGGACGAAAAGATGGAGGCCTTCAAAATGCTCAAGGAGAAATAATTTATAATCTAGATCGCTTTATGAATTTTTCATCTTTAGTGCTATATGAAAGGACAGAGCATCCTACAATTAATGGCAACTTAGATTCGAGGACTTTTAGTATGTCTGCAGTGAGGAGGGTGACGTGGGAGTTGGTCTTGACTCAGGATGCCAGCACTGGCACTAATCATCAAAATGCCGGTGATACAGTGACATCAGCTAATTGTGTACAGGGTAGTGTGTCAGGGAGCCATGGTAATGACCCATCTCTGTTTAGTACACATGTAAGACCATCTCTATTTAGAGACAATGGGAAGATAACATATCAAACTTTAAAAGAATAACCTACCATCTTTCAATTTTTAAAATATCAATATTGCAAGACTCTCAAGTGTAGATATTATTTATTCAGTTGCATATATAACTAGAAATTCTGAAATCATGCACATAAATCCTCTACAAAATGTTGGTAAAAACTGAAAAAAAAGTCTATGATGGCCTTGTTGATCTAGAATTACTCTACAGGACACACAGGTGTCCTGCTTCTCACAGAACAGCTACTAATGATCATAAAATATGTGCCTTAGGGGGAGATGATTGCCCTCCAAAAAAAGTAGGAAGGGTTATCTTTGGTACCAGTAAATCTAGAACATTCTATCAGGCAAAAATGTTTGCTGTGTACCACTTTTAATACCCAGCTTGACTTTTGCTTGCCCCTATAATCTAGAATTCTTATATCTAATTGAAGTATCAAACAATCATGAAGACAGAATGCAGGTATTTTTCATGTATCCTTTGTATCAAGATATTTACTTCCTAGGAAGTAGAGACATTCCGGAGTTTGGCTATGTGTTAGTCCAGGTTGACTAAAGAAACAAATTCATAGATAGTCATATGTGTATAAGAGAGAACTTTATATCAAAGAGCAATTGTACATTAAGAAAACATCCCAGCCCAGACCAGGTTAAGTCCATAAATCGAATATTAACCCATAAGTCCATTACTAGTCTAAATTCTTCTTCAGACTCACTCAGCACATGCAATGATGCCTAATGGAGGAAGAAAGATCACAGGCCTGTGGGTGGCAAGTCTGGTGGATCCAGTGGTTCCTCCAGCTCCAGGGCTCTAGCATAGCTCCATGTGGCTTGTCAACAAGAAGATGAAGCAGAGTAGAATGTGAGTGCATCTGGCTTTCAGCAAGCTATTTATCTCCGTGGTGCTTCTAAATGAGGTCATCAAGCTGAGACCTGATTGACAGGCTCGACTCCACACCTTGGCAAGTTGACAGGAGATTATGTAACTCCCACAGGCTGTTAACTGAAAATTCTATCATTTGAGCCCACTAGTTGTTCCATGAGAAAAAAGATATGGTAGTTTGCATCTGGGAAGACCACGGACTTAGAAATGCAATGGGGCAGTTCTGCTGTGTCTGACAGGGTCACAATGAGTCCAAACCAACCTCGTGGGAGGGGGTTATTCATCTATTTCCAATAAGCTAATCAAAGTAATGCTCCTTCAGATCAAAATAAGATGGTGTTTCCTGGACACCGTTGCTTTCATGTGCAAGAAGGTGAAGGGAATTGGCAAAACGGGCGTTCAGACTAACAGCTGTGCACCCACCGTGGAGAAGAAGCAGTCCACTCCAAAGGTGTTGCTCCCACGGAGATCCAGGACTGTTCTCTTGCAGACAAAGGAGAATAGGACGCTGGGGATCATGGAGATCATGTCTCGCGTTGTGAAGCAGAAGTTTATAATTCCAGAAAGGTGGAAGGTGATTAAATGGCAGGCACACAGAAAACCATTTAAACAATGGGAGTCAAAGGCAGCTATGCATTCCAGGAAAAACAAAATGTTACATCAGCAGAAATAGCACTTGTAATATACTTCATGTTTCTTCTTTGAATAGTATTTAAATAAAACAATAACCTACACATCAAATATTGATTTAATAATACTTATTATATCATCTGAGGAGCCCTGGTAGGGTAGTAGGTTACGCATTGGACTGCTAACTGCGAGGTCAGCAGTTTGAAACTACCAGGTGCTCTGAGGGAGAAAGATGAGGCTTTTTACTATAAAGACTCACAGTCTCAGAAACCACAGGGGCAGTCCTACAGGGTCACAAGGATTCAGAATCGACTGAATGGCAGTGAGTTGAGATATAATCAGAATGTAAGAAAACCAAATTTTCATATTCTACAGTTAGATATGCATCTAAAAAACCCCCAAACACAAACAACACTCACTGCCATCGTGGCTCATCCAACTCATAGTGACCTAGAGGACAGAGTAGAATTGTCCCTGTGAGTTTCTGAGGCTCCATCTTTTTACAGGAGTAGAATGCGCCATCTTTATCCCACAAAACTCACTGCATTGAGTCAGTTCCACCTCAAAGTGACCCTATCAGTGAACGCCGATTTTCGAAACTGTCAATCTGTATGAGAGTAAAAAGCCTCTTCTTTCTCCCTCAGAGCCGCTGGTGGTTTTGAACTGCTGACCAGCTAGCAACCCAATGTGTAACTCACATAAGTATGATATATTCATCCACACTCAAAAGCATACGAGCTGATAGCACTTAAGGTGATTAGCTCTCGGGCCCAAGTTGGCATGGGGGTAGGGAGATGCTATTTTTGTTTTGTGGTAATTTTTTTCAGCTGTATTCATGTGTTGCTTTGATCACCATAACTTTGAAACCAACAAAACAGGCATTCTGAGTTTGGGTCCCAATTCCTTACCTGGCCTGCTGTAGGATCCCAGGTTTTTTTGGTTGTTGGTTGAGGCACTGTGATGTGTAGCTTCCTCTCCCTAAATTCAGTGTAATCAGAGGATTGTTCAACTCCTCCTTCCGTGGTGTGGCAGTTAAGGGCTAAGTGGCAATTTGAGCCAGGAGTCTCAGTCATTCCCTCGTAAGAGTTAGGGTTGGGGTCAACTTGGGTGGGCCAGTGGTTTGGAAGTTATAACAGGATGAGCTCTAACATAGTTTAATCACCCCCAAGGTGAAATCTATGAGCAGCCAATCATTTGACAAGAAGTTTCCTCAGGTGTGTGGCCTGCTTTCAATATAAGTGAACGCTATAGAAAAGCTTGGCTACTTTTTGGTGGGTCTGGATCCTGAAACTAGTACTTCATTTAAGCTCCAATTCTCTGGACTTGAGCCAGCAAGTTACGGTATTGCCTGGTGATCCTGGGGGCTGTTGGCTGCCTGCCATATGTATTTGTGTGCCTCTGCCGGGAGAAGAAGCTCAGGAGCCCCCGTATCCATCTATGAGAGTTAAGAGAAGCCTCCACTTTGACAGCTGAGTTATGGACTCGGAATTTGCATGCCTTTACAACTATGTGAGCTGTTGCTTTGATATAAACCTCTCTCTCACCCTTTCCTTCTCTCTGTACACACACACACACACACACACACACACACTGTGTAAGCTTGTGTAAGTTCACTGATTCTGTTTCTGTAGAGAACCCATAGTGTTGTACACTCCCATGATGAGATCTGATATCGTAATGAGATCTGAAACCAATCAATCGAAGGGGTGTTTCCTTTGAGGTGTGATCTGTTTCTAATACATGAACATCAGCTTGTTTGCAATTCTGCTTTTTGCTGGATCTGCATCTGTCATCTGGCTTGTCATCATCTGACCTCTGGTTCTTCGGACTGGAGCCAGCAGCCTGTCATACTACCTGCTGCTCCTGGAAGTCATTTGCCTGTGCAGCCTGTGAGTCAGCAGCCTCCTTGAGGTCATCAGTCCCCGTAGCTGAATGAGTCAGGCTAAGCTGCCAGCTTGACATCTGACCCACAGGCTTAGAAGTTGCCAGTCTCTACAACTGCACGTGTTTTTCTAAATCTCTTTCCCATCTGACTTCATTGGTTTCGCGTCTCTAGAGAACCCAGCCTAACATACATTAGAGTCTTATTTAATATCTATGCTTTTTCTCCAGTCATTATACAACTTATAAAATCGCTAGGGTAAATTGGAGGGCCCTTGTGGGCATCTTCATGGAAATTGGGAGAATTTTTATATAAAGAAAACCTATAAGAAGTAAGGATCGTGTTGAGGAGTTCTGGTCTCTACCATCCACCTTGCTGACAGTGCTTGTATTCCTGTGGTCTAACCTTGATTGAATATTTGTGTCCTTTTCCCTCAAACAGGTGGAAACCTCTGATGACAGGGACTGCAGTATGTTTTCTGGTGGTCTTTTTTTTCCCATTCCCCCTGAGCCGGATAGTGGCTCAGTAACAACCTGGATAAGCAAACAGCTGAGAACCTGGGGGTGGCCCACTGTGTCTTGATGAGAGACCCATGTGCACACTCAAGGAGACGTGCTACATTCACGCCAGAGAGCTGGCACTGCAGCTCTGGGGAAAGGGCCGAGGAACGGCTTCAGTGCGTCTCTACCCCACCCTGATTCCAGTGTCCTCTGGTGGCTTCCTCCAGTAGCTGGGCATCATTCCATTGTTCCTTGCCATTGTCAATTCTGACTTATGGTGACCCCAAGGGTGCCAAGTGGAACTATGCTCCCCAGAATTTTCACGGCAGTGACGTTGGGGAAGCAGATCACTAGATCTCATTTCCAAAGGACCCTCTGGTTGGATTCAAACCACCAACCTTTTGACTAGTAGACTAGCACTTAGCCACTTGCACTCCCCAAGGACTCCTGTCACTTAGTCTAGAAACAAAAAGCACCAAGACTTTAGTCAGGCTCAGGCACACATGCCCTGAGTGACCGTGAACAAGTCAGATAGCATCTTTTAGCCTGATACCTGCCACCACCACCCCAAAAAAAGAAAGAAAGAAAAGGATTAGGCCAGTCGAGTGATCGCCACAGGCCTTCTAGTGCTAAGCTAGCAGGAACCATGACTGCTTCCATACAGGTGGAAATATTGATCAGCGATCATGTGGCTTTGGGCCTTCTGGCTGCTGCCCTACAGGAAGAAGAAAGCCTGGATGGTGGTGGCGGTGGCGGCGGCGTTAGCGGCGCGGCGTTAAACATCCCAGGGGAACAATAGGCAGCACCAGGTGGCAGAGCGCCGGGCCAGGCAACAGATGTGAAAAGGGAAGTAAAATACTGTGCATGTAAACTCAAGCAGAATAATTCATGAAGGACGAAAAGCGCACCTACACCCATTTCACTTCAGGTGGCTTTAGTAAGAAGGTGCCACCCACCCGCACAGTTTCTACCTACCGCGATGACTCCGTAATTCCAGGGGTAAAACAGCACTGCTATTCTTTGCATACGTCACCGAATTTGAACAAGACGCCTGGTGCCTGGGTGAAGGGAAAGCCCGTGAACATTTGGGGGTGACGTGGGAGCAAGAGAACGTGATTGCTTGTGGTGAATAGGTAGGTGACCCTATTTGGTCTGCCCAACACATTTGTACACACCCCATCGCTGGAGGGGCGCCCCCGCTCGCCTGTCACTGTGCTCCTGAGGAACGTTCCTCCCCAAATCCCCAACTCTGCTTCCCGAGGGACTTTCCTTGTTCTCCCCTAACGCTACCTCCCTCACACAGGTGTTTGCTCTTCAAGTAGATACCTGTTTTCACTGGACTGGTCATGGTGTGCCAACCACAGGGCTCAGTTGATTGGTGGAGGGATGAATCTGTGACCCCGGCCTCCCCAGTCAATCTCATCTCTTGGGCTATTTCAAATGACATGCCAAGGCAGTTCTGCCTCACGGCCACCCCAGGTGTGTCTGAGTCAAGCAGCGCTCCGTCTCGTAGGGTTGTCAATAGCTGACTTGTCTAAAGTCAATGGCCAAGCTTTCTGATAAGGTGCCACTAGGCAGGTGGACAAGAATCCTTAACCTTCAGGTTATCCAAGCAGCATGAGAGAGCTGGATATAAACACGCAGGTCCTGGGTGTGCATCAGAGCTGAGTGTGCTTGTGGAGGAAGCTGCTCAGAAGAAGGCAGGCCACAGGCAGGGAAAAGCAGAAGATGGGGAGCTCAGTCTCCAATCTAAAGTTCTCAACACCCCATTTGTAGAAGGCCATGGAGGACAGTGAGAGCCCCAAACCCATCTGCAGACTGTCTCATCCCACTGAGCCGCTGGCAGATCTGTTCTCGCCGAAGGCAAGGGTCTCAAACAGCCTGCCTGTCAGACAGAGCGCGTTGTCATCTTGATCATGCTGGACCAGAACTCCATATTTGGGCGGTTGACCTCTCCTGCAGACACACACTGAATATGCACTGGGGGCAAGTATCTCTGACTTGTTCCATGGCAGAAATTTCCTCCCTGCCCTTTTGAATGTTGATGGAAGTCATTTCCTTCTTACGCATTATTTGTATTTTTGTCCTTATACTATTATGAGTTTAGCCTTACCACCTTAGTCTGATTTTGTGTTTTATTGTTTTCTGTTGGGTTTCCCAGCTGTGAAGCACAGGAGAAGTGGATATAGAATGAGAATAACCTTCGCAAGATATCAAAGGGTACACAGGGGTGGGGGTGAGCCATAGGAGGGAAAGGATTTGGGGAGTAAATAATGAAGGAGATAGGTAGGGGGAGGGAGCACGAGAATTGATTGTGATTGCACAACTCATGATAAAAGCGATTTAACCATGAGGGCGGGGGTGCTCTAAGATTGATGTGGTGGTTGCTGTATCTTGATATGATGAATGATTGAACTATTGAATTGTATGATATCTAAATTATATGCCAATAAAACTGTTGGTGGGGGGGAGAAGATAGAGTTCTAAGGGCTATTGAGCCATGGATTCCTATAAGGAGCAGTTAACATCTTCTCACTGACATGCGACAAGTCGGACTCCTAACGACGTATAGAGCCGAGTGATACTGCCGTGTGGGTCTCTCAGATGGCAGCTCTGGACAGAAGCAGAGAGCCACGTCTTGAGGAGTGGCTGCCGGTTTGCTAGCAGCCCAACGAGTAAAGCGAAAACTCCAGGGGACACTCTGGGAGCCTTTCATCAAACGGCCCCACGCTTCCTCACACAGAGCCCGTTTCTGTCCCTTAGAACGAAGAGTCCTCCCTGCTAATCCCAGTCCGATGAAGTGGCTTGCTGAAAAACCCACACCCTTGCACTGGGTAAGCTATTGCAATCCTTAATTTTGAATAAGGCCCTAGAAATACTCAATCATGTCCATTTCTATCAGTTTTGGGAGCTAATCAAATAATTTTGCTTAAAAGTATATTGATGTTTCAGGTTTCTAAACATTTGGCCCAGACCATGAAACAATGAACCAACCTTTCAGCAGGGGGAAAAAGGCAGGCAGCAAATGGATGAGCTTTCTCCTGAAGGCATTATCTTGCTGTTTAACTTAGTCATATTTTCCAAGTTCATTGCTCAGAATAAACATGTTATTCTAAATGTGATTTGTGTGACTGCTTCTGCCTTACCTAAGGCTCCCAGCTAATCTAGAGTCGCAGTTCTGTAGCATGTTGTCATTAATCTCCCTTCTCCGCCCATGACGGATACCACTAATTGACCATAAGACTCTCATCACCTGAGTCAGTCTCGGAACCTTCTCAGTACAGCTCTCTACACAGCTTTCCCAAGGGACCAGAGCTGGCAAATGAATGAAAGCTATTTGTCCTTCCTGAGATAGGCAGTTTCAGTGCTAGCTTGCATTAAGC